>NC_059103.1:168004775-168304775 GCF_020740685.1 Jaculus jaculus
AAAAAAAATCTAGAAAATCAAAATACCAAAAGGAATCAAGAAGTTTATTTCTCAGTGCTGGGGAGATAACTCAGAGATTTGAGGTGCTGTTTGCAAAACCTGTTGGCTAGGGTTCAATTCCCTAGTGTCCACATAAAGCCAGATGCACAAAGTGGTGGGTAGTTACATGCATCTGAAGTTCATTTGAAGTATGAAGAAGCCCTGTTAAGCCAGGCGTGGTGGTGCACGCCTTTAATCCCAGCACTCAGGAGGCAGAGGTTGGAGGATTACTATGAGTTCCAGATCCCCTGAGACCACATAGTGAATTCCAAGTCAGCCTGGGGTAGAGCAAGACATTACCTCAAAAAAATTTTTTTTTAATTAAAAAAAAATCCGTGTGAAAGTCAGATGGAAGAAGCCACAATGTTCCACTCTTGTTTGAGGGGTCCTAGAAGGGTGAAAACCCTACAGAATAAGATTAGTTGCTTTGCTTTCACCCTAGGCTTCTGTGGTGTTTTGAATATAAAGTGTCTCTCCCATAGCCTCAGGTATTTGTGATTAATCCTCATTTCATACTCAATCCCCTCTGGTGGAGCCTTTGGGAAGTAGAGCCTTGCTGGAGGAGATGTGTCTCTGGGGGTGGACCTTGAGGCTTACTAGCCCAGCCCAAACCCAGCACTTAGACTACCTATACCCAAATATGTGACAAGACATGATGTCCAGCCTCTGCTGGCCATGCCATGATGAAACCTCCCCTTGAGACCACAAAGTGAAATAACCCTTTTCTTGCGCATACTATGTTTGGTCAGGTGTTTTGACCCAGCCATGAGAAGGTGACTGAGAATGCTTCCTTTGTGAGGGGACAGGGAAGGAACTGGAAGAAATAGCAGAGGGAAACACGTCACAGTTGATCTTCTTGCCTTCAAGCTATGGAGAGAGGTGGAAATGTACCTTACCCCAGTGACTCCGTGACATATTACTTTCCATCTCTAAGCCTCAAGTTAATAACTGTAGACTTAGGATGATATTGCTGGCATCTTGGGACTATCATGAGACATAAATTTGGTCAAGTTAGAAAATATATGTAAAGCAGTGAGCAGAGTACCTGATGTGGAGAAATCAGAATCCAATACTAGTTTATTGCTGTCATTACTGGGAGCTAAATCTTCATATTCAACCAATATGAAAATCATGACGAACCTTGTGGGGTAAGAATTACACTGATGTTTATTTGTTAATTCTTTCTTTAAAAGCATTAATTTATTCTTCTAAGTAGGAAAAATAGATGCATAACTTTTAAAAGTTGGTCATTTGGAAAGTCCCTTTTACTCACAGTAGTTAGTGTTCTCTTTCTATATTTTACCTCCTTTCTGCCCAAAGAAAGACCTCCTATGCAGCCTGCATGTACCTGTGGCAGGGAGCGTCTAACAGTGCATTTATTTATTTACTTGTTTATTTTTGCTTGTGTGTATGCGTGTGTGATGTGGTATGTGTGGTGTGCTTGTGTCTGTGTGTGGTGTCTGCATATGCATGTGCCCTTACAGCACCCCATAAGCTCACCACCTGCAGCAGGGGTCGCTTCCTGCAGTGGCAAGAATGGCACTTCTGGTATTCCACTCTCTCCTTCTAGCTGGTCTTATTTTTGAGCCAGAGTCTCCTTTTACTGATTCCCAAGCTTTGGGGGCTCCATTCATTCTCAATTCTTGGGTCTTTGCTCCCATGCAGGACTGGGTTTGCAGGCATACATGGCTATATCCAATTGTTTTAATGTGGGATCTGGAGATTTTAAGTCAAACAGTCTCCGGACCCCTTTGGCACCTCAGGAAGTGCACCTCAGTGCTGAGTCATCTCTCCCACCCCAAACAGCACACTCTTTAGTGGTATCCACAGTTCTTCAGGGTCTGAGCACTGCAGAAAGTAAAAGACCACTTCCTGCTCCTTTGCATTTGACATATGGCCACAGATTCTTGGGATAAAAGAAGGAAACAAGCTCCAGCTGACCACAGTAACTACCAAAGGCGAAGTCAGCATACTTGACCCCGGCAAGGGCCAGCACTGGGGTGAGTCAGATAACTAGACCATTCTTCTATCTTTGCCAGGAGTCCCTGTCAATAACTATCAATCTAACATATGTTCCTTGATATAAATGATAAAGAAACAGTGACTGGGCACTTCCACAATCCTCACTGTGAAGGATTCCTTACACTTGGCACCCTAACTACCTCAGGCACTCAGGGCTGACAGGGATGCCCAAACACAACAGTGTCCAGGAGTTCAGCCACAACATCAACCATCCTATCACACCCCCATCAAGCCCTTGGAAGAGAAAATGGGCTTATCAGACATTATCTTGTAACAGGACGACTGCCTAGATAGCCAAGGAAAACCCAGCATCCAGACTCTGAGGCTATGTCCCAGTACAAGGATCACAGAAGCCTTGGACTGCAACCCCATAGGCAGTGTAGTCATTTCTCAGCCGGATGCTAGGACTGTGGTGCCCTCTGCATGGTCAGCCTGTCCCCTAGACTGCCCAGTGTGTGTCTTTTCTCCACCCATGGCGTTCTGGGGGAAACAAACCAAACTGCTCCTTGCCAGAAGCTGAGCTCATCCGTTGCTTTCTTCACAGCAGATGCTGGACCTTCGTTACTGTTGACAGTCTCTTCCCGTCTGCCTACAACCATCTCTGCTCTTCATGCAGACAAAGATCTGTAACGTGCTTCCTCTAGACATCCCCCACCTAGTCACTGTTCCCACCTGCCTGCCTGCACAGCAGTTCCCTTTAAAAACTCGCCTGCCCTGGAGCAGTCTTTCAGGTTTCTTCTATGGTCTTTTCAAAATGGATTGTGTAAGTCATTAAAAATATTTTATTAAAAAGATTTAAGTCTGGTGTGGTGGCACATGCCTTTAATCCCAGCACTCAGGAGGCAGAGGCAGGAGGATCGCCATGAGTTTGAGGCCACCTTAAGACTCCATAGTGAATTCCAGGTCAGCATGGGCTAGAGTGAGACCCTACATCGAAAAACAAAAATAATATTTAATATAATAATTTACATGATCCTCTCCTATGACCTTCCTTTACTCTCCTTTCCTCAGCCCCCTCCACTGGACCCCCACATTTCCCTACTATTCACTGTTCTATATTAATGTTTTTTGTTTTTTGTTTTTTGTTTTACTTTTCATCATCCACAACCACTTGCTGGTGGGTCCAATATTTTGCATGTCTGGTGTAACTAATGACAGCTGCTGTGAGGTCTTGAATATGACCACTTTGTGTCTAGGAGACAGTGTTCAAAAGCACTTCTCTCCATCCTTTGGCCCACACATTCCTTCTACCACCTCTTCCACTATAGTCTCTGAGCCATTGCAGGATGTGATATAGATATCTCATTAAGTGCTGAACACTTTAACTGTCCCTTCTTCTCAGCACTTTGATCAGTTATGAGTCTCCCCAGCAGTCACCATCTGAAGAGAGGCTTTTCTAACAAAAAGTGAGAGCAGCGCTATTGTGTGTATGTGTGTGAGTTTTGCTGTGGGTGTGCATGAGTATGTGTGTGTGTGTGTAATTTTAGAGAGCAATTTGCTGGGCATTATATATTCAAGTAGCCAAACAATACTAATAATTTCCCTCCAAGGGTTTGTCACAAAAGCCAGTATAATTTTTACTGTTGAAAGTGGTAGATCATTAATGTGTCCTGATGATTCTGCCTTGCCTCCTGGACTCCAACCACCATTCCAGCATTCAGTTTGTGTTTCACTTGTTTGCTTAAGTAATTCACTGTCTGCTTTATCTGTTTTGTTCACTGAAACTTCCCTTTGTCCTTAGTTCTAGTGTCCTTCCCTTCTTCTCTAACATTCAGTGTTTCTGGGTCTTCTTTTCTTTGACCTCCAGCATTTCTCTCCATGCTGTAGACAGATAATACTAGTAATGATAAAAACAAGGTCCATTCTTCTGCCTTTGGCATGCTTCATGAATCCTGTCAATAACTAGTAATTTAACAGGTGTCCCTTGTTGTAAAGTTCATCTTTACCTACTTGGCATCCCCAAGCTGGGTTCTTTGAATGCCCCATGCAAGTTGTAGCAAGTTGTATTAGATAATTTGGGATTGTTTTCCTTTCTCAGCAATCAGTGACTCTTGGGTCTCAGAAAATGACCCAGATATGTCAAGAAGCTTCCATGCCATGGCTGGACTATAAACACACACACACACACACACACACATACACACACACACACACACACACACACACACACAGTTTCCATATATCATTGGGCCTCACACTATAGAAAGAATGAAGACCTTTACCCTAAGCTTGCCCCAGCATTATCATTTGCTAACCATGAAGCAGCATAGCATAGCCCTGCCTCTCCATCCTCCAATAATTGCCATGTTCACAGAGGCTAAAATTATTGTCTGAAAGGTTAAGGTCTTTCTCTCACACTTAGACCCAAGATACATATAGCTGAGCAAATTAAATGATAGAGATTCTCTTTAGATCCAATTTCTACAGGAGAATTAGAATGGATACCAACACACATTATACTGACTTTTAGGTCAGTCTTGAGTTAAAGTCCTGCTTTCTACTTGTCTGTGCTTGTTCTTGAAGCCAAGAGATTCCTGGTAAGTAATGGAGGGTCTGAAAGTCCACTTAAAGCCTCTCAGGATGACCTCCCACCCCCAGCTTGAGAGCGGTGGTGGGCACAGATGTTTAAAGCGCAACCCAAGTTGGTATCCAGCCAGAGACCATCAGTGTTATTGTGAGATGATCATCTGATTAGTAATTTAAAATTGGCAGCGTATTTGGTTTCATTAGCTCCAAATCAAGATGAGCAGTTTCTAAATTGCTTTCCCCAGTAAACAAATTCAGTGCCACGAGAAAAAAAAAAAAAATTAATGAGGATGTTTGTGGATGAAGAAATGTCCCCAGGCAGGAACGTACAAACAAACTCTGGTTATGTGACACTGAATAATGGTTGGGGAAAATGGTTTAGAGTGATGACTAAATGGAGTCCCTTGATGTCAGACCCTGCCTGGAGCAACAGAATGAAGCAGGATTTTTACCCATCTTCCAACCCAGTGAAACACTGATTCATTCTGCCTCTTTGTCCCCTTGTCCTCTAGGTTCTGCCTATTTGGCCCTCTGCAGCTGAGTTAACATTGATTATTCTAACAGTTTATTCCAAAAACATTTATAAAGTGTCTAGTCCACTCAATAGTACTGTATTGAAGCCAGGTGAGTTAAGCCAGTCTGAACTACCCCAGTACTGGAGAAACCAGGAGATATAAAAAAAAATACATATTAAAAGGCTATTATCATTGTGAAAGAGATAAGAGACATAACAAAGAAAGTAATTCCTTCTGAGTAAATGATAATTATTTTTACCTAAGTCCTGTTAGAGTTCATTGTCTTACAGGGACGATGTGATTTCCAGAGAAGGATTACGGTATGCCATATTTCCCGAAGTTACATCATGGCACATAGTACCTTCATTTATGGCAAATTGGTGACCACTGCACTTGAATAGAAAGATGCATGGGGGAAGAGACATATTATAGAGAAGAGCGTGCATTTGGAAAGAAGTGTTTGGGTCACTGGAGGACAGGGCCTTAACATTTCTTGCTCCAAAGAAACTGGCTTGCTCTTCTTTGCTGCGTCCAGGTTCCTCTGTGGTAAGCATGGCTGCTGGTCCCAGCCTGCTGGTGCGTCTCACGTGAGGTCAACCTTGTTCCCTGGGAATTAAGTCAGCTGAATACATAGCAAGTCTCACTACAATCCAATATATATAAGTCAAGAACCTTCATTTCCTTTAGCCAGTGAACATGTTTTCTCACATATCAATGTGTACAAAACAAATCTTTGGAGTCAAAATCACCAAACAACACATTGTAAAGACAAAATAGCTTGATAAAAATTAATAATCTGCAAAAGGACAAATTTCCCATATACAACCCCCAAAAATGCCAATCACAGAGAATAAAAATGAAGCATTATATCCTTTTAAAACGGAATATATTTTCAAATAAAAGTAAAATTGAAAGCCAGGCATGGTGGCACATGCCTTTAATCCCAGAACTTGGGAGGCAGAGGTAGATGCATTGCTGTGAGTTCGAGGCCACGTTGAGACTACATAGTGAAATCCAGGTCAGCCTGGGCTAGAGAGTGAGACCCTACCTTGAAAACCACAGGAAAAAAAAAAGAACAAAAGTAAAATTGGTTAGAATATAATGTTCACATGAACTTAGTTCATGAATTTTATGATTCAAATACATTTCATTAATTTGAGTTATATCAAATCATGTCTGAGTGAGTAATAGGCCCCTGGATAAGAGTGACCATCTTCCTCCAGTTTCTACCGATATTCCTAATGGTTGGTAGTTGTATTTTTAGTTTACAAAGTACTTTTGTATTCAGGACCCTGCTTTATCTTCATAGAAATCCTATTAGGTAGTCAAGACAACTATAACTCCCATTTGATACATGAGAAAACTGAGTCTTGGCAAAGCAATGGCAGCTTAGCAGAGCAGACCTGATATCATGCATCAGAGGTGATCTGTTACTCCACCCCCTGCATCCTTTCCACTCTCCATTCTGTTTCCTGGGAAAGATGCCAGCTGCTTTAAGTATCAGACATCCCAGTGGATAAGGTATCTCTTGATCTTCTCATTAGTTTTATTATTTGTTCATTTAATAAGCTCTCACTGATTGTTGCCAGGCACAGGATATATTGTGGTAACACAATACATGGGCCACATTATCATCTAACTCATAATCAAGTGACATCCATAATAATAAAGTATGGTTATCCTATAACAGTGCAGCTCTGGGAGTCACAGATCTCAACTCCATGCACCTACTGCCAGTACCATTCAACTGTCCCTGGGCTTTGCTCCTTTTACATAACAGTAACAACCATTTGCTAAGTGCAGCTATATGCCAGGAACTGCAGTTAGCGCAGATCTACTTTCTCACTGAAGTCTCACTACAATCCAATAAAGTAGGTGTGAGGATTCCATGTTATAGTCACAGATGGTGGAGCTCAGAAAATTGAGTCATTTGATACATTAGTTAAAAATTACAACACAACAAATTATATCCCCCAAAGAGTAAGTCCAAGCAACAATATTTATTATCTCATTGTTTCCACGAGTTAGGGATATCAATGGTTTAGCAGGGTCCTCCAGCTTAGTGTCTCTCTTGAGGCTATAATCAAAGTGTCAGCAGGAATCACGAGCCTTTTAAGGCAGAACTGCAGTAGGATACACTTTCAAGCTCTCTTGCATGGCTCTTCACAGGACTCAGATCCTGTCAGGATATTGGGCTGAGAACCCTGGTGCACAATTAGATAGAGGCTTTTCCTTAGTCCCTTGTCACATGGGATTCCCTGCACCACAACATGGTAGCTTGTTTCATTAGACTCAAAGAGAGTGAATGCTAATGCCATTAGTCTTTTACAGCCTAATCACCAAAGTGACATCCATCATTTTGCCACCATCTGTTCACTGGGGTCTCTAAACTCAATCCACATACACATGAAGATTACACGGTGAGTATCAGTAGGGTCCATGGGCAGCCATGAAGGCAGTAGCCTACCATACTTGCCAATAGCTAGATTATAGAATATCCTGATCCCTAATAATACCAAGAGACACACGGGGTTAGCATGAGGTGGTACCTGTGTTATTTGCCTCATTCAAGGCACACCAGGTAGGTACTCAATTCTCATTCTATGAATGAAGAACTTGAACTCATGAGAGCATAAATGGCTATGGTCTGTCTAGATCATTGTAATTTCTAGTATCAAAGCTTAAATACATTTTCTTGTTGAAGCTCACACGACTTTTCCAAGACATCACTAAATGGGAGCTAGATGTAGATTTTCTGAGTCCCCAAAAGCCCAGTGCTGTAGCCACATCATTCTTTGATTTTTCACCCATTTTCTAGAAAGCCCTTAGATGCAGCTCCTAACCACTATCTTTCCATGGACAGCAATGTCTGATCTTAAATCCCCCTCAAAGTTTATTTGAGGAGAGCTTGGGTTTCCTAGCATACTGCAGCTCCAAGCCATTGTGATGTAACACTGTGGGTGAGACAAGAAGAGGACGCCCCTGTATACTGAACCAGTTCTCATTGGCCAACCGCAGGTCACAAAGTAGCTTTTGTCAAAGTTAGAAGTAGAAAATGTTGCCTCACCACAAAGACTATATCAATCTCACTTTCATTCTTTCTTCTTTCTCTTTTCCCTTCATTCTTCAGTCACTATGAACTCTCCAGTAAATTTCAGATCTGCTCTCTAGCGCCTGGTCAATGTAACATCTGTCTTACTGAGTGACTTTCTTATCTCTAATCTTTACTCATGAAGTCTTCTCTCCACAGTGTCCAGGGTGAGCATTTTAACTCAGACTTGATCTGGAACTCTCCTGCTTAAAACCTTTTCCTAATGCTCACAAAAACAAGTTAGTGTTCCTTGCCATGGTGGGCAAGGTCTTACCAGCCCAGTCCCCTCCTGTCCTTGTTATGGTGGGCAAGATCCTACCAGTCCAGCCCTCTGCTTTTCTTAGCATGGTAGGCAAAGTCCTACCAGTCCATCTACCTCCTGTCCTTGTCAGCTGTAGCTATCATCATTTTCATAATTTCATAATCATTTCTGCTCTAGCCACATGAACATGGCATAGCCAGCGCCTCTCATGTCTCCCCCCAACCACCACCATTCTCTTTCCCCCTGCTTACCCTTAATTAATCTGGCCAAGTCTTCTAACCCTCTCTTCATATGTTTATTTCTCAGGAAAAAAAAATTTTCTGACTGTCCCCAGTCTGGATTTCTTGCCTTTGTCGTCCCATGGAATGTATCATTGCGCCTGTCACACTGTGCTCCTCCATTATGGAGCTCCGGGAGACCGAGCCTGGATTTGCTTCATTTAGTATATTACATCTACTGTGCCCAGCATAGCTTGAGGGCCATAGTAGAGTGACTTAGCAAATTTCTGCTGCATCGCCCAGTGAGGAATGAAATTCCTGCTGCTCTGTTTCTGAGATTAAAGGTATCCAGCTGCTCCCTCATCCACCCACAGGTCAGTGAGCTTCCTTTGGTCATCATGATTCCAGAGGTCTATCAAGTTACTAGCAGGGTCCTCGCAGCCTCAGAAAACCTATTCATTGATTTCTCTTGTCAAGAAACATTTGGGGGGATAGGGAGATGATTCAGTGGTTAAAGGCACTTGCTTGCAAAGCCTGCAAGCCCTGATTCAATGTCCTAGCCACCCACATAAAGCTAGATAGGCATTCATTTGCAGCAGCAAGAGACCTTGGTGTGTGCATACGTTACACAGTGCACACTTATGTACGCACATGTGCAAATAAATAAAATAATTTTTTAAAGGAAGAAACGTTTGTACCACGCATGCGCTAGATAAAAACAATAAAACAAAATGGGACAGAGTTGAAGACAAGTTATGCATATAGACCGAATGAATTCTTATCAGATGCCTGAAGCCTTTGCTACTTCAGAGAGTCCTCAAGAGAATGGAAGCTCATGTTTATAAAGTACCTTGATAAAGACATTACCTTGGTATTACTATGCTCTTTCAATACATCTCACTTTCACTCACTGTAACATTACCAACCTATTCTGGAATGCTATGATCATATACTATCCCATTTTGTTTTATTGTTCAAATTTTAGGGTTATATGGCCAGTATCTGACAGTCTCCTTTCTGAATTGATGGCAGCATACCCAGCAGCTGCCACATTATTGTTCAGAATTGTTTTTGAGGTGGTAATAATTTTAGAAGTTACCATTAAAAAGTAATATAGGTCAGTAATATAGTCAGTAATGCACTTTAACATTTTATGATCCTTTTTCTTCATTTATTTCTAGTTAAAAAATAAAAATCCCCCTCAGAGGACGATGTAGTTGTGAACTTCTATAGGGTTTGAAGCCATCATCATTAGGTTTGCACAGTTACAACTCCAACTACTTCAGCCATGGCAGGGAGGAAATATGCCAGCAGACTGGGAAAACATTTTCTCTCCCATAAATATGCTCACTTATTTAACTGTTTATTCATTCTCTCACTAGCTCCATTGTAATAATTATGCAAGATGAATTCGGTATCCACCTTATGCTAAGTACAGCAGCCCACAAAACATAGTCCTTATTATCCCATTCGACAGATGAGGATGTTAACATTTGACAAAGTCAGATAAAGTTACCCAAAGATCACACAAGTAGTATGGGATAGGGCAGGAGTTTGACCTTACCTATGTCTAACATGAAAGTTCACATGTTTAACTGTTGAATATTTCTAAACTTCCTTCATTCCTTCCACATTTGAAGGGAAGTACAAAAGCCCACTCAGTACACATAAAAAAATTAAGGTAAAAACCAGTAATATAAAGTAGGAATTCATACACAACATGTACAACCCTAGAGTCCTATGCACTTGGTACAAGAAAGCAGTAAACTTGGGCTTATACTTCTCAGCCAAAGGGGAAATGTATTCATTTATGTGGTTTACAGTATCCATAAAATTGAAACAGACTAGCTGCTCAGGGGAAGCAGAGTTCCCTATCCTCATACTGATACTTACAAAAAATGTTCCATTTGGGCCTTTTAGAAATGACTTGTGATGGAATGATAGATAGCTGTCATTCTCCATGGTGCCACTGCAGCAAAATCTGCAACAGCACCATGAGGTTATTTCACAGATCCATCCACAGCATCTGAGGGCAGGGAAATGGCTCATCATCAAAGCCCAGCTAAAATACACTTTCAATGGCCTGGCTGAATCCCAACAAGCAGAGCTCCAAAAA
Organism: Jaculus jaculus; assembly: GCF_020740685.1. Taxonomy (NCBI): domain Eukaryota; kingdom Metazoa; phylum Chordata; class Mammalia; order Rodentia; family Dipodidae; genus Jaculus; species Jaculus jaculus. The sequence continues at coordinate 168,015,565 of NC_059103.1, forward strand.
TATGTTTTCTAACTCCAAGCCAGAACATAGGTCAGGTGTGCAAGCATTCCATAGGACTAGTTAAAAGGATGTGTAGGGGGAACACCAACAGTCCCACCAAGGAGGGCCCTCAGCAGAATGGGGGCAGGGAGGATAGAAACGATGGTACCAACACATGATGTGTCCATACAAATCTAAAAAATAATGCCAGGTATGGTGGCTCACACCTTTAATCCCAGCACTTGGGAGGCAGACGTAGGAGGATCACCATGAGTTCAAGGCCACCCTGAGAATACATACTGAATTCTAGGTCAGCCTGAACTACAGCAAGATCCTACTTCAAAAAGAAAAAAATTAGAGCTGAAGGGATGGCTTAGCAGTTAAGGCACTTTCCTGCAAAACCAAAGGACCCAGGTTCAATTCCCCAGGACCCATGTAAACAAGGTAGCACATGCTTCTGGAGTTTGTTTGCAGTGGCTGAAGTCCCTGGCGTGCCCATTCTCTCAACCTCTCTCTCCATCTCTCTCTCTCTCTCTCTCTCTCTCTCTCTCTCTCTCTCTCTCTCTCTCTCTCTGTGTGTGTGTGTGTGTGTGTGTGTGTGTGTGTGTGTGTGTGTGTGTCTCAAATAAAATAAAATAAACTTTAAAAATGTATGAAAAAAGCAAGCATGTGTTTTCTGTAAAGGGTCTAAATGCTGATAACCTCCTGTGAAGAGTGTGGGGCATTTAGTGGACAGGCACTTAATGTGTGTGGCCCCATTCCACCTCTAGAGCCAAGCGTAGGACAGCCACTGAGCAGACATAAGTCCCTCAGAAAATGATTCTGAGTATGAGAGGGTAATGTGAATGATGGACTTCCAAACCTTATTCTATAGAGCATGGCTATGATCATTTCTGCCTGGGAAGTTTTTATCAACTATTGAAAACCTCAAGGCACAGTTAGGGAGATTTCTCAGTGGGTAAAGTGCTTGCCTTGTACACATGAGGACCTGAGCTTGATAGCTGGTACTCTTGTACCATGGTGGTGTCGTGTACCTGGAATCCCAGCACAGGGGAGCTAGGAAGAGGTGGACGCTTGGGGTTTGCTGCAAGCCAGTTTAACCTAATGGATGAGCTTCAGCCCAACGGAAGACCCTGTCTCAGAAACATGGGAGCAGCACACTTGAACTATACCTGAGGTTGTCCTCTGGCCTCTATACTCCATATGCACCCACATGCATATACACCCCCCATCACACGTATGGCCCCACACACATATGAGCATGTTTACACATGAGCACACACACTACACACACATATGCAAAACAGTAAATTACTCAGTAAATTCACAGATTGAAAGAAATTTTGACTATCTCACCATAAGCAATGTCACATCCTGGTGAGCCCTCCAATATAAGCCATCAACTACACACATTTGTAGATGATTTGGGGGACAATTAGGTGTTCAAAGATGTTTAAAAATGATCAATAGGACTCATCCCTTAGCCTCTTAACTAGTCTTTTTTTCCTCTACCTGCTTCAAAAGTGACTGCCAGAGTCCAGGTATGGTATCCTAGAATCTTAGAGCTGGTTTTGCTATTTGAACAGTACACATTCCTTAGGTAGTAGTCTCACTGCATTCTCAATGGTAGTGCGGTGCAGGCTATGCTGCTGTATTTACAAAGTGCTGTGTGCTCTCTGAACTCTTTTGTAACCCTCACAGATAGAGAGATTGATGATGATGAAGATAGATAGATAGATAGATAGATAGATAGATAGATAGATAGATAGATAGATAATTGATATAGATGATAGATGGATAGATATAAAAGTATCAATTGCTGTACCAACAAATATTAAAATTGAGTCTGGAAAAAAAATAAGATGTAAAATAAACATAAGGAAAAGTTCTAGCTGGGTGTGGTGGTGGATACCTTTAATCCCAGCACTTGGGAGGCAGAGATGGGAGGATCACTATGAGTTCAAGGCTACCCTGAGACTACATAGTGAATTCCAAGTCATCCTGAGCTAGAGTGAGGCCATGCCTCAAAAACAACAAACAGAAAAAGAATGAAAAGTTACATCTTTTTTCCCATTGCACATTCCTCTTTGGAAATGACTCTCTTATATTGGGGAGCTAGACCTCAGGATCACCTCTTGGCACTTCCAACAAAGTCCCCATGGGCCAGTCCCTGCCATGTCCCCAGTTTGTCCCTCCATGTGTCAATACACACTCCACTTCTTTTTTTTTTTTTTTATTAACATATTCCATGATTATAAAATATATCCCATGGTAATTCCCTCCCTCCCCACCCCCACACTTTCCCGTTTGAAATTCCATTCTCAATCATATTACCTCCCCATTACAATCATTGTAATTACATATATACAATATCAACCTATTAAGTATCCTCCTCCCTTCCTTTCTCCACCCTTTATGTCTCCTTTTCAACTTACTGGCCTCTGCTACTAAGTATTTTCATTCTCACACAGAAGCCCAGTCATCTGTAGCTAGGATCCCCATATGAGGGAGAACATGTGGCGCTTGGCTTTCTGGGCCTGGGTTACCTGACTTAGTATAATACTTTCCAGGTCCATCCATTTTTCTGCAAATTTCATAACTTCATTTTTCTTTACCGCTGAGTAGAACTCCATTGTATAAATGTACCACATCTTCATTATCCACTCATCTGTTGAGGGACATCTAGGCTGGTTCCATTTCCCAGCTATTATAAATTGAGCAGCAATAAACATGGTTGAGCATGTACTTCTAAGGAAATGAGATGAGTCCTTTGGATATATGCCTAGGAGTGCTATAGCTGGGTCATATGGTAGATCAATCTCTAGCTGCTTTAGGAACCTCCACACTGTTTTCCACAATGGCTGGACCAGATTGCATTCCCACCAGCAGTGCAGAAGGGTTCCTTTTTTTCCACATCCCCGCCAACATTTATGATCATTTGTTTTCATGATGGTGGCCAATCTGACAGGAGTGAGATGGAATCTCAATGTAGTTTTAATCTGCATTTCCCTGATGACTAGTGACGTAGAACATTTTTTTAAGTGCTTATATGCCATTCGTATTTCTTCCTTTGAGAACTCTCTATTTAGCTCCTTAGCCCATTTTTTGATTGGCTTGTTTGATTCCTTATTAGTTAACTTTTTGAGTTCTTTGTATATCCTAGATATTAATCCTCTATCAGATATATAGCTGGCGAAGATTTTTTCCCATTCTGTAGGTTGCCTCTTTGCTTTTTTCACTGTGTCCTTTGCGGTGCAAAATCTTTGTAATTTCATTAGGTCCCAGTGGTTAATCTGTGGTTTTATTGCCTGAGCAATTGGGGTTGTATTCAGAAAGTCTTTGCCAAGACCAATATGTTGAAGGGTTTCCCCTACTTTTTCCTCTAGCAGTTTCAAAGTTTCCGGTCTGATGTTAAGGTCTTGAATCCATTTGGACTTAATTCTTGTGCATGGCGAGAGAGAAGAATCTATTTTCATCCTTCTGCAGATATTTATCCAGTTTTCAAAACACCATTTGCTGAAGAGGCTGTCTCTTCTCCAATGAGTATTTTTGGCATTTTTATCGAATATCAGGTGGCTATAGCTACTTGGGCTTACATCTGGGTCCTCTATTCTGTTCCACTGATCTACATGTCTGTTTTTGTGCCAGTACCATGCTGTTTTTGTTACTATGGCTCTGTAGTATAGGTTAAAATCAGGTATGGTGATACCACCAGCCTCTTTTTTGTTGCTCAGTATTATTTTAGATATTCGAGGTTTTTTGTGATTCCAAATGAATTTTTGGATTGTTTTTTCTATTTCCATGAAGAAAGCCTTTGGAATTTTGATAGGGATTGCATTAAATGTGTAGATTGCTTTAGGTAAGATTGCCATTTTCACGATATTGATTCTTCCAAGCCAGGAACAAGGGATGTTTCTCCACTTTCTAGTGTCTTCTGCAATTTCTCGCTTGAGTGTTTTAAAGTTCTCATTGTATAGATTCTTTACTTCCTTAGTTAGGTTTATTCCAAGGTATTTTATTTTTTTTGATGCAATTGTGAATGGGAGTGATTCTCTGATTTCATCCTCTGTGTGTTTGTTGTTAGCATATACGAAGGCTACTGATTTCTGTGTATTTATTTTGTATCCTGCTACATTGCTGTAGGTTTTGATCAGCTCTAACAGCTTGCTAGTAGAGTCTTTAGGGTCCTTTATGTATAGAATCATGTCATCTGCAAATAATGATAACTTGATTTCTTCCTTTCCAATTTGTATCCCTTTTATGTGTGTCTCTTGCCTTATTGCTATGGCTAAGACTTCCAAAACTATATTAAATAGAAGTGGGGACAGTGGACACCCTTGTCTTGTTCCTGATTTTAGTGGAAAAGCTTCCAGTTTTTCCCCATTTAGTAATATGTTGGCTGTAGGCTTGTCATAAATAGCCTTTATTATATTGAGATATGTTCCTTCTATTCCCAGTCTCTGTAGGACTTTTATCATGAAGGGATGTTGGATTTTGTCAAATGCTTTCTCTGCATCTAATGAGATGATCATGTGATTTTTGTCCTTCAACCCATTTATGTAATGTATTACATTTATAGATTTGCGTAAGTTGAACCATCCCTGCATCTCTGGGATAAAGCCTACTTGGTCAGGGTGAATGATCTTTTTGATATACTCTTGTATTCTGTTTGCCAATATTTTGTTGAGAATTTTTGCATCTATGTTCATGAGGGAGATTGGTCTGTAATTTTCTTTTTTTGTTCTATCTTTGCCTGGTTTTGGTATCAGGGTGATGCTGGCCTCATAGAAGGAGTTTGGTAGGATTCCTTCTTTTTCTATTTCCTGGAAAAGCTTAAGAAGCAATGGTGTTAGCTCTTCCTTAAAAGTCTGGTAAAATTCAGCAGTGAATCCATCCGGGCCTGGGCTTTTTTTAGTTGGGAGATTATTGATAACTGCTCGGATCTCCATGTTTGTTATAGGTCTATTTAAGTGATTAATCTCATTTTGATTTAATTTAGGTAGGTCATATAGATCAAGGAAATCATCCATTTCTTTCAGATTTTCATACTTTGTGGAGTATATGCTTTTATAGTATGTCCCTATAATTTTTTGAATTTCTCTGGAATCTGTTGTGATGTTACCTTGTTCATCTCTGATTTTATTAATTTGTGTCTCTTCTCTCTTTCTTTTGGTCAGATTTGCTAAGGGTTTATCAATCTTGTTGATCCTTTCAAAGAACCAACTCTTTGTTTCATTAATTCTTTGGATTGTTCTTTTTGTTTCTATTTCATTAATTTCTGCCCTAATCTTTATTATTTCTTCCCGTCTACTACTTTTTGGTTTGCCTTGTTCTTCTTTTTCCAAGGCTTTAAGGCGAAGCATTAGGTCGTTTACTTGCGACCTTTCTAATTTCTTAATATAGGCACTTAAGGCTATAAATTTACCTCTTAGAACTGCCTTCATTGTGTCCCAGAGATTTTGGTATGTTGTGTTCTCATTATCATTTGACTCTATAAATTTTTTGATTTCCTTTTTGATTTCTTCATTGACCCACTCATCATTTAGTAGTGTATTGTTTAGTTTCCATGATTTTGTGTATGCTCTATAGCCTTTCTTGCTACTGATTTGTAGTTTAATTCCATTGTGGTCAGATAGAATGCAAGGAATTATTTCAATTTTCCTGAATTTGTTAAGGTTTGCTTTGTGTCCTAATATATGGTCTATTTTAGAGAGTGTTCCATGTGCTGCTGAAAAGAATGTATATTCTACAGCCTTTGGATGAAAGTCCTGTATATATCTGTTAGGTCCATTCCTTCTATGACCTCATTTAGTCCAGATGCCTCTCTGTTTATTCTTTCCCTGGATGACCTGTCAATTGATGAGAGTGGGGTGTTAAAGTCACCCACCACCACCGTGTTTGGTGTTATCTGTGACCTTAGTTCTAATAGTGTTTGTTTGACGAATTTGGGAGCCCCCATGTTAGGTGCATATATGTTTAGGATTGTAATGTCTTCCTGTTGGAGTGTGCCCTTAATCAATATAAAGTGACCTTCCTTATCTTTTTTGACTAACTTCGGACTAAAGTCCACCCTGTCTGATATTAGGATAGCAACCCCTGCTTGTTTTCTAGGCCCATTTGCTTGAAACACCATCTTCCAACCTTTCACCCTAAGATAATGTCTATCCTTTGTAGAAAGGTGAGTTTCTTGGAGACAACAAATTGTAGGATCCTGCTTTTTAACCCAGTCTGCAAATCTATGTCTTTTCGTTGGGGCATTGAGACCGTTGATATTAAGAGATATTATTGAAAGGTGTGTATTTATGTTTGCCATTTGTGTGTGTGTGTGTGTGTGTGTTACTTGTTCTACCTGTGCTCTCTTCTGTTAACTGGTATTTGAGTATGGCTGGTTTTTTCTAGGTTCCTTATATGTGTGCTTTTCCTTTTGTTCAGCATGGAGGATTCTATCAAGTATTTTCTGTAGAGCTGGTTTTGTCTTCATATATTCCTTTAACCTGCTTTTGTCATGGAATGTCTTTATTTCTCCATCTATTTGGATGGATAACTTTGCAGGATAAAGTAACCTTGGTTGACAGTTGTTATCTTTCAGAACTTGGAATATATCACTCCAGGCCCTTCTGGCTTTAAAAGTTTGTGTTGAATAATCTGCTGTAATCCTGATGGGCTTGCTTTTGTGGGTAACTTGATTTTTCTCTCTAACTGCTTTCAATATTTTTTCTTTGGTTTGTGTGTTTGGAAGTTTGAGTATAATGTGGCGAGGAGAGTTTCTTTCTGGGTTTTGTCTGGCTGGGGTTCTAAAGGCTTCCTGTATCTGTATTGGCACCTCTTTCCCAATTTGGGGAAAATTTTCCTCTATGATTTTGTTGAAGATGCCTACTATGCCTCTGGAGTGGAGTTCTTCTCCTTCTACTATGCCCTGAATTCTTATATTGGATCTTTTCATAGTGTCCCGAATATCTTGAAATTCCCACTCATACTTTTCTATAAGTTTGTCTTTCTCTTTGTTGGACTGCATTAGGTCTGCCACCTGATCTTCTAGCTTAGATATTCTGTCCTCTCCCTCATCCATCCTACTGGTGAGATTTTCTACAGAGTTTTTTATTTCATTAACTGTGTTCTTCATTGCTAGTAATTCTGACTGGTTTTTCTTTATTATTTCTATTTCTCTATTTATGTCTTGTATTGCCTTCTTTATTTCATTAAATTGGTGTCCTGCCTCTTCTTTGATTCCTTTGATTTCCTCTTTGATCTCCTCTTTGATTTCTTCTTTGATTGTTTTCATGTGTTCTTTGACCTCTTTGAACATATTTATAATTATTCTTTTGAACTCTTTCTCAGGCATTTCCTCTAACTCTTTCTCACTGGAGGACATTTCTGATGCATTAATACTTTTAGGTGGATTTATATCGTCTTGCTTTTTAGTGTTTCTTGTGTTATAATGTATATATTTTTGCATCTTGGATTAAGTTAATGCTTGGATTTTCTAGCTAGCTGTGTATTCTTAGCTGTATCAATTGATTTGATGTAATATATTTTCAGGGTAGGACCTTAAGGTATTAGGTGTGGCTCTTAAGACTCTCAGAGTATCTACAAAGATGTTCTTAGGGGTTGAGTTTCCCTGCTATAGGAGTATTCAAGCAGGCTGTGTGGAATAATATACTGGTAGATTCTAAAATTTAACTAAACACTGTAGACATTCAATCAAAAACAGCCCCGAGTATGTATGCAAGAGTAGTTATTATGATGACCAGATCCTCTATCAACAAAGAGGTTTAGATTTCTGGTCTGTTGAGGTATCCAAGTCAGCTTGTGACCAAGTGAGACCCTTCCCTGGTGCAATCCCAGTTACCTTGGGTGATTGTGGTCTCAGTCAAGTTGCTGCCTGGGTCGTCGGGCTGCTGTTCTGATTTCTGGAGCTGGGCACTTGCTTTTCCTACGGGGCAAACTGAGCCGCTGCTGCCGCCTCTGCAGCTGTTGTAGCTGCCACCCCCGGAGCCACCACCGCTGCTGAAGCTGCCGTTGCCGTGTCCACCGCTGCTGCTCACCCCGAAGCTGCTGCTGCGGGATCTGCCACCGCTGCTGCTCCTGGGTCCGCTGCTGCTGGGGCTACTGGTACCGGTGCTGGAGCCGCTGAAGTTGCTGCCGAATTCTGCTCCTGCTTGGGTCCCGCCGTCAGCCCAAGTTGGCGTGGCCGGGTCCCGGGCCGCTGCTGTGTTCGCTGGAGCTGGGTTCAGGCGGTGGGGGAGGGGAGGGAGCCACGGCTGCTCTGGTTGTATCGCTTCTCCACGTGTGCTTTTACCTCGCGGTCTGCTCCTCCCTCCGTTGCTCGCTGCCGTTCTCCCCTCACGTTTCCCGAGTTGCGGAGAGCGCGGTGTGAGGGGAAAATCCCGCACCTGGCTTGTCCTGCGGCTCGAGCCAAGAGTCCGGCATTTTTCTGCCGCTCCGCGGTTGCGGCCGGTAGCCGAGCCGCCCCGGAGCCGCTGTTCCCGCCTGTGCAGGCTCTGGATGCTCTATAACTCTTCCACTTCTCCGCTGCCGCCTCAACTTCCTATACACCTCACTTTTTAGTAAAAGTGTGTATTTTGCTGAGTTTTTTTTGGTCTTTTCCCCCCCTAGGCTGCTTTGGCGTGGTACCTACGCCGCCATCTTAACTGGAAGTCCACACTCCACTTCTTAATGTGTTCTGCATTTTGATTTGTTTTGACTTAGTTCACTTTGCTTCTGCATCCCCAATGCCTTTCCCTCTTTCTTTGGCTAGTCAAACTCTTTCAACTTTCAAAACCAAGTTCAAACTTTATCTTGTAATTAACCTAAATTCCTTAATAACCACAATTATCCTTTATAATAGCCCCAATATCCCTGCAAAGTATTATTAAATATTTTATAGACCATAAAGTTGAGGCTCTTATAATTCATCCAAGATCACTCTGAGATATTCACAGGAATAGAATTTGAACTCATTTCATAACATTCCTACTCCAAAGGACATGCTCTTTTCAGTGTACCAAGCTTCTCATCATGCATTGATTTCCCATCTCAGGAGGCACACTTTACATATATTCTCTCATTGCCCCTTAATTAGCCTTGTGAATACATTATCAACCATAGACTAGAACTAGGGAAATAGCCTTAGAGAGGTCAAGGTGATGTGTACATGGTCACATAGTCAGCAAACAGTAGGCATGGTTTCAAGCCTAGAAGAATCTAACTTTATGTCCCATGTGTTGCCTACTTTGTGGAATGGGTAAATCCATTTTCCCATTTTATCAATATTGTAGTCACAAAAGAGTCATCTAAAATCTTATACTCTTAGTCTCTCTAACACTTGGACCAATACTAGTTAAGTGTGATGGTTGTCAATTTGATAAAATTTAGAATCACCATAGAAACAAATCTCCGAAAATGTCTGTGAAGGAGGCCCCATGGTTCCCTTATGCGGAGGTACAGAACATTCATCACTCTCTGCTTCCTCACTTTGTTCTCAATGTGACCAGCTTCCTCAAGATCTGCCACCATACCAACCCTACCGTAGTGGACTATACCCTCAAACTACACACTGAAATAAACTTGTACTTAAATTGATCCTCACAGTCTTTGAGAAAATAATACAATTACAGAATTGAGAAAGTAATTAATACAGTGAACTTTTAGAGGCTAATACATATGGCTAAGGAGAGACAAGACAAGTCAGTCTACTGTACAAGTACCTTGTATCCCTAGTGAGGTAGGCTAAATTATGGCTCCCAAAAATATCAGTTCCTAGTTTCTAGAGTCTATCAAGATTATATTGTACAGTAAACTCTTTGTGTAATTGACTAAGTTAAATATCTTGAAACAGGAAGGTTATCCTATGTTATTAGAATTGACCTTAAGTAATATTATTTATGTTTATATCCTTTGAAGAGAAATTAGAGACAGAGAACAAGAAAATGTGGGCCACAGAGGCAGATACTAGAATGACATGATAATAATCCAAGAAATTCCAGTGGCTACCAGAAGTTGGAAGAGACACAGAGCAGATCCTCTGCCAAAGCTTTCACAGGGAGTTAGCCCTGCTGACACCCTAGCTATAGTCCCATGATACTGCCCTCAGATGCCTGGCCTCCAGAATGTGACAGAATAAAGGTCTATTGTTTTGAGGCCTCAAATTTGTGGATATTAGTTATATCAGCCATAGTAAATTAACACACATAATAATAGTTTCAGTGAAAAGTACTAGGAGCTAATAATGATAGGAATACATGAACTTGGGCATGACACCCAGCTCTCTCCCACCATAAGCATTCTCAAGACCTTGGCTGCCATATCCAGGTAAACCAGGTTCTCCCCAGCCATCAGACACCCACTATTCTATGGAAGCTCCATCATCCCAGAGGAGGGATGACTATTTCTAAATCCACACAGTCCTCGAAAGAAATAATTAACTGTGAGGTTTATTAACTAGTAAAACCACCGTCATCTCCTTCTTCTTAACATTAAATGTAAGATCTGTGATGGTTAACATTACATCCATCCTCATCCCCATATCTGCTAGCTTTGATCTCTTTAAGCTCAACTCCCACTGGTCAAGGGTCTCCTTCTACTAGATCCTTAAGTAGTGTTGTCCAACTTAGAACACCTCAGCATACCTTAATCCCTTTCCAGATCCTTTTTTCTGAAGGCTGCTTCTTTCTTAAAAGCTGCTGACTCATGCATGCCCATGGATCTGTGGGCTGCTTCCTACCGGGTCCTGTACCTTCAAATGTAAACTGCTTTTTTTGGAGTGGGGAGAGAGGCATGGTACTATAACATCTTCCACATCTCATGACCATTATCTTTCAGCAAATTCCAGGCTACTACCTCATTTTTAATTTTTTTTAATATTTAAATTTTCATTTATTTATTTGAGTGAGAGATACAGAAATAGGCAGAGAGAGAGAGAGAGAGAGAGAGAGAGAGAGAATGGGCATGCCAGGGCCTCCAGCCACTGCAAAGGAACTCCAGATGGGTGCACCCCTTTGTGCATCTGGCTTACATGGGTCTTGGGGAGTTGAACTTGGGTTTTTGGGCTTTGTAGGCAAGCACCTTAACCACTAAGCCATCTCTCCAGCCATCATTTTAAAGCTAACAGTCAGATAGATGCCTCAGTTACACTTTATTGATTTATTTATTTATTTGACAGAGAAAGAGGGAGGGAGGGAGGGAGGGAGAGAATGGGTGCACCAGGGCTTCCTGGCCACTGCAAATGAACTCCAGACTTGTGCACCTGCTTGTGCATCTGGCTAACATAGGTCCTGGGGAATTGAACCTGGGTCCTTTGGCTTTGCAGGCAAATGCCTTAACTGCTAACCCATCCCTCCAGACCCTTATTTTTAATTTAAAAAAAAATACATTGTGGTAGTTTGAAAAGATTTCCCCCAACAGATTTAGGAGTTTATTAAAGCTTTAGATCCCCAGCCACCTGGCTGAAGGAGGTGTCACTTTGGGAAGATCCTAGGGTCCAGCCCTAAGGTGTGTTTGGGGGTGAATCTAGAATGCCAGCCTAAAGATATGCATTGTCCTGGAGCTCTGCCTGGGGTTCCTGGAAAGTGCTTGCTTGTGTTACAGGTGGTGTTTCTCTGTGCGGACAGACCTGTGAAAGGGGACAAATTTCTTTCACCATTATGGAACTTCCCCTGAGTTTGTAAGCTTCAAATAAATTCCCTTCCTCCCATAACTGTGTCATGTTCAAAGGTCCATCCTAACAGCATGGAAGCTGCCTGTGACAAACCTGGTCCCAGGCTCAGAGTCCTGTTCTCCTGTGATCATCTTAATATTATCCACATGGGGAAACCACCTCTGGCTGTCTACAGCTCCACACTCGTTTTCTGGGTCCTTTGTTGACGGAGCTGCTCTGCCTCACCCATGTGATATCCAGATTTCTTACACAACCTCCACTTTCCCCAGCTGTCTCCTTCAACTGCTTTCACTCCACTAGTCTTGCCGTGCCACAGTTGGCAGCCCATGACACTGAAAATGCTCCCTGTCATCTCTTTTTCCCTGTCACTCCTTATCCCAAAAGCTCATTAGCTCACATGCTCCCTCAATAAACATCCTCAACTCCCTTTCTAACAAATGCTCATCAAACCCTAAACCAAAAGCAATCCAAGTTTCCAACTTCCCTCATCTCTTTCTGAACTTCTGAAAGCTACTTCACAAGGTTCAAGAACAAGCCATCAGAACTCCAGACAGTTATAGTCCGTACCCCACGGAGGCCATGGTTATGCAGAAAAGTTTGGATTTTTTTTTTTTACTTAGATTTCTCCACCACTCTCCACAGTTGCAGTACCAAACCATCTCATCTCATCAAACCTCCTACTACATTTTCCCCTCCACATCTGTTTCTTTGTTTTACAGCAGAATATCCAATGTAGAACCCAGCTGCAAATGACAGACATGATTTTTTTTTTCCTTTATATAAATTCTAAACTTCAACTTGGGTCCTACAAGCATCTGGATGTAGGTCTACTTACAATAGCTACCATACTCATGGACCTATAATGATGTCATCATTCTACCATCCCAGAAATCAAGATGCTTCTTTTAAAAAGCTTGTTATTAGCATATACTAATAGTAAAAATAGTTACATTATTGATTAGTGCTTATGTCTTATTAGTTGCTATCCATTGCCTAAGAAGGAGAAGGAGAAAGGAAGGAAGGAAGAAAGGAAGGAAGGAAGGAAGGAAGGAGGGAGGGAGGGAGGAAGGGAGGAAGGGAGGGAGGGAGGGAAAGAAGGAAGGAAGGAAGGAAGGAAGGAAGGAAGGAAGGAAGGAAGGAAGGAAGGAAGGAAGGAAGGAAGGAAGAAAGAAAAGAAGGAAGAAAAGAAGGAAGAAAAGAAGGAAGAAAGGAAAGAAGGAAGGAAGAAAAGAAGGAAGGGAGGAAAGAAGGAAGGAAGGAAGGGAGGGAGGAAAGAAGGAAGGAAGGAAGGAAGGAAGGAAGGAAGGAAGGAAGGAAGGAAGGAAGGAAGGAAGGAAGGAAGGGGGAAGGAAGGAAGGAAGGGGGGAAGGAGGGAAGGAAGGGGAAACACCAGCTCATTTTGCACAGGTAGAAACCTGAGAACATCAGATCTCCTGTTAACAACCCTCAGAGTGAGGAGAGCAGGGAATTATGTATTTCAAACCCTGGGAGTAAATAAGTTCCTACCAATAATGCTACATCCAGCAAAGCTATCTTTTAAAATGGAGGGGAAACAAGGTTGTTTCAAGACAAGTACAAACTGAAGCTGTTCTGACCATCAATCCAGCTCCGTAGAAGATGCTTAAAGAAATGCTGCACACAGAAGGGAAGTAGGACAATCTAAATCACAGACACAAGGGGAAGAATGGATCTTCTGAGAGGAATATATGAACAAAGAAGAGCTGGGAAGAAATATACCATGTTCAATACCATGAACTAGATCCCTAATACTAACAGTAAAGAAAGAAAAGAGCAAGCAATAATCCAAGCAACATGAAAAACAACTAACAAAATAACAGGAATGAATAAACATCTCTCAGTGATGGCCTTAAATGTAAATGGACTTGACTTATCATTACAGATCTCTGCTTACTAGGAATCATGTGAAAGTCACCCAGACACCAAAGTCTAAGCCTGAGTCTCATCTTTATCTCTCTCGTTCCTCTTCAATACTCACTCAAATGCCTGCATCCTATCTATTCTAATTGCTAATCTTTTCTAATCCATCTACTTCTCTCCATTTTCTCAGTGCAAATTACCATAATCTCTCATCCACAGTACTAAAACTGCTCTCTACTGACATCCTTCCTCCAGTCCATTCTCCTAGCTGTAGTCAAAAATTACTGCTGAGATAAAGTTTCTGTGGGGAGATAATAATGAAATGATGTGGCAGGAGACCAAGTTACTATTCTGAAATATAAGGTCAAGGAAGCCATCCATAACTAGGGCCAGAAGATAACGAAAAATATGAAAGAAAAGTAAGAGATATGGAGGACTGTTTCACAAAACTCAACATTACCTATGTTGTTATTTTTTAAGTAGGAATAAGTAGTAATGGGTTTTTTGTTTGTTTTATATGGGGAGTGATTATTGAAGTAGGGTCTTACTCTAGTCCAGGCTGACCTGGAATTAGTCTCTGGCTGGCCTATAACTCACAGTGATCCTCCTACTTCAGCCTCCCAAGAGCTGGGTGTAAAAGCATGTGCAACCACACCCAGCAAATGGTAATTTTTTTTAATTAAAAAAATCTAAATGTTTAGGATTAAATGAGAAAATGATTCATCTCCTGGAATATCAACAAAATTTCTTATTGGTAAGTGATAATGTTAGATACCCAAAGATGAAGGACAAATATGTTGATCTTTGTCACAGAAAACTATATGTTAAGAGCAGAGAAGATTGCCTAGTGATTAAAGCTACTTACTTGCAAAGCCTGCAGGCCAGAGTTCAACTCCCCAGTATCCATATAAAGCCAGATGAACAAAGTGGTGCATGTGTCTAGACTTCATTTGCAGCAGCAAGAGAACTTGACACACTGTGGTATTTTGAATCTATGTCCCCCATTGACTCAGGTGTTAAAATTAAACTTGTAACTAGGATCTCAAGCTGCCTGGCTGAAGGAGGTGTCACTGGTAGCAGAGCCTGGAGTCCAGCCCTAAGGTGTCACTGGAGGTGCCCAAAGGTATGCAGAAAGATTGTGAGCTCTGGTGGGGTACCTGGTTACTGCTGCTTTGTTCTTGTTGCTTTTTGGTGTTTGCTGGCTGTCTGGTTGTTTTTCTCTGTATGGAAGCAGCTTCTTCTGCCATAGATGGAGTTTCCCCCGGATCTGTAAGCTTATAATAAACCCCTTCCTCCCATGAACTATGCCTGGTTTGTATTTTCTACTGCTTTCTTATGTAGAGTTTCCATCCCTCTGTCCAGTTCCCTTTTCACATCATTTTCTGATTTTCTTAATGCTTCTTGGAATTCAGCCTTGCATTTATTTATATCTTCATTGAGCTTAGCCAGCTCGTTATTGAGGTCCTCTCCACAACCTCCTCCCCCTTCAGATCATTTAACTGTCTTTGGAACCCTTCCTGGTTCTATTCTATTAGGTCTAATCTAGCAAGGACAGCATTCATACACTTATTGGCCCTTTGTTGGTTTTCTGCAAGTTCTGCTATTTGCTAGGCCAGGGTTGCATACCTTATATCTTTATTTTGGTATTCAGATCCTATTGTCTCTTCTTGTTTTGATTAGAGACATCCATTGTGGGACTGGGCAATCTTGTTGGATTTACTTGCATTTGTTTTTCATGTTATTCCTTTTGTGCTGTGGTAACCCATCACAGTGTAGGAGTCTTATTTAATTTAGGAGGAAGCCATAGTTTACCCTTGAAGTGTCTTCAGTGATTATTCCCCTTTATGTTTGCTTCCATTAGGCTTCTGATGGCAATGGGGACTTGTCTGCTCAGAGGGGAAGAGGCCGCAAGGCTCTGGTGGTGGCCCAAGGACCAGATAAAGGGATTTGTTGGCCATCCTTCAGCGTATGGGACTGTGTGGCTTAAGGCGACTGGGATTAAGGGGGAATGGGACAAAGTAGACTGGTATTGTGGTTGTGCTATGGAAGGGGAGAGGATGGGGTTGGTGGTGGTTCTGCAATGCTGAGGTGTCAGGGATGGGACAGCAGGACCCTTGGAACTGTGTGACAGGGGGTGGATGGGACTGGTGGGTCCTGTGACAAGGTGGGGAAGAGATATGGGACTGCTGTGGGTCAGGTGTCACTTGGGGGGATGGGCAGTGGTTCAGTGGGGTGGTGGGAAGGGAAAGGGAGGGGTGAACAACAGCCTGCTGGCTTGGCTCCCTGCAGGAAGTGCAGGCAGGGTGGCAGGTGTAATGACAGGCTTGCAGAAACACCGAAGAAGGGAGAGAAGGGGATCACTAGCTTGCTGGTCTGGCTGTGCACACGGAGGGGCAGCAGCTGAGACTGCACTGGGACGGCTGCTTGAGGGGGCTGGGGGACTGGTGGCCTATGAAAGAGCATGAGAATCAGTGGATTCCCTACTTTGCTCCTCCAGGCCCTCCCACTGGAGATCTACTAGGATCAGCAAACCCCTAACCCCCCCCCCAAAAAAAAAAAACCCTAGAGATCTTGCCTTTCCTTCCCCAGGAGGTGAGGCATGGTTAGGCAGACGTCTTAAATGGAAGTTGAACTGTGCCTAGTTTGGATGTTCATCCCAGCAACATGGAGCTGACTACAACCAGCACTTGTTCTCATTTCTCCTTCTTTTTTTAAATTTAATTTTATTTTTTAATGTTTATTATTGTTATTATTAACAAGCTGTTTCATATGGCTACATCATATGTTGGTACCCTCTTTTCCCTCACCCCTGCCCCCATTCTGTTGGGGACTTTCCTCAGTGGGGTTGCAGGTATTCCCCATGGGGTTGTGGGTTATGCATTGTGGGAGCAGCAGTCAGTTATTGTGGGGGGAGGAGGGAATGCCTCCGGGCATGATGTCTCAACCTGTGGCTCTTACAACCTTTCTGTCCCCTCTTCTGCAAAATTCCCTGAGCCAGGATGGATGTGTTTTAAGTCGGCTTCAGTGATGAGCTCTTAGGAGCCTCTGGATCTCTACTTGGTAGGTACTGAGTCGCCTCAGGGTCTGTCTCCTTGCCCTGGTGCTGATTATCAGGAACAGCATGGAAGCAGCACTCTTGCTCATCTCCCCTTTCCTCTGTGGATTCAGCTGTGGCTTGGCTGATTTCTCTCTATCCTTCTCTCTCTTTCTCTCCCTCTCTCATCACAAATAAATATTTTAAAAAGAAAAGTATGTTAAATCTAGAATCCTATTTTCAGCCAAATTAACTGTGTTAGTTCCTGTTCTCATCACAGTGACAAACTATCTGAAAAACAATTCAAGGCAAGTAGAGCTCATTTTGGCTTACAGTTTGTGAGTACAGTCCATCGGGGCAGTGAAAGTCGCTCTTGAGCCACAGTGGCGGGAACATGGGGCTGATTGTCATGTTATGTCCATAGTCAGCAAGCAGAGAGAGATGTATTCTGGTGTTCACCTCAGTGTTTTCTTTCTTTTCCTTTCTATTTAGATCCAGTACCCTAACCAATGGCATGATGCCACCCAAACTCAGCATGGGTCTTTCTTCCTCAGTTAAACCTCTTGGAAACCACTCTATGACCTGCTCAGAGGTTTGTCTCCTAGGTGATTTTGAATCCAAAGAAATTAACAATAATAAAGACCCATCACACTAACTTAATATGGGAAATCAAAATGAAGGTAGATTTCAACTATGTAAAGGCAAAAAGCACCTCTCTTAATGTGTTGTGTGATGTATATGTTGAGCCAGTGTTTTGCTTGTCCCCAAAAAGTCTAGAAAGTCAAGTTATTTCTGGGAAATCAGGTCCAAAATGAAATGTTTATTTTACCAAAACTGGTACTCAAAGAAAACCAGAAGAACTTTTCATTAAACCTAAGTAAGTAAGTGCACATTTGACATGTTACCACATGTTTCATACTGACTAGATTTCAAAAAATGCTGCTATGTCTGGGGTAGATCATACATTGATTCTTTGAATTACACAGAAAGATAAATTTCAAAACACAAAGACATAGGCTGGTCAACGTGCTCCACAAGTTTTTGTTCTCTCCATGATGTGTTTAAATGGCATTCAGGTACTGCCCACATTGATTTCAGCTCTCTGCCCAAACATCTGAAACACCAATTATGCAAACACTTCCAGGACCCAGAGTTGAGGCTGCTTGCACAGTGCTTAGGATAAAATATAGAAGGAATACCAGGAGGCTAAAGCCAAGCCCTGCAGGGAATTTCCAGGTTAAAATGCAAGCAGGCAGAGTATTGATCCATGGTGAAATTTACTTAAAACCACCACCATGGGGAAATTCATTATGAACTCTGGCCATGACAACATTCACATTACAACTTTCTTCTGATACAAAGGTACATGAGAAAAGAACATGCGGGCTGGAGAGATGGACCAGTGGTTAAAGGTGCTTGATTACAAAGGCTGACAGCCTAGGTTTGAATGCCTTGTACACATATAAATCCAGATGTACAAAGTGGCCCACGCATCTGGTGTTCATTTGCAGTGGCAGGAGGCCCTATTCTACTCATAGTCATTCTCTTTCTCTGTCTGTCTGTCTGTATGTCTCTGTCTCTCTCTCTCTCTCTCTCTCTCTCTCCTTACAAATAAATAAAAATAGTTTTTTTTTTTAAAGCAAATAACAAGTGATCAAGAGTCCCAAACAAAAACTTCAAGAAGGGTTAATATTTTCCTTCCATTTTGAGGACACTGTAAAATAGGGTAAGAAGCCCTTGGCCCATATTGCTGAAAAATAATTGTCACAATTAACATCATTGTTCTATTCTAGGATCTTATTTTATTAATGGCTTTAGGCACAATTATACCAGATACTGCCTAGGCTGCCTCAGCAACACAGTGGAAGCCCTTTTAACATGTAAAGTCACGCTGTTTCAATTTAGCTGTGGTGTCATTAATGCTCTTCTTGTCTGATTTTGTATGAACATACACTAATCTAGTTTTTTTTCTAAAATGCCAACTTTTCTCCTGCCTTCCATATACAACGTGTTCTCCCAATCTCATTGCATTCTTACCATGTTTTTGTGGGGAGGTTAAGAGGGGAGGTAAGAGGGTGAGTAGACAGGTAAAAAAAAAAAATGGGTCTGAGAACTGCTGATCCAGGGGAATGGGAAGGCAAACAGTCCATTTATCATTAACCACAGAATCGGGAAACTATAAAATTAGCAGAAGTTAGGAAAGAAATGGGGGGAAAGGAGTTAAAATGGCTAGTTGTTTTAAACACCATTGCCTTATGTGCCTTGGGGAAGGGGTTAAGGGGATGAGGTAAACACTGATTCCTCATTGTCATAACAAGTGTGGAGGAGGGAGACCCAAACCTGTTAGAACCAGCCCTGAGTCCATTCTAAAAGACTCCCAGCTCCTGGGCCCCTCTTTTCTTGAAAGGAGCTTTTGCTTGCAAACAAAAGTAAATAGATAAGTAAATAATAAATAAAGTTTGCTACCTCTGCTTTTCAGTGTATATCTAAATGTGTCTTCATTTCTGAGGCTCCTAAGTCCTTATTAGTTTCAAGAAAGGACCCACAGAAGAGGGAAGCAGTTTTCCTATAACATGTTGTCATTAGTTTAAATTAAATATAGTAATAATAATAATCCAAAATTTTAGTTTTGTCACACAAAAAATTATAAATGCACTAAGGCAGAAATTAATCACATTAAAATTCATACTTAGAGAAAAGGCTCACTAAAGTAGACTAAATAGGGGACACCCTTATATTGTCCACATCCTAATTCCTGTAGCCTGTGAATGTATTAGGTGGTATCACAAGAAGGACTATGTAGATGCAATTACGTTAATACTCTTGAGATGGAGAGAGTATCCTGGAATATCCAAGTTGGGGTCAAGTTGTAATCATACGTCTTCTCACTGTAAGGTACAAGTGGGGTGCAGAGAAGAGAGAAAGACAAGGGCAAGCAACTCCCTTGTCTTTGTTCTGCATAAACGTCTGTGGAGGTCTGTGGCCAAAGAGCCACAGCCCACGGTCCGCTCTTCAGACTGCTTTAACTGTAGGGCCCTAAGGCGGAAGGAAGTGCGGTGGTGGGGAGGAAGGAAGCTTTTGTAGCTAGCCAGTCCCATTAGAGAACAAGATGGGGGTGGCTGGTACTGATCCCATTAACAATAAGGGAGTGGGTGTAGAAAGTTCCAGTTTAGAGAGAGAGAAAAAAAAAAAAAAAACTATCCATTTTAATTCTGGGGATTTTGTATTGCAAGATGGAGGCTCATAGAGGTAACACTCTGAAGAGGAAAGTAGAGGGAGAAACTACCACAGAAAGGAAGGCAATGTCGTAACAAAAACAGACTGAAAAAACATGCTTTGAAGATAAGGGAAGGGCCCACCAAGCTCTAATGTTACCAAGGCTCTTTTCATCCAATTTTACATGAACATTCACAAATTCGTTTTTGTCTAGGTTGCCAGCTTTTCCCCTAGCTTTCATATACACGATCCAATCAAGTTCTTTAAAGAATAAATGTTTTATTTGCAAAAAATTGGTAGAACACATTGGCATGAAGAACCTGAAGTCCTGGTCCAGTATAAACTAAGGTGCCATTATTCTGTCCAGCCTTCTTCAGAGTCCTGCCCAAGAAGTTGCAAACAAAGTCAAAACTGGACTGAAAGTCCTAATTCGCACATTGGAAAAAGCCAAAAGTGCCGGCAAAGGACTGGGAATTCTGCCGGGAAAGCCGGCTGCATAGGAGGGCAGCAGCGCCGAACAAGACGGAGCCTGTTTCCCCATCCTTAGTTCTGCTTTTCCAGTGCAGTGAAGACAGCGGGCAAGATCCACCCTGCTCGCAGTACAGAAGCCCTGAACATGGACTCTCTGTGGTGTAAGAACATATTTACATAAAATTGTTTCTAAAACAGAAAAATTCATTTTTCATTTTTAATTAAAGTGAAAGATTCAATGTATTGTTTTAGTTTTTTAATATTTTATTTAGTTATTTATTTGAGAGAGGGGGAGAGAAAGAGGCAGGTAGAGAGAAAGAAAGAAAATGGGTGCACCACGACCTCTGCGAAGGAACTCCAGACACATGCACCACCTTGTGCATCTGGCTTACGTGGTACTGAGAAATCGAACCTGGATCCTTAGGCTTCACAGGCAAACACCTTAACCACTAAGTTATCTCTCCAGCCCCCATAAATTTTAACATAAAGAATTTAGACAAGCCAAGGACAGCCATGAGAAGATAAGTAAGACTTTCTTCCTTCAGAGCCTCAGAAGGACCAGCCTTGTCTATATTTTGACTTTAGCCTGGTGAGACCAATTCCATACTTCTAGAACTATAGGACAAAATTAAGTTATATTAATTTACATTTCTAATTTTGTGTTGATTTATTACAGCAACAGTAAGAAGTTAAGACTCACACCACCACCCCTCAAAAAGGAGAACTGATTTATTTAGAAATTTTAAAAGTATTCTTGAAAAAGAACTAGTTAAGAAAGCAAAGGCAAACTGTTGGTGAAGAAATAAGTGCATTACATATTGAAAGCTATTACGTGTTGAATGTGAACTGTCCCTCACCAGCTGATGTGTTTGAATACTTGGTGCTCAGATGGTGTAGCTGTTCTGGGAGGATGTATAAACTAGGTGAAAAAAAAGTGGATCACTAAGGAGCAGGCATTGAGGTTTACAGCCGGGCCCCAGTTCTGGCTCCATCCTTCTCTCTGCTTCCTGACTCATCAATGATGTGATGTAAGCAGCCACCTGTCACTCCCACTGCTACAGCCATCAGCCACTCCTGCTCCCATGATTTCACCACGATCAATTGTGTTCCCTCAACCCACGAGACAAAACAAGCCTCTCCCTTAAGTTGCTTCTTGTCGGGTATTTATTTGGCCACAGCAATGAGAAGAGCAACTATCAGGTGCTGAAGAAACTGCGAAGTGGTTAAAAGCGCTTCCTTACAAAGCCTCAGGGCCTGGATTAGAGTCCCCAGTACCAGCATAAAGCCAGATGCCCACAGCGGTTTATGTGTCTGGAGTTTGTTTGCAAGGGCACAAGGCCTATATGCTCCATCCCCTCTCTCAAATAAATAAATGAAAATATTTAAATAAGAAAAAGAAAAACAACTGCTATAGAAAACTGGTACCAGGAGATGTAATAAACCCAACCGTGTGGTATGAAAGCCTTTAGAACCGATTTCTAGGGGAAATGTGGGGCAGTGCAAAACTGTAGGACAGAGAGGCCTTAGGATGCAATAAGCAGGGCTTAATGGGCCATTCCAATGGGAATGCTAAATGAAATGCAGGCAGCAAAACTGTGCTCATGAGATTTAGAAGGGAATGAAGAACCTATCAAGAATTAGGTTTGAGGCCATTTTATGTTATGTTCTGGCATGGAATCTGGCTACATTCCTTCCATGTCCTGACAGTTTGAGTGAGGCTGAATTCAAGAGTAACAGACAAAGTTGTTTAGCAGATGAAATTTCAAGACAGCATAGCATCCAGGCTTATTGCACTTAGTCAGATTTATAGTAAAAGAGGGAAGAATTAAAAAAAAAAAAAGTCCAGTTTGGTAAGGAAAAGAGACTGAATCAGTTTAAGTTGTGGACAAATGTGTAAGAAAGTTGTTTTTTTTTTTTTTCATTTTTAAGAAAATCAAAGCATTAGAAAGGAGCCATGGAGTTGGCTCTGGAATGATAGGGAAGGTGGTTTTGAATACAAGATATTACCATGCCAATTCATTTGTCTAAAAAGACAGAATCTTCAGGGCTCCTGTCCAGGCTAGGATGGGAGGGTTCTTGGCTAAAGCCAAAACAGATCAAAGTGGTAGGACTTGTGTTGCAGCCACAGAGACCGGAAGTCCTCAAGCAGGACTTGTCCTGGTACCGGTCACTGCTTGCCCTTGCTCACTTCACCCTCAGCGCCACACCATGAGGATGACTGAGCTGGATTCAGAAGGCCAAGCAAACAGAGTGGACCAAGTGCTAGAAAGACACAGCCACCTGTATGAAGGCCAAGCAGGGTGTCAAGCTATCCAACAAGAAGTACACACGACTCTCAATGGCCCAGAAGAACACGTTGGGGTCCTCAGGTACACCGAGAGCATGTTCCCACGCATTAAGTAGAAAACCAACACCTCCAACAGGAAGTTGCAGCTAATTAAGGACTACTGGGAAAAAGTGGGGTTGGAACTGAGATCCATCTATACCATTGACCTAGAATCCCAACTTATCTAAAAATAAAGGGATATTATTGCTAGTTCCTTGCTGAAGATACATATTTTACATAAATGTTAGATAATTCCCAAGGATCTTACCATGAGGCACATAACATACAATAAAAGAGATATAATCCACATATCTAATCTGCTGAGGCTGGTTCTTAACTTTTCTGTATTTTCCTATGAAATTCTTAATAATCCATAACTTACCTGCAATGCTAGCTAGTATAGCTTTTGATGAGGCCATCGCAGAATGGCAGTATGTGACTCACTGAATGAACACTCAGGCAACACCAACACCCTCATCATGCAGGGGCTTAGAGAAAGCTTAGCATATGGACATCAGACTGTGCAGGAGAAGAATGTGGTATAGCAGAAGGGCCCAAAAACTAAATGTGTACAGTAGCACCCTTCCTGTCAAGAAACCTTTGTACATCTCCATTCCTATTCTTCTACAGAAAAATCCAATCATGGGTATGCAATCAACTCCTGATGGTCTTTTCAGACTGCAGCTTGTGGGGAAACTCCATTCCTTGATTGGTGTTTGTCTTGGCCTTTCTGGGATGCAGTTGTTTGCAGTAGAAAATTATTAATATCTTTATTCCATATAGACATAATTTCCAGATACTTGTGTAAAAACCTAAAAATGTTTTTGGGAGTGAAGTAATCAGAACCAGATATATAACTGACTCTGTTTTATATTACTGTAAAGACATAAAAATGTAGTTAATTATAGTTTAAAGACTGTTCCACATAACTTCTTTTTTTTTTTTTTTTTAAATTTTATTTATTTATTCATTTATTTGAGAGCGACAGACATAGAAATAAAGACAGAGAGAGGGAGAGAGAGAGAATGGGCGCGCCAGGGCTTCCAGCCTCTGCAAACGAACTCCAGATGCATGCGCCCCCTTGTGCATCTGGCCAACGTGGGACCTGGGGAACCGAGCCTCGAACCGGGGTCCTTAGGCTTCACAGGCAAGCGCTTAACCGCTAAGCCATCTCTCCAGCCCTCCACATAACTTCTTGATTTCTATATTTCCTTCTATATTTCCTTCTTTGAGAGTTCCCTTTCAAAAAGAAAACTTCAGGCTGGAGAAGATGGCTTAGCAGTTAAGGCGTTTGCTTGAAAAGCCAAAGGACTTCAGTTTGATTCCCCGGGACCCACATAAGCCAGATGCACACGGAGGCGCATGCATCTGGAGTTTGTTTGCAGTGGCTGGAGGCCCTGGAGTGCACCTCTCTCTCTCTCTCTCTCTCTCATAGATAAATAAATAAAATACATTTTTAAAGCAACCTTCAACATATTCTTACTGTATTTCTTTTAGAAGGAATCCAGAAGTATTAGATTGAATGGGAAAGCAGTTGATGTTTCTGAGTTGGGGGTGTTCACAATTAGAGTACCTTCTATGTCACATATTTTGAAAGGCATATCATGTCTATCTGTGACATGACTTTGTGATTCACTTCCATATTCCTTATTCACTCTCATGTCCTGCTGTATGAGTTGACAACTTCCCTCCCCAAGAAAAATTCACTTAGCCCTCCCACACATATGCACATACCAAAAATGAGATAGATAGGTACTTTAGGGTACCCTACTAGAAAACAGGAAGTGTTTTCCAATGTTGAGCAGAGAAAGCATACAGAGGCCGTTAGAGCTAGAGTCCAAGGGGACAAGGCTGTATCTTGAGCTGACAACAGAAGTCAGTGTTGTGCACTTGGTACGGGCTTTGTAGGCACGCAAGAGGGAGCCTGTTGTGGTGGCACACACCAGTAGAATATTGCTGAAGAGGTGGAGGTGGGAGGATCAGGAGTTTGAGGCCAGCTCTGCTACACATTAAAATAAAAAGGGAAAATGCGAGAGTAAGGAGGTCATGGAGGCTTGCACCAAGGTTACAGAAAGCTGCTGAGGGCATAACATGCACACCAGAGGCCCTGCAGAGAGCTCCTGAGTGAGCTGTGTATAAAGCCATGAAGGAAAAGCCTAGTCGCAGTGGAGAACCCAGGATACTAGAGATATCAGAAACATGACACATCCACCAAGGAAACCTGTAGACACTGAGTGAAGCCAGCCCAGAAGAGAGGCCACATGTGCTGCAGGCCAGAGAGCCAGAGAAGAATAAAGAACTCATTAACCATACTAGAATAGCCTAATGATTTTGTAAAAGAAGCATATAAATGTGCTCTATGAGCCTTCAAAATAGGCTATAAAGATAAAATAATTTAAAATGGGGGTATTAGAACAAGAATTGACAAGTAGATCAAAGAAAATAAGAGTCCAAATATAATCTAATGTATACATAGGAATTTAATATGTAATAAAAGCTATTGTTTTACAAAATCTTAGTGAAATGAAAGTGGCACATAACTACCAACAAAAATGCTACATTAACTATTAAAAAAAAAACATAATTAGCTGAGTCTGATGGGCTAGTCCTGTAATACCAGCTACTTGGGAGGATAAGGCAGAAGGATCACAAGTTCAAGGCCTATCTGAACTATAGTCCCAAGTTAGTTCAGGCAATTTAGTGAGACCTTGTCTCAAAATAAAAGGTGAAAAGAGGACTGAGGACATAGTTCAGGGGTAGATCAATTATCCAGTATGCACCAAAGCCCTATGTTCAATCCTCAGTACTGCCAAAAAAATATATCATTATATTGCACCATTCACAAACCTAAATCTTGGTATATTAAAGAGTAAACATAAAAAAATAAAAATATGGTGATTGGACAAGACGTACTTTTTTTTTTTTGAGGTAGAGTCTGACTCCAGCCCAGGCTGACCTGGAATTCACTGTGTAGTCTCAGAGTGGCCTTGAACTCATGGCAATCCTCCTACCTCTGCCTCCCAAGTGCTGGAATTAAAGGCATGCACCACCACCACTGGCTCAGGATGCACATTTTTTTTAACAACAGGAGTCATCATCTTAGAGAAGTTTAATAAACTACTGAGAACAAACAGGGTGCAACTGTAATGTTATGGCAGATCAGTATTGCCTCAAATCTATATACATTAACCAGGTGTGACATGTTTGTCAGTGAATTTCCTAATAGATCAAGCATGCATTCATGGTTTAAAAAAAAAAAAAAAAGCTGGAGAGATTGGTTAGTGGTTAAGGCATTTTCTTGTAAAGCCAAAGAACCCAGGTTCAATTCCCCAGTACCCATGCAAAGCCAGCTACACAAGGTGGCACATATGCAGGAGTTCATTTCTAGAGGCCCTGGTATGCCCATTCTCTCTCTCTCTCTCTCCCTCTCCCTCTCCCTCTCCCTCTCTCTCAAAATAAGTAAAGAAAATATATTTTTAAAAAACAAATATATGCCGGGCGTGGTGGCGCACGCCTTTAATCCCAGCACTTTGGAGGCAGAGGTAGGAGGATCGCCATGAGTTCAAGGCCACCCTGAGACTACAGAGTTAATTCCAGGTCAGCCTGGGCTGGAATAAGACCCTACCTTGAAAAACCAAAAAAAAAAAAAAAAACTAAAAATTAGAAACAAATAGTGTGAAACTAAAAATCAATAAAGGAAGAAGAAGCTGGCTATAATACCCATAAGGCCACCCCCAACAATACACTGCCTCCAGGAGGCTTGAATTCCCTACCGCCATCAACTGGAGATCTAGCATTCAGAATACCTAAGTTTATAGGAGATACCTGAATCATACCACCACATTCTGCCCCTGGCCCCCATAAACTGATAACCATACATGATGTAAATTGGAGTGAATTCCTCTGACTTTAAAAGTCCCTATAGTTTTTAATCAATCCCAATGATATTCAAACATTCCCATACTTCTAGATCTTTAACTGAAAAATTATACAAAACAAAACAAAACAAAACAAAACAAAACAAAAAACCCATAATGGCACAGGATAAACATTCACACTGCAAAAGATGGCACTGGCATAGCAAAGAAACATTCAACCAATACAACATTTAAAAGAACCAGGGCAAGCTAGACATGGTGGTGCATGCCTTTAATCCCAGCACTCGGGAGACAGAGGTAGGAGGATCACCATGAGTTTGAGGCCACCCTGAGAATAAAGAGTGAATTCCAGGTCAGCCTGGGCTACAATGAGAAACTACCTCAAAAAAAAAAAAAAAAAAAAACTGGGGCAAACATCAAACTCGATAGCTCCAAGTCCAATAACTCTAGCCAATGATAAATCTCCAAGTCCAATAATTCTAACCAGCAACAAGTCTCTGGAGTTAAATTCCATCCCTCCTGCTAGGCTACTCACAGTCCCAAAAAACTCCATCTAGTGTTGGAAGCTCTCCTTGGCAGTCATCCCATAGATCCAGCATTGCCACTGCATCTCCACTGCAACCCATGGTTCATCTTTGTAACTCCATCGCGTCTCCATGCAGGTAATCCAACAAGCCTGATTCATACTTTCCATGACCATTTCCAAAATACAACACTGTGTAGCAAATTCAATGAGCCTCTCTTTCCTGCATTTGTATACTCCATAATAGCAGGTTGGCTGCCAATTTGTTAATCCAGGAGGGGAAAAAGCAGACTTTGAAGAACAGCACACTCCTTCAGCCCTCAAGCCTCTTCCAAAGACTCTGCATTCTTTTTGTTGTTCCCAATGCAGGTCAGCCACCCAATCTCAATGATTGTAATCTCTCTAACAATCACAGCTAAATGATCAGCAGTTTCAGCCCAAAGATTTCATTTTATTCTGTGCCATACTACTCTGCTCATACAAGTCCATGTCTACACAATACAACGCTGCACAAGTTCTCAGGACACGGTCATAACAGCAAGCCTCTCACACAAACTACTTCTAGCCCAGTCTGAGCAAAGCTCTTTCTTACCATCATAAGCCAAACCTCACAGTCCATAGTTCTTACTACATTCAGGTCTTTGAACTCTGACCAGAATAGTCCATCAAGCTGTACTTACAGCACTGAAGGCATCTTATAGGCCAAAGTTTCAAATTCTTCCACATTAAATTGTGAATCAGCTTCAAAAGGCAAAAGCCACACAGTCAGGTTTCTAGCAGCAATGATCCCAGTTCTTGGTACCAACTTTACTGTTACAATCAGGTTCACATTGCTGGCAGAAAACACCTGACCAAGAACAGCTTGAGGAGAAAAGAGTTTATTTTGGCTTAAAGACTCAAGGGGAAGCTTCATGATGGCAGGGGGAAATGATGGCATGAGCAGAGAGTGGACATCACCTTCTGGCCAACATGTGGTGGACAATAGCAACAGGAGAGCATGCCAAACAGTGGCAAGGGTAAACTAGCTATAATACCCATAAGCCCATCCCCAAAAATACACTGCCTCCAGGAGGTGTTAATTCCCAAATCTCCATCAACTAGGAACCTAGCATTCAAAACATCTAAGTTTATGGGGGATACCTGAATCAAACTTACACAATAAGTGACTAAAGACTCCACCATAAAACTTCTAAAGGTGATAAATGCCTTTATCAAGGTGGAAGGATACAAAATCAACACATAAAAATCAGTAGCCTTCCTGTACACAAAGGATAAATATACAGAGAAAGAAATCAGCAAGTCTGTCCCATTTTCAATGGCCACAAAAAAATCAAATGCCTTGAAATAACACCAGAAAATGATGTAAAAGACCTATATGATGAAAACATATAAACACCAGGGAAAGAAATTGAGGGGGACTTGAGAAGATGGAAAGCTCCCCAGGGCTCCTGGATAGGTAGAATTAATACTGTGAAAATGGCAATCCCATCAAAAGCAACATACAGATTCAACACAATAGCCATAAAAATCCCACAGAGATAGAAAAAAAATCTCAAAATACATATGGAATGGCAGCAAGACTCAGATATCTAAACATGTACTCAGTAAAAGAAACATCTTTGGAGGTATCACCATACCTGATTTTAACCTATACTACAGAGCCATAGTACCAAAAACAGCATGGTACTGGCACAAAACAGACATGTAGACCAATGGAACAGAACTGAAGACCAGCCTTCAGTTCAAGTAACTGCAGCTACTTCATCTTTGACAACAACATTTACTGGAGAAAACACAGCTTCTTCAACAAATAGTGCTGGACAAACTGGATAACCACGTGTAGAAAAATGAAGTTAGACCCATTCATCTCACCATGCACAAAAATCAACTCCAAATGGATTGAAGACCTCATTACATAAGACTTGAACTCTTAAACTACTGGAAAAAAAAAATAAGAGGGACTCTCCACGATATAGGAGTGGGGAAAGACTTCTGGAATAATACCCTGTTAGCCCAGGAAATTGAACAATCACTCAACCAGTATGATCTCATGAAGCTAAAAAGCTTTTGCACAGAAAAACATATCATAAACAGTCAATAGATTATACACAAAATGGGAGAAAATTTTCACCAGCTATACCTCTGACAGAGGCCTAGTATCTAGTGTCTACAAAGAACTCAAAAAACTAAATAGTAAAAACTCAAACAATCCACTCAGGAAATGGGTCAGGGCTGGAGAGATTGATTAATGGTTATGGTGCTTACCTGCAAAGCCTAAGGACCCAGGTTTGATTCTCCAGGTCCTATGTAAGCCAGATTCACAAAGAGGTACATTCATTTAGAGTTCATTTGCAATGGCTAGAGGCCCTGTCATGCCCATTCTCTCCCTCTCTCTCTGTCTCTAATAAATAAATAATTATTAGTATTTTTTAAATGTGGCAGAGAGGGCTTGAGAGATGGCTTAGTGGCTAAGGTGCTAGCCTGCAAAACCAAAGAATTCCCCAGGATCCATGTAAGCCAGATGCACAAAGTAGGGCATGCATCTGGAGTTTGTTTGCAGTAACTAGAGACCCTGGCACTCCAATTCTCTCTCTCTCTCTCTCTCTCTCTCTCTCTCTCTCTCTCTCTCAAATAAATAAATAAATAAATAAGTATTTTTTAAATAAGGCAGAGAACTGAATAGGGAGTTCTCAAAGGAAGAAACACAAATGACTAATATACACTTAAGAAAATGTCCAACATCCTTAACCATCAGGGAAATGAAAATTAAAATAACTATAAGATTCTACCTTACTCCATCCAGGATAACAATCATTAAAAAAAATCAAACGAGAGCTACAGAGATGGCTTAGTGGTTTAGGTGGTTGTCTGCAAAACCAAGTGACCCAGATTCAATTCTCCAGGACCCACATAAACCAGACACACATGGTGGCACATGCATCTGGAGGTTTTTTGCAGTGGCTGAAGGCCCTGACACATCCATTCTTTTTCTCTCAAATAAGTAATTTAAAAAAATTAAATGACAATAAATTTTGATAAGGATGTGGGAAAAGAGGAACCATCAGTTCACTGTTGATGGGAATGCAAACTTGTACAACCACTGTTGGAAATCCATATGGAGACTCCTGAAAAAGATGAAAATAGAGCTACCAACTGGCCAGCTATTCCTCTACTGAGCATATATCCTAAAGGATCCACGCTTCACTGCAGAGATGTATTTTCTGGAGAGCTAGTTTTGTCTTCAAATATTCCTTTAGCCTACTTTTGTTGTGGAATGTTCTTATTTCTCCATCTATTTGAATGGATAGCTTTGCAGGATAAAGTAACCTTTGTTGGCAATTGTTATCTTTCAGAACTTGGAATACATCACTCCAAGCTCTTCTGGCTTTTAATGTTTGTGTTTACTAATCTGCTGTGATCCTGATGGGCTTGCCTTTACTGCATTCTATATATTTTCTTTGGTTTGTATGCTTGGTAATGTAATTATAGTATGGCGAGGAGAGTTTCTTTCCTGGTTTTGTCTGTTCTAAAGGATTCCTGTATCTGCATTGGCATCTCTTTCCCAATTTGGAGGAACTTTTCTTCTATGATTTTGTTGAAAATGCCTACTATGCCTTTGGAGTGAAATTCTTCTCCTTCTACTATACCATAGATTTTTATGTTGAATCTTTTCATAGTGTGCCAAATATCTTGAAATTCCCATTCATACTTTCCTATTAATTTGTCTTTCTCTTTGTTGGACTATATTAGATATGCCACCTGGTCTTCTAGTTTAGATATTCTGTCCTCTCCTTCATCCATTCTACTGATGAGATTTTCTACAGTTTTTTTTTTTTTTTTCATTGATGGTGTCCTTCATTGCTAGTAATTCTGACTGGTTTTTCTTTATTATTTCTATTTCCTTATTTATGTCTTATATTAACCTCTTATTTCATTAAATTGGTTTCCTGTGTCTTCTTTGATTCCTTTGATTTCCTCTTTCATTCCTCTGATTTCCTCTTTAATTGCTTTGAACATATTTATAATCTTTCTTTTGAAATTTTTCTCAGGCATTTCCTCTAAATCAGTCTCATTGGAGGAAATTCCTGATGCATTAATACTTTTTGGCGGACTTACAGTGTCCTGATTTTTTGTGTTTCTTGTGTTATAATGTACATATTTTTGCATGTTGGATTAATTTAATGCTTGGAAGGTCTAATTAGCTGTAGTAGTACTAAATGTATCAATCAATCTGATGTTATATATCTTCAAGGGAGGATCTTAAGGTGCAAGGTGTGGCTCTTGAGACTCTCAGCATCTCTACAAAAGTGACCTGAGATGTTGGGTTTGCCTATCATGAGAATATCCAAGTAGGCTGAGTGGAGCAAAATATAGGCAGATTCTAAAATTTTACTAAACAATGTACACATTCAATGAAAAACAGCACAGAATATTTATATAGGAATTATGATAACCAGATTCAAAGTCACAGTCTCTTAGGGTGTGTGTTGCCCCATACTCTTAACCCTGTCAAGTAGGAGGCTAAGATTTCTACTCTGTTGAGGGTTCCAAGTCAGCTTGTGATAAAGTGAGTACCTTCCCTAATGAACAACAGAAGAGGAAACAAAGACACTATAAATCAGGAAGCAATAAATGACAAACCCCAGATATAGTTTATTTAAGAATGGCAAATCCAACCATCCATCAGATTTAACATATAAGTTATTCTGACATGGAAGGTACAACTAGCACTTCTGATTCAAGCCTATATACCAGGCTTATTTGGCAGGTACTGACCTGGTGTAATCCCAGTTACCTTTTGGGATTCTTTTAATCTGTTGTGCTGTGCTCCCACTTGGGTCCTTCTTTGCTGCACTATGGGCTCAGGTAGGCTGGCTGGGTCGCTGGATTGCTGCTCTGGTCACCTGTGCTGAGTGCAGGGTGCTATGCAGGTGAGCTCCCTTCACCAGGTCTCTGGTGCTCCTTGGTACTTACGTTGGTGGTGGGGGAGGGGATGCTGTGATTGGTGGCTCTAGATCTCCCACTGGTCCACATGATCCTCTTCTTCACAAGCCACTCCTCCATTCTTCCCTGCCATCCTCCCTTCACGTTTTTTGAGTTTGCCAGCAGGCCAGTGTGCGTGGAGAAACCCTTTACCTGGCTTTTCCTGTGGCTCAGACCAAGCCTGGTGGCTATGGCCATGCAGACCTGATGCCTAGGCTGAAGAAGCCTCTTCTGCCTGCTTCTGTGGGCTCTAGATGCTCTGGATCTCTCCTACTTCTCTGCTATAGTTGATAGTTTCTTATACACCTCACTTTTTAGTAGAAGAGTGTATTTTGCTGGTGGTTTTTTTTCTTCTTTTTCTCCCCTAGGCTGCATTGGTGTGGTTCCTACACCGCCATCTTCTATATTCTTAATAAAAATAAAAATAAAGGCCTGGAGAGAGGCTTAGCAGTTGAAGCACTTGCCTGCAAAGCCAAAGGACCTCTATTTAATTCCCTATTACCCACGTAAGCCAGATGCACAAGGAGACACATACATCTGGAGTTTGTTTGCAGTGGCTGGAAGCCCTGGCGCACCCATTCTCTCTCTTTCACTCTCTCAAATAAATAAATAAAAATAAAATATTTTTTTAAAAATTAAAAATAAAGAGATTTGAGCTCTGGCTGCTTGTGTTTTCTTGTGTTTGTTTTCAGTGCAGCATGATTTATAATAGAAAAGTTTAGAGGAAAAAACTGAATTTCCAATAGAAATGAACGGTTCAATAGATTGTGAAAGGGTGATATAGACAGCTGAGTTTTTAAACTAGCCCACTAAAAAACAATTAAAATACTAAGAAAAATATTTTTTAACAAAAAAGACAAAAGAGCTGAAAAATAATGAAGAAATACTGTGGAGAGATGATGAATGGTAGCACTGAAGCTGGCTCCTACCCTGAGGGTGTGCACCAGAGCTAGAGAGAGCCTTACTTGTTTCATTTCTACAGTCCACTATAAGTGGGAAGGCTAATAGAAAATTCTCATTTTATAAAGCCAGGGCCCCAAAGGGCTATAATCAAGGAGGGGAGAGATGGTTCCATGGTCAAAGATTCTTGTTTTATAAATCCTGAAGGCCCAAGTTTGATTCCTCAGTACCCATGTAAAACCAGACACACAAAGTGGCGTACATGTCCGGAGTTGGTTTGCAGTGGCAGAAGGCCCTGCATTCCAATGGTTTTTCTCTCTCATTCTCTCTTAAATAAATAAATAAATATTTTTAAAGGGCTATACTCATAGAAGGTAACCAGAAAAACAAAGGGAAAAAAATCCCATTACTTATACCTACAAGGAAGGCTTTTGCCACACCAATTTACTGCTCAATTTCAGTATCTAAGTTGGTATCAAAAAAAATTCTTAACTAGGGCTGAAGGGATGGCTTGGAAGTTAAGGCATTTGTCTGCAAAGCCAAAGGACCCAGGTTTGATTTCCCAGGACCCACGTAAGTCAGATGCACAAGGGGGCGCACACATCTGGAGTTTGTCTACAGTGGCTGGAGGCCCTGATGCACCCATCCTCTCTCTCTCTCTCTCTCTCTCTCTCTCTTTCTCTGTCAAATGACTAAATAAATAAATAAAAATAAAATATTAAAATAATTCTAAACTATTCCATGATATAAACATATGTCATAACAAAACAGTGTACATGACTAACACAATTTGGTCAATTAAAAATGAAAAAAAAAATGAAAACATAAAATACAAAATTTTCACAATTATTTGAAATACTTCTGAATGGATGAGGTCTTCAGATACATTACCAAGGCAAAAACTCACTGGAAGAATATGCCCCCAGAATTTTCAAAAATACATTCATATGTACACCATGGTATTTAAGATTTTCTCAGTGAAAAAATATCATTAAGCACACACACACACACACAAAAAAAAAAAATCGCCAAAAGTAAGAAGCAGTCAAAGCAACAGACATCAGAAATAGACCCTGTGTTAGTTACTTTGGGCTGGCCATGTCCAAAACACCTGACAGAAAGAGCTTCAGTGAAGAAAGACTGATTTGGGCCCATGGTTTCAGAGTCTTCATTCAGCACAGTAGGGAAGACAGCAGTGGGCGCCTGGTGGCAAGAGGGCAGAAGGTGGCTCACGTGGCAGTGATCCAGACAGAAGCAGAGAGCGGCTCTGACTTTCAATGGCCTGCCCTCATTGATATATGTCTGCCAGCAAGTCCCCACCTCCTAACTGTTGAACAGCCTTCAAAATCAGGCCACAAACTAGAGAAGCATTTAAAACATAAGCCTGAGGGAGACATCCCAGATCTAAAACATAAAAGACCCCAAGCTCAAGATGATGATGCACGCCTATAGTTCCAGTACTCAAGAGGCCAAGGCAAAAGGGTCGTGAGTTTGAAGCTAGTCTGGGCTACATACAGAGCAAGACCCTGAAAATCCTAGAGTCCAAATTAACTTAGACCTAAGAATCAGTCATCAAAAGGTTCCATGCTTACTATGACCAAAGAAAGAAAACACAAGCTTGAAAAATCTATATAATAAATGAGCTTTAAAAAGACAAGGAAGACAGCCAGGCGTGGTGGTGCACGCCTTTAATCCCAGCTCTTGGGAGGCAGAGGTAGGAGGATTGCCATGTGTTCGAGGCCACTCTGAGACTCCATAGTGAATTCCAGGTCATCCTGGGCTAGAGTGAGACCCTACCTCAAAAAGCCAAAAATAAATAAATAAATAAAATAAGATGACAAGGAAGAGGCAGGAGAGATGGCTCAGCAGTTAAGGCACTTGCCCCCAAAGCCTAATGACATGGGTTCGATTCCCCAGTACCCACATAAGGCCCGATGTACAAAGTGGTACGTGCTATTTGGAGTTTGTTTGCCGTGGCTAGAAGCTCTGGGGCACCCATTCTCTCTCTTTCTCTTTCTCTCATAAATAAATATTTTTTTAAGACAAGGAAGATTTGTATGTAATCAAACAAAACTTCTAGATATGAGAAGTATCAAAATTAGCAATTAGAGCTCAATAAATAAAATGAACAACAGAACAAACACAACAAAGGAGACAATAAAATGGAAGACAGGACACACCTCAAGCCTATACAGAATGAAGAACTATACAAACAAACTGTATGGAAAATATAAACAAATTAATGAGAATCATGAAAATAGATTTGACAAAGATCACACTGCTATTTTGTAGGAGAGGAAAGACAGCAAAAGAAATATCTAGAGATAATGGCCATGGATTTCCCAATAGGGCTGAAAAGCACTAGTCAATAAATTCAAGATATGCAAATTTTCTGAGAGAATAAAAACAATTTCAGCTGGCAGTGGTGGCGCACGCCTTTAATCCCAGCACTCGGGAGGAAGAGGTAGGAGGATCCCTGTGAGTTTGAGGCCACCCTGAGATTACATTGTAAATTCCAGGTCAGCTTGAGCTAGAGTGAGACCCTACCTCAAAAAACCAAAATAAATAAACAAATAAATTCAGACATATACAAATTGGGTTGAACTATATTAAAAACAGAGGGCACATCTTTAGGACACATTTTTTTTCTTCTTTCTTTCAGGCTACAGACCCCAGGCCGGGCTGCCTTGTGCTACATACAGTCCGCAGATGGGCCTAGTAATATCCCTAACCAACTCAAGCTGGAGAAGAAGCGCATTGCCTAGTTTGTCCCTCTGTTTGATTGCATTTTCCAAAAGTCCTCATTTGTTACAGACACAGTTTATATTCTGGTCCTAGATGGACTTTGGGGCCTTTTTCCTCAGTAGGTCCAGTAATTTAACAGGGGATAGATGTGAGTTATATGTTTGCATACACCACATCAATAGCATAATTTTAAAATATAGAAAGCCAAAGTCATCTGTATTAAGAAGGAAGCAGGGCTGGAGAGATGGCTTAGCCATTAAGGCATTTGTCTGCAAAGCCAAAGGAGCCTGGGTCAATTCTCTAAGATCCACATAAGCCAGATGCACAAGGTGGCCCATGCATCTGGAGTTTGTGTGCAGTGACTAGAGGCCCTGGCATGCCAATTCTCTCTCTCTCTTATATAAATAATTGTTTTAAAAAAGGGGGGGAAGCAAGTTGCCCTCTGTTCAGTTTAACACTGAGATATTAAGCACCTACTATATCAAGCCAAGCACTGCTTTGACCACACTTTTAGTGAAGAAGACCAGGTTCAAGAGGACAGTGCAGCAGGGGAGAGGGCATCCAGCCAACGAGAAACTAATGCAGAGCAGATGAAAAGCAAATGCTCAGAGACTGATGGCTGGGGGCGGGGGGCAGAATATTAGCAAGTCTCTGGGAAGAGAAGGCATCTGGGATTGCTGAAGATGGGGACAGCTGAGAAGGAGAACGAGGGGCAGACAGACCAGTACAAGCCAAAGCACAGAGCAGGAAAATGCACCCAGCTTTGGGACGCTATGCATTGTACAACCTGGGCGGGACATAACAGACTTGAGAGAGAACGTGAGGAAAGGGAAATGTCATCACATTAAGGCAGGTGACCAACACTGGGTTCACAAATTCAACACGAGGGCTGGAGAAATTGCTCAATGGTTAGAGATGCTTGCTTGCCAAGTGACAGCCAAGGTTCAATTCTCCAGTACATATGTGAAGCCAGATGCACAAAGTGGCGCATATAATCAGGAGTTCATTTGTGGTTGCAGAAGGCCCTGGCATGCCCATACTTTATTCTCTCTCTTTCTCTCTCTCTCTCCCTCTCCCTCTCCCTCTCTCTCTCCTTGCCTCTCTCAAATAAATAAATACATTAAAATAAATAAATAGGAATTCAACATGGAACTGCAGGCAGTGAGAAGCCATTGTGAATATTTGAGCACGGCATGACTTGATTGGCTCTGTGCTCTAGAACACTAACTGTGGTAGGAAGAATGGACTGGGGAACGAGTGGCCAGTAAAGGATTTATTTCAGTAATGATCCATGTGAGTGGCATTCTCACAGTCAAGTATAAGGGAAAGCGACAGAGGAGGCAGAGCCGGCACACCTTGGCAGATGCACAGAAGGAGAACAGTCTCTTGCTTTGCAGGGAAGGAAGGAGCCCGGCCTCTCCAGGTGCAGGTAGGCCTGGCCACCCAGGAAGAGAAGTCAGTGCCAGGAACCACCAGCCATCAGTGGAAGCCTGGCTTCTGGGATGAGCTGGAGAGGGGAATGTCACTGCAGGGCAAAGGAAACCTCAGCAAAGCAAAAAGCAGCCAAGGACCCCAGACGCAAGACGAAACAGTTTCCGCTTATTTTTCTTTGTTTTATTTATTCATTTACTAACTTATTCAATTTTTTAAACCAAGGGTCTCCAGTGTGGTGGCCCCAAGATGGAATGTTCTGTCTTTCCCCAATGCTCTTAATGGAACAGGCTATTTCCAGCCCACTGGAAAGAACACAGACAAGTCCTGAGGCAAGGGAATGAACTTAAGACACAGCTGAGGGTGCAGCGCCCTCTCCCTCCCTCCCTCCGCAGCCGAGTCAGAACAAGTGGGATTGTTGAGACAGCATCAGGTCGCACATCCACACACCATCCAGAGCCAGATGCCTTTGGGAGCTGACAGATATGAACAGTCTGGTTTGCTCCCCTGTTTTTTGTGGGGTTTTTCTTCAAGGTAGGGTCTCACACTAGCCCAGGCTGACCTGGAATTCACTATGTAGTCTCAGGGCGGCCTTGAACGCACAGCAATCCTCCCTACCTCTGCATCCCAAGTGCTGGGATTAAGGGTGTGTATGACCATGCCAGGCAAGAGGCAGAGAGAGAGAAAACGGGTGCATCAGGGCCTCCAGCCATTGCAAACGAACTCCAGATGCATGCACCACCTTGTGAATCTGGCTTATGTGGGTATTGGGGAATCAAACCTCCAACCCGTTTGGTCTGTCTTTTAGGAAGTAGAATTTTATGGTACCATTGCCGTTTGGGTCCGGATTACTGTTTTCCACCCTTTGATTCCCTCCCCACCCTCCCATCCATCTTATTGTCTAGTCCATGAGGTGCTTGCTGGGTATGTAAGGCATCTTGGGCAGATTCAGGTTAGGTGTTGCAGATGAGTGAGACTATGTGTCGATTTTTTTCTGTGATTGGGTAAGTTCGCTGAGAATTATCTGTTCCAGGTTCAACCATTTTTCCTCAAATTTCTTTATGTCGTTTTTTCTTACTGCTGTATAGAATTCGTTGTGTAGATATACCACATCTTTGTTATCCATTCTTCTAATGATGGACATCTGGGTTGGTTCCAGCTTTTAGCTATTACGAATTGAGCCGCTACAAACATGGTTGAGCAAATCTCTCTGGCTTTTGGTTTGAAGGTTTTAGGGTAGATGCCCAGTAATGGTATAACTGGGTCTGTTGGTATTTCTATAGCCAGCTTTTTCAGGAGTCTCCATATTGCTTTCCAAAGTGGTTGTACCATCCTGCATTCCCACCAACAGTGAATGAGTGTCTCTGCTTCTCCACATCCTCGCCAGCATTTATTTTCATTTGACCTTTTGATGTTGGCTATCCTTATTGGGGTAAGGTGGAATCTCATAGTTGTTTTAATTTGCATTTCTCTGATGATTAGGGATGATGAACATTTTCTTAGGTGTGTGTTTGCCATTTGTATCTCTTCCTCTGTGAATTGCCTGTTTAACTCTGTGCCCCATTCTACTTCCTAAAAGACAGACCAAGTGGCTGAACCTTCACTAGACCCTTACAGGAAACACCTGAACTACAAGACACTGGAGAGGGTAGGATCAAAACTGACCTAAATCTTCTACATCTTCCCTCCCTCCCTCTCCCCCTCTCCCCTCTATCTCAAAACTGACCTAAATCTTCTACATCTTCCCTCCCTCCTTCTCCCCCTCTCCCCTCTATCTCTATCCTCTCTAACTCTTGTATATTAGTTATCTTTTTCCTCAATTTCTTAGTGGACACTGACCTGTAACCCCCAGTTCCAGCTTGGGCCTACCATCCACAATGAGCTTTTGATCAGAGAAACCTACAAGGTTTCCCAAAACAATGACAGACTTCTGTCAGAGTACTTGATGACCCACCAAAGGCCAGTGGTAAGACCCTATTGCTGAAGACTCCATACACAGCTGACGTGTAAAATGGAATGACATGGCCGGAAGCCAGGAGAGAGTCAGTCCCCAGACAGTCAGCGTGTCTAGTGCCAGAAGGCGCTACATAGGCGACTGGGGGAAATGACCAAGATCTGTCCAAGCAACACATTGTTTAACCTAATTAGCAACAAATAACCGGATGTGATGCCCACACAAGTGCAATAGTGGTACACAGCCATGGTGAGGAATCAATTGCTCTTGATTTGGCTAACTGATCCACTCAGTGGTACTAGACCCATAGCTGGAGCTGGGAAACAAGTCAGAACCATACCCAAACACAAGCCCACTCTACAATATCAAGCTACCATCAATCACAGAGTATAAGAGGGCCTAAATCTACCATACTGTCTATCAAAAAAGTAAGTCTTATCTCAATTTTCCGGGTGCTAACTTACTCTCCGTTGGAGAATCTGCTTCTCTTTTCCAGATAGATGCAGATCCTAAGAAGAGAGCTGCCCCAACATACCTCAAAAGGGGCCCAACTGAAACTAAGGACAACTGGCGAAATAAGCAAGGGTGATGTTTTCCTGTGAACCGGATACCAGCACAAAGGGGAAGGAGATCAATGCAGAGAAAAATCAACTCCTACCAAAGCAGAGAGCCAGAGCCTCAGAGGCCCCCAACACCTCAGCACTGAAGCAGACCAAAAATGAACCCAACATGGCTCAGGGAAATTTTGCAGAAGAGGGGGCGGAAAGAATGTCAGAGTCACATGTTGGGTCATGATTTGCAGAGACATTTATCATACCAATAACTGGGGGCTAACTCCACAATGCACGACCCATTTTCATTAACAAGGAGGGTCTAATGGGAAGGGGTAGATCAAAGATGAGCCTAAATAATGGTACCAAACTGCCTGTATTTACTGAAAAGAAAACTAATAAATTAAATTTAAAAAAAAAAAAAAAAAAAACCTCCAACCCAGGTCCTTAGGTTTCACAGGCAAGTGTTTCATCACTAAGCCATCTCCCCAGCCCTAGCTCCCCTGGTTTCGATTGTTTCATCTTAAGACTGGACAGAGCAAGCCTCAGTGAGGAATCTCCAAGAGCTCCAGATTGGGCATGCCAAAAGCTTCCGTATCTTAATGCCTTCCCAGCTAGGCTTCTTGGATCCCAATAAAGGACTTTAATTGTACGGGAGTTCTCAATCACTGGGTTACTATTTCATGTGAGGAGCCTACTCCAAACTGTTTCTTTTTATCAAGCAAAAATACATTTGGGAAGCTTTTGTGACCCTCCTGCCCCACATCATGTCTGCAAGGACCTCTCTCAAATGTAAGCTTTAGGTAGGAGCTTTTAAAAAGTGGTTTTTCAGGCTGAACAGATGTCTTAGCAGTTAAGGCACGCTTGCCTATGAAACCTAAGGAGCCAGGTTCAATTCCCCAGTACCCACATAAGCCCGATGCACAAGGTGGTGCATGTGTCTAAAGTTCATGTGCAGTGGCTGAAGGCCCTAGCATGCCTATTCTCTCTCTCTCTCCCTCTTGCTCTCTCTTACCCTCTCTCACTTTCTCTCTCAAATAAATAAAATATTAAAAAGGTTTTCTTTTTTAAAGGGGAATTTTATATATCTGTGTTTGCCACATCAAGATCCGTCTGACAGCCTGGCACTCTGGCCCTCCTGGTACTGAGCACCAAACCCTCAGATGAGCTGGGAGCTGGCCAGCCCACAGTTGGGCAAACTGGCTCCACATGCCTGGCCTTGGCAGCTGGACATGTGTGTTGCTCAGAGGGTCTGTGTTACAATAGCCTCAGTGTCTGGGGAGAACAGGTCAGCAGAAGCCTGAACAAAGGGTCACTTGTGTGAGCTGGACCATGTTTGCTGCTGTTACTGCTACCTGGCTGATCCATCACCGGATCTCCAGCTCTCCTTCTGCCCTGCTCTCATTTCTCCCAGGACTGCTTTCATGTTATCCTGGACACCCACACCACTTCCAAAGCCTCTGCTATTCTTGATGTCCAGGTCCTCCAAGAACAGAAGCAGTAGCTATAAATGTAGCAGCTCATACGCACTGCATGCTTAGTGCATGTGCCAGACATATGTTTTCATGTAATGCTCACAACCCTGAGGTAGGTCCTATTAGCCTCCAGAGTCTCGAGAAGAGGAAACCAAAGTCTGGAAAGCTCCATTGGCTGCTGCAACGTTGCCCAACTAGTACATCGTGGCTGAGACCCAGCTCTGCTGCTCCACCCCGGAGCGAGTGACTGCCACTCCATTCCAGAGTCCACAGAATTGTGTGTCCCGCCATTCAAATTCTCCATCCCACTTGCAGGCCTCAGGCAGAAAATGGAGAACAGAGCATAAACTATATATAAACTATATGTATGGGGTACAAAAATTCTCTGTACTTTGGGCAAGGCACAGATTTTAAAAAGACGTGGAATAGGCTGCCTCAATAAGCCAGAACCTAAAATGTACAGGCTGCAGTTATAATAGGAATAAT
Source organism: Jaculus jaculus (assembly GCF_020740685.1). Taxonomy (NCBI): domain Eukaryota; kingdom Metazoa; phylum Chordata; class Mammalia; order Rodentia; family Dipodidae; genus Jaculus; species Jaculus jaculus. The sequence goes on from NC_059103.1 coordinate 168,057,051, forward strand.
CCCACAAGATGAAACTCACCAAGAAGAGAGCCCCTCCCCCCTCTTGACTCCAGAATGGCCCTCTAACCATGCCTGGGCATCGCATTGTTTGGTACATGTCTTCTCACACCCAACAACATGAGTTGAGACTATCACCACCTTCACGCACGCACGCACGCACACACATGCGCACACACACCCCTACCTGTGTAGCTTCCCAAGAAATGTCTTCCTATTCTCTACCCATTGTGGCTTCTTATTGACTCTGCCATTAGAGAACCATTGCTCTCCCTCTTCTACCTTCTTCCTCTGTAAGGAAATGGAAGACACCTTCTTTTTTATTCTTTTTTTGGGGGGGTATCTGTAGGTTAACATCCACAACACAGTGAGTCCATATTTTATATATATAATGTGGACTCTGCCCACCACCCCTCTTTTCTGCATACTGCTCCTAGAACCCTTGGATTCTCTGATGTGCTGTGCATCATGCATACTAATGAGATAAGTGGTTAGAGGTCCTAGAGAGCCTCAGGTTGCCAGGGGAACCAAGTGATGAGAGGGATGGAACTCTCAACCCCACATGCACCCTTGCCCTCACGTCCCTCAGGTAGAGAAGAGATGCTGGAGGCTGCACTAATTACTAATAACCAATGAACTCTTCATAACCAAAGGGTAGGGTGCAGAAAGCCTCTGTGCCGGTGGACACATAAGGGTGGCACATCCCAACTCCACCAAGACAAAAGCTTCTAAGCTCATGACCCTTTCTAGACAGGCATCACAAAAGAAGTTACTGAGAATACTTCTGAGTATAAAAAATAACTGAGGTTCTTTTCCCAGTACACAGATCAAGTCCCTAAAATCACTCCATGATCCCACATATTACTCATGGAAACATAATGGTGGACAGTCTTTAATTTGACCCAAGCTCTATGATAAGCATGTACTACCCCAGCTCCTGGACACTGACATACAGTCTCTGGACACATATTCCCACAATGATGGACAGAGTTCTGGGATAGATCTGGCAGGGAATTATAGTGTTTCCAAGTAACCTAATGGTGGGAAACACCACACCTTTGAGCAGATGTTTCCAGCAACCCAAAGAAGCTCCTTCAAATCCTCTAGTTCGCCAGGACACAGCTTCCCTTGGCAAGTACTTGTATGTTCTTTCTGTTTTAAACTGCTTTGTTGACCAGATGGGAAATCAGCTGGGAAACAGCCTATACCTATAGCCCTCACAGGGAATGGCTGCTGACACTGTCTTTCCTCTGGAGCATGAAGACCCAGCCCCTCTCCTTCCTCCTGCTGCTCCTGTCCTGGTGGAGTGAAAAGGATAAGTGCAGTGGCCAGACAAGGTCCATAGAGAATTATGAAGTTAAAGATGAAGGGTCTTGGTTGGAGATAAATGAGGAGTAGGGCAGAGGGGGGGGATATTGAATGAAGACAGGCTGCATATGCCTCCCTCACACTGGGGTAGCAACCAGGAGTGGTTAGAACACAGCAATGGCCTGGGCTGTGCCAGCATAGGGAGGGGCCACATGTCACAGCCACAGGATCCAGGGTTAGAACCAGGGCTGACTACCTTCACATCTGGACTGCTGATGAATTTGAATGTATGTTGAAAGTGTTTCACTTGGGATTTCCCCATCAAACAGGGAATTCAATCTGCTCAGACATGGGTTGTTCTCCAATTCTGGTAGAAAGGATATAAGTTCCACATTCAAAGGTATGAGGCCAGAGAAGCAAGAAGCTCCATATAGTATGCCCATGACCCTGTCTGCACATCTCTCTGCCTCACATGGTGACTCCTGGAAATAGGGCTTATTCTGAAGGACAGAATTAGGACAGCCTCTAGGATTTGATAAACCACAGCCTTCTCTTGCTGCATTCTAGTCCTGCTCCTGGCCAGCTGCTGTGCTCCTTTGGCCTACAGGATGTGAGCTCAGGTTGTCTTGCCCATGGTGGACATGCAGTCTAAACTCAGAGGTCTGTAGGGTGAGGTGTGGGGAAAGGGGCATGATGCCCCTAAAGGGGTGGCTAGACAGATGTCTCACACTAGTGGTGGTGTAAGAGGCCAGACAGGGGTGGGATCTCCGGCACCCCTAAACCAAAGGAAGCCAGATGCCCAGGTCTAAGTCATCGATGATGTGTAGCAGGGCTGAGAGAGGGAAGGAAAGCTGGAGGTGACCAGGGCTGCTGAGAAGGAATCACAGCATAAAGCACAGGACTGAGCTGAGTGTGCTGGGCAGTGGCAGCATCACCCTGAGTGGACAGACCATGGCCCCATCTTCTTGTCTGAAGCCAAAACCATTGGGCACAAAGGTTTTAGCATAACACCCTTTGCAATAGATTCTTGCCATTTTTAAGCCTAGATGCCTGACTCAAGGCCATTGCCACACACTGGGCACAATGGAAGCAAAACTCCGGCCAGGACTTTCCAGCACCAGTCACCTTCTCTACAGCATAGACTGTCTGGCTGCACCCAGAGGAACACTCAGAACTGTTGATTTTCCAGGCAAATGTGGACATGTTGGAAGTTAATGGTGGGCCCGTGGCAAGGGGTTTCCTCATACTTGGTGGCCACTAACTCTCCCTTGTCAGTGTTTAGCATGCCTGTGTCCTGTCTATAGCTGTAGCCTTTGGCCATCACTTCTTGAATTACAGGTCTGGCAAGAAACCTTCCCCGTGCATAGCCATGGTGATGCTGTCCAGATACTTCTTACAGACCATGTATTAAAAACTAGGAATTATGGACTGGAAAGATGATTTACTGGTTAAGGTGCTTGCCTACAAAGCCTAACAACCTGGTTCAATTCCCCCAGTACTCATATAAAGCCAGATGCACAAAGTGGCACACACATGCATCTGGAGTTCCTTTGCACTGTCTGGAGGCCCTGGAGTGCGCATTCATATCCTCTCTCTCTCTCTCTCTCTCTCTCTCTCTCTCTCTCTCTCTCTCTCTTCCAATCTCTCCTTGCAAATAAATAAATAAAATATTTTTTTAAAGCTAGGAATTATGACAGTAATGGCTTTCACACTGGACCTCATCAACAAAGTAGACTGGCAGAACCCACATTTTCTTTATTCTCCCCAGCTCAGCATTCTATCATCTGCTGAGCAGGTATATAGGTGGCAGGTGCTATGAAGTAGTGGCTTTGACAACTGTTGTCTATAGCTAGTTCTCAACGAATACACATCACAGTCCAAACACTATTTTAAATGCATTTATGTGAATGGTATATGTAGTTACTCAGTGAGTCTTCATAATAATCCTCTGAGCATAATATCATTATCATCCCCATTGTACAAATGGGAAAACAGAGACACAGGAGGCACCTTTCTCTCGGCTGCCAGAGACAGAATGAAACCTGGCAATCAACGCCCACAGCTTGTTATCTGGACCACTTCACTCTGCCACTACTGTGGTCAAGCAAATGCCAGTCAAGACAACTGGATCCCTTATGATTGGTTCAAACTCTCATCTACATCCTAGGGAACTGATAATGGCCTGTCAAAGGCTCTTGAAACTTCTCAAGGGGCCATCACCTCGTGAGACTCCTCGAGCACTAACTGAGTGGCTCCACTAAACTCTCCATAATCTTCATATTGCTTTTGAATATTAATTTATCTCCACCCTACCACAGATGCAGTAGGGACATTCAGTCTCTTTCCTAGTTTTCCCACCTATAACCTCCATCCGTTCATGAATCATACAATCAGCCAGAATTTTTCAACTTATCTAGAAAATAGCAGAGTTCACAGAAAGCGTTGACAATGTTGGCGTTAAACTTCTACAGTGAATTGCTCCTATGCATGTAAGACATTCAACAGTGAGCACATGAATGCACAAAGGGCCTGAAATTGCGTTATTTGCTCTTTTGTTCAGTGACATCTCATTCTACTTCTCAACATATGAGGGCCCATTTTTTCATCATTATAATAAAGGGGGTTAATTTGGTAAACTTCAAATTTTTATTATTGTTATTTTTTTCTCATCAACAAAATTGTAGAAATTTCCAATTGAGTTTTAGTTATAATTTCACAAGGTCTTTTTTTTTTATCTAGAAAGGACGCAATTAAGCAGAATATTTTTATTTCTCGACAATTGCTACATTTACAATAAAAGCAGTAAAATCATCCTTCAAATGTGTTACTTTATTAATAAAAGGGCAAAAATGCACAGGAATATGTACACATTCAGCTGCTAGTCATGAAGTAAAACCCAACAATATTGCACAAAATGATTATTCTAATCAATAAGCTGGGACTTAAGTTTTCTTCTAAAAAGTAAAAAGTAAGGGCTAGAGAGATGGCTTAGCAGTTAAGCGCTTGCCTGTGAAGCCTAAGGCCCCTGGTTCAAGGCTCAATTCCCCAAGACCCACATTAGCCAGATGCACAAGGGGACACACGCGTCTGGCGTTCATTTGCAGTGGCTGGAGGCCCTGGCACACCCATTCTCCCCTCTCTCTTTCTCTCTCTCTCTCTGTCTTTCTCTCTCTCTCTCTCTCTCTCTTTCTCTCTCTGTCTGTTGCTCTCAAAAATAAACAAAAAAAATTTTTTAAGAATAAAAATAAGTAAAAAGTCAATGCAAACTTCTATGATTAAGACTATTTAAAACATGGACTTTATCTAAAATGAAAATTACATTGAAAATGACAAGACCCAGTAAATTTTTAATAATTATTTATTTTTCTCTTCTAGTCTTTTGAAGTAATAGGAAAAAGTCATAACTTTTTGATGCTGTGTCTAATTTGAGAGAGGTTCCAGAATTTCCTCTTAGGGCTATGAGACTCTGAACAAGCTATTTTTCTTTCCATTCTTCATTTCCTTATTCATAAAATACAAATAAAAATAATGCTCTTTGTTGTGAATATAACACATACAAAGCACATTTTAAAAGTTCTTCAACACAGAATGCTATAGATAAGGCATAATCAAAGATGTTTGCTTTCTACATTCTTAAAGTAATTCTATAGCAGTTAGGAAAGTCTTATTCTCATACAAAGTTGCATATGAGGTAATAAAAGACAAGTGAGCTGTTCTAGGTTCACTGTGCCATCAGTGGGAAGGTGTGCTGGTGGGCATGGTGATGCAAAGTGAGTAGGTCACACCCATTTCCCTGCTCCTCAGAGCTTCCTGGTCTGGGTACCCTGTGCTGGACAGTATGTGGGCACACATGATGGCATGGAATGAGTAGGCTAGACACCTATTTCACTGCTCCTCCCAGGTCCCTGGTCCAGGTACCCTGACCCAGATGGTCAATGTAATACAGAATATAAATACAATTAATCATAAGAACCACATAATTATTTCAATTGATGCAGAGAAGGCCTGTGACCAAATACAATGCCACTTCATGATCCAAACACTGGAAAGAATAGGCATGGAGGGTTTATATTTCAACACAATAAAGGCTGCATATAAAACACCTAAAGCCCAAATAATACTTAATGGGGAAAGACTCAAGGAGTTCCCACTGAGATCCAGAACAGGACAGGTGTGCCCACTCTCACCAATGCTCTTCAACATAGTACTAGAAGTACTAGCCCAAGCAATAAGACAGGAGAAAGAAATAAAGGGAATTTAAATTGGAAAGGAAGAAGTCAAGTTAGCTCTATTTGCAGATGACGTGATCCTCTACATAAGTGACCCAAAAGTCTCCATGTCAAAACTTCTAAAGGTGATGAATTCCTTCATAGAAGTGGCAGGATACAAAATCAATGCACAAAACTCAGTAGCTTTTCTATAGGAAAATGACAAATATACAGGGAAAGAAATCAGTGAGGCTGTCTCATTTTCAATAGCAACAAAAAAATTAAATACCTTGGAATAATACTAACCAAGGATGTGAAAGACCTATATAATGAAAGCATTTTTTTTTAAAAAAGACCTATATAATAAAAACATTTTTTAAAAACTCAAGAAAGAAATTGAGAAGGACATAAGAAGATGGAAAAAAAACCTCTCATAGTCCTGGGTAGGTAGAATTAATGTTGTGAAAATGGCAATTCTAAAAGCAACATACATATTTAATGCAATACCAATAAAAATACCAGCATTATTCTTTACAGAGATTGAAAATATGATCTCAAAATTCATATGGAATGGGAGCAGGCCTCAGATATCCAAACATATCCTCAGCAAAAAAAAAATATATATATATATATATCTCCTCTGGAGATATCACCATACCTGATCTAAAGCTATGTTGCAAAGCCATAGTAACAAAAACAGCATGGTACTGGAATAAAAACAGAAACATAGACCAATGGAACAGAATTGAAGACCCAGACCTTATGTCAAGCAACTATAGCTACCTGAACATTGACAATGGTGACAATAATGTAGACTGGAGAAAAGCCAGCATCTTCAACAAATGGAGCTGGACAAATTGGATGACCATATGTAGAAAAATGAAATTAGACCCATACATTTCTCCATACACAAAAATCAAGTTCAAATGGATTAAAGACCTCAATATAAGACCGGAAACTCTTCAACTACTGCAAGAAAAAAATAGGATGCATGCTCCATGATGTAGGACTGGAAAAAGACTTCCTGTACAAAACCCAAATAGCCCAGGAAATTAAGTAAGCACTCAACCAATGCGATTTCATGAAGCTAAAAAGCTCTTGCACAGACAAACATACCATAAGAAGAGCCAATAGATTACCCACTGAATAAGAGAACATCTTCACCAGCTATATCACTGACAGAATTCTAATATCTAGAATCTACAAAGAACTCAAAAAACTAGGCAATAAAAAAAATCAAATATACCACTCAAAAGTGGGGCAGAGAACTAAATAGGGAGTTCTCAGAAGAAGAATTACAAATGTCTAATACACACTTAAGAAAATATTTAACATCCCTAACCATTAGGGAAATGCAAATTAAAACAACTATGAGATTCCACCTTAACCCAGTAAGGATAGCAAACATTAAAAAAATCAAATGAAAACAAATGTTGGCAAGGATTTGGAGAAGTAGGAAAACTCCTTCACTACTGATGAGAATGTAAGCTGGTTCAACTGCTATGGAAATCAATATGGAGACTCCTGAAAAAGATGAATATAGAGTTACCAACAGATACTGTTATTCTCTTGCTGGGCATTTACCCTAAAAGCTCCACACCTCAATTCAGAAATATTTGCTAACCCATGTTTATAGCTTCTCAATTCATAATAGCTAAGAACTAGAATCAATCCAGGTGCCCATCATTAGATGACTGGATAACCAAGAAGTGGTATATCTACACGATGGACTTCTACTAAGCAGTAAGAAAAAAAATTGATACAATGAAATTTGTAGAAAAGTAGTCAAGCTTGGACCACATCATACTAAACAAACTCATACAATCACAGAAAGAAAGACAATCGTCTCATGGTCTCACTCTTCTGTGGTTCCTAATCTCAATCAGCCTGAGTTGCTGACATACCTGAATGACATCTCGAGGCCTGGACAATAGCAAGGGTAGAAATTGGGGAAAGAGGAAGGAAGGCACAAAACTGAACCCAATTTGAACTGGTGCCATAGAATCCTATATCCTGGAAGTTAGACTAAAAGGTTGAGCCCTCAACAGGACCTTAGGGAGAGCACCCGAATCGAAGGGCCACAGAGAGGGTGAGATGAAGCCCAACCTTAAATTTCTCCTGTTTCTCTTTTTTTCTGTCTTTTGTCATAGTATTATCAGAAATCCCTTTATTCTGAAGGGTTTATGAACTCAGTAGTACATTTTAAACTTCAGGTCTTTCATGAAGTTCTCCATGAATTCCGTTCAAAGAGCCATCCCTGAAATACTCAGGTCATTAATGTGATAACGTGAGTTACATTTCCATTCCCTTTTCATGGTGTGACTTTTTTTTAATTTATTTTTATTAGATACGTACATACTTGGCATGAAAACAACACATGTTGGTACCATCATTTCCCTCATCCCTGAAACTTTTCCAAAGCGTCTCTCCTCATTGAAGATGCAGGTCAGTCCCATGGGGATTGTGGGTTGTGCATTATGGGGTCAGCAATCAGAGGCAATATCTCTGTGCATAACTTTCCAACTTGGGAAGCTGGGGTAGAAGGATAGTGCAGTTATATTTGCAAACACCTGACCTGAATCAGCTTATGGGAGGAAAGGGTTTGTTTTAGGTTTACAGAATCCAGGGAAATACCATCAATGATGTAAGAAGCTGGGTCACTTCCATAGATCCAAGCACAGAAACATCACCAAACAGCCAGCAAATACCAACACCCAGAGCTCAAACTGGCTCTGAACACACCTTACAGCTGGAGTTAAGATTCACTCCCTGTGATACAACCCTTCTCCAGCATGGCTCCATCCACTGGAGACTCAATTTCAAGTCCAGTCTTAATTTAAAAAAAAAAAAAAAGAGAGGAAGTTTGAGTCTATGGGGCCATCCATTCAAACCTCCACAAAGGAGTACCATGAGTCTCGAGCCAGCTTGGGCTACAGACTAAGTTCCAGGTTAGCCTGGGCTAGATTGAAACCCTGCTTCAAAAAAAAACAAAATAAAAAATTTAGGGGGCTGGGGAGATTGCTTAGTGGTTAAGGCATTCGCCTGCAAAGCCAAAGGATCCCAGTTTGATTCTGCAGGATCCAATGTAGCCAGATGCACAAGGTGGCACATGCATCTGGAGTTTGTTCACAGTGGCCGGAGGCCCTGTCACACCTATTCTCTCTCTTTCTCTCTTCCTCTTCCTCAAATAAATAAGCACATAAAATAATTAAAAATTTTTAAATACTGTGTTATTGATCAAGTTGAGATAAACTAGAGTGGCAATGGAGACTTAAAAAACATAGAACAGCCAGGTGTGGTGGCACACGCCTTTAATCCCAGCACATGGGAGGCAGAGGTAGGAGGGTTGCCTTGAGTTCAAGGCTACCCTGAGACTACTGGTTGATGAGACCCTACCTTGAAATACCAAACAAAAAAAAAAGTCATAGAACAGTAACTACAACTGGAAACATGATGGGATTAGATAGCACTAATAGTTATTGGTGACATGCTTTAAACACCTTGGGAAATGGACAGCCAAAGCTACTCTACCAATCTCATGGAGAAAAAGAAAGACAGTCTGCTCGTCACTATTAATAAGGGAACTTCACAGGATTAAATAAGTACTTGGAGTATTTTGTTCAGACATTAGTGCTGGTCACATTCATTTGCTATACTATCTCAACATTTATTAGTAATTCTGGAATGAGATTCAAATCCTTCACATTGGGGAGCCTAATTATTTGGCAATTGTTTCAAAGATGATGTTTACAAGTTGGAATATTTTGCTCATATTTTTAGCATTCTTAATGAACTGAGTTTGAAACAATAGAGGAAAACATCAGCAAGATTCTCAACACCAGGATTTCAAAAGACCCTGTCTCATAAGATTTAAGCAATCTCCTTATCTTCTCAGTATTCCCAGTGCTGTTACAACATGTCAAAGAGGCCATAACTAATAATGCAACCCAACTGAAATAGAATTAGATCTATTTCTCCAACTTCTCTCAGCCCCAATTTTTTTTAATTTTTAACTTTGCAAAAAAGAAATTGAAACATTAAAGAAAAATGCTTGGAGTAGAAATCCATTTTCTTTTCCAAACCCTGATTGAATAATTGAGGTTAACTTAGTTTTGTCCAAAGAAAAGAACAAATTTTTACAGTTTAGTTATTTGTACTGAAGAATGATTGTAAGGCATGTTTATCCTCATCATTTTGGATTAAAATTAAATAAGAATACTTACAGTTAAATAGAAAAGTTATATTGCTATTATCATTCATATAAACCCATTTGTAAACTAAATTTTCGACCACTATCAAATTAAAAGCAAGTCAAATCCATGATCAGCAACTTACTACCTACACTTAAAGCCTAATATGTACATGTCTTAGAAAATATGAGTTTATTTATTTGAAATTACATAAGTTTACTTATTTTAAATTGCTTCTATACTTCATGGAAAGAATGTAAGAGCCAAAGGAAGGGTAGGACTCTTTACAACGTGCTCCCTCCAGACATAAAATGGCCTGGATATCCATGACCTCATAGTGCCTGACACTACCTACACAAGACCAGCATAAGAGGAGGAAAAGATTATGACATCAAAATAAAAGAGAGACTGATTGAGAAGAGGAGGGGATATGATGGAGGATGGAATTTCAAAGGGGAAAGCGGGGGGAGGGAGGGAAGGTATTACCATGGGATATTTTTCATAATCATGGAAGTTGTTAATAAAAATTGAGAAAAAAGAAAAGAATTTAAACTATATATTTCTGTATGCTCACTGAAAAAACTAAATTTAAAAAAATAAAAACAAGCTAATGTGGAGCTGCTACTGCAGGAATGATGGGAAAAGGGGCATTAGACAGGATATAAAGCCAGCAGAACATGCCAGGCCAAGGGAAATAGCAAATGCAAAGACATGAAGTTGAAGCAAACCTGACAGTTGTAACCCAGGGAACAGAAGTTTGGCAGAGCACAGTGAAGAGGGACAAGCTGGGGTGGGGGGGGAGGGAGGAGGCCTGAGGTTGCAGGAGGAAGCCAGGATTGGTCATGGTGAATACTGTGACATGGCAAAGAATTTAGTTTAGTTTTGTGTTTCTCTAAATATTTATTTATTTTTAATTTTATTTATTTATTTGAGAGAGAGAGAGAGAATGAATGTGGCAGAGCCTCTTAGCACTGCTAACAAACTCCAAACTTGTGACCCACGTTATGCACCTGGCTTCACATGGGTGTTGAGGAATTGAACCAGAGGCAGCAGACTTTATAAGCAAGTACCTTTAAGTGCTGAGCCATCTTCCCAGCCCTGAATTTAGTTTTCATCAAAGTTCTTCAGGAAGCCACTGGAAGTTTCTAAGCTAGGAAGGGGCATACCTTCTCTGAATTATGCTGGGGTTGAAGATGTGTCAACGATAAAAGCAGATCCACTAGCCAGGTGACCGTTAGACACATCTGGGAAGGGATGATGGTCAGTAGGATCATGCTGAGGTTTAGTCATGGCTTGAACGAGTCCATACAAGGTTCATGTGCCAGAAGTAAGTTGGGTCCTCAGTGTGGGTGACATGGGAGGTGATGTTATCTTTAAGAGGCAGGGTCTAATGGAAGATGGTTAGGTCATTGTGGGTGCTGGCCTCAGAGTAATTATTGGAGTTCCTGTGGAACTTTACTTACCCGTGTTTACATTTCATACTTTCTCTAAACACTGCATTTCAATCACCAGATAGATGCGTAGAGTGGTACCTGTGGTGGCACATGAATTTATACAAACCATTTTTTGTGGCCATAGGCAGGAAATGAGATCAGGAAGAAGTTCTGGTTAGTAGATTTCAATGTGGTGGTCATGAAGCTCTAGATGGTCTTGAAAACCATGGTCTGCTAACAAGAGACCCAGAAAGTGAGGGCACAGCTAAAGAGAGAAGAGGCCAGATCACTGGAGACCCAGAGGAAAGGTACACAGCAAAAGAAATTAGGAAGAAATGGGCAGGGCAGTAAGAGCAAAACAAGAGGGTGCTATCCCACGCCCCAAGAAAGGTGTGAGGGGTTCAACGCTACTCAAACCTTGAAATGAAGTCTTGGCTTTTCCCACTAGATAATTATTTTAGATGTGGAGTTTTGGACCAAAATTTCCTAGGAATGAATTGAAAGGACAGAACAAAAAGTTGGCCATAGCAAGAACCAAGGTTTAAAAAAAACAACAGGAGATAGGGCTGGATAAATGGTTTAGTGGTTAAGCCACTTGTCTGCAAAGTCAAAGGACACAGGTCTGATTCCTCAGGACCTGCATAAGCCAGATGCTCAAGGTGGTACATATATCTGGAGTTTTTAGCAGTGGCTGGAGACCCTGGCATGCCCATTCCCATTCTCTCTCAATATCTCTCTCTCTCTCTCTCTCTCTGTCTCATAAGTAAATAAAATATTAAAAAAAAAACAGGAGCTATTAAGTCACAAAAATGTCACTAAGAACAAATCTTGCATATCAAAGCAAGGAGGCATACTTGGGAAGGCAAGGCGAACTGTCACCCAGTGTACAGATGGAAAGCCTCAAAAAGGATGAAGGGAGGGCTGAAGAGATGACTTAGTGGTTAAGCACTTGCCTATGAAGCCTGTGAAGGACCCCTGTTCGAGGCTCAATTCCCCAGTCTCCACGTAAGCCAAATGCACAAGGTGGCGCACGCACCTGAAGTTCGTCTGCAGTGGCTGGAAACCCTGGTGTGCCCATTCTCTATCTATCTGCCTCTTTGTCTGTCTGTCACTTTCAAATAAATAAATCAATAATAAACAAAACAAACAACAACAACGAAAAGCTGAGTGTGGTGGCGCACGCCTTTAATCCCAGCACTCGGGAGACAGAGGTAGGAGGATCGCTGTGAGTTCAAGGCCACCCTGAGACTGCATAGTAATTTCAGTTCAGTCTGAGCTAGAGTAAAAAAAAAAAAAAAAAAAAAAAAAAAAAAAAAAAAGAGGAAGGACTTCTACTTAAGTAAAAAAGGGAGGTTTGGCACAAGAGATAGGTATAGGAAGTGTCAGAGAAGCCCACAAATTTGTCTTCCAATTTTTTTCATCTTCTCCACGACATAAGGAGCAAGACTAATAATGGCAGGGCAGAGCGCTGGCAGCCTGGGAAAAGGGAGGGGTGGGCTTCTAGGAAACTAGGGAATGAGCGGCCAAGATGCAAGAATCAGGTTAGGGTGAAAGTCACTTCAGGCCAAATTGAATCAAAGTTAGAGTTTTGCCAAAAGGTAAAAGGAGAGATGCAACAAGGAAATGTGTGGTAGTTTGAATGTAAAACTCTGTGGTAGATTGATTCAGGTGTTCCCCATAAACCTAGGTGTTCCTAATGCTAGGATCCCAGCTGATGGAGATTTAGGAACTAATGCCTCCTGGAGAGAGTTGTGGGTGGGCTTATGGGTATTATAGCCAGTGTCTCCTTGGCAGTGCTTGGCACACTCTTCTGTTATGTTTGCCAGGGGATGATATCCACCCTCTGCTCATGCCATTGTTTTCCTCGCCATCATGGAGCATCCCCTCATGTCTGTAAGCCAAAATAAACCCTTGTTGCCCAAAAGCTGCTCTTGGTTGGGTGACTTCTACCAGCAATGCTAACCTGATACAACAGTAAAGTAGCACCGAGGAGTGGGATTGCTGCTAGACACCTGACTGGGCGTCTTTGGCCATTTGGTGCTGATTTTCAAGAGGAATGTGGAAGGTTTTGAAATGTTGGCCTAAGAGATGCCTTCCGGTGCTATAGATACAGCTTGATGGACCACACTGGGCAGAGTTGAAAGACCTGAGTGTAGTAAGAACTAAGGACTGTGAGGTTTGGCTTATGAGGGTGAGAAAGAGCTTTTCTTGGACTGGGCTAGAAGCAGTTTGTGTGAGAGGCTTGCTCTTATGCCTGTGTCCTGAGATTTTGTGCAGGGTTATGTTGCAGAGAAATGAATTGGTGTGAGCAGAGGGATATGGCACAGAAAGGAAATCTTTGGGCTGAAACTTCTGCTCTTTTTTTTATTTGATTTTTTTTTTTTTTTGAAAGAGAGAGAAGAGAGAGAGAATGGTCACACCAGGGCCTTCAGCCACTGTAAACAAACTCCAGATGCATTACCTTGTGCATCTGGATTACATGGGTCCTGGGGAATTGAACTAGGGTCCTTTGGCTTCACAGGCAAATGCCTTAACCACTAAGCCATCACTCCAGCCCAAAACTTCTGCTCTTTCAGCTGCAATTATATGAGATTGAGACTGGGCCAGCTTACCTGTACTGGGGCAACAGGAAGAATGTAGACTCTTTTAAAGGGGCCTGAATGCTAAAGGAGTGTCCTATTCTTCAAAGTCAGCTTTATTCCCCCCTGGATTAACAAATGGGCACCCTACCCAGAATTGTGGAGTGTAAGAAATGCAGGAAAGAGAAGGTCATTGAGTTCGCAGTGCAGTCTTGTGTTCTGGAAATGACCATGGGCAGTATGAAGCAGGATTGCCTGCATAGAGACCCGATGGAGCTGTGAAGATGAACCATGAGTTGCAGTGGAGACCCAGTAGAAATGCCAGGACCATGAGATGACTACTAAGGAGAGCTGCCAGCACTGGATGAAGTTTCTAGGATGTTGAGTAGCCTAGCTGGACAGGCAGAATTGAACTCCAGAGATTTCTTGCTGGTTAGAATTGTCAGACTTAGAGACTTGTCATTGAGTTGTTGGACTTGGAGCTACAGAGTTTGCCCTGTTTGAATCTTGTATTGGTTGAATGTTTCTCTGCTATGCCCAATGCCATCTTTTGCAGTATGAATGTTTATTCTTTTCCCTTATGGGTTTTGGAGGGATTTTTTTGGTATTATGGCTCAGTTAAAAAACCTTGGATTATGGGGATGTTTGAACATCATTAGGATTGATAAAAAATTATGGGGACTTAAGGTTGCACTGAATGTATTTATATCATGGATGGTTAACAGTTTATGGGGGCCGGGGAAGAATGTGGTGGTTTGATTCAGGTGTCCACCATAAACTTAAGTGTTCTCCATGGTGGGTTCCCAGCTGATACAGATTTTGGAACTAATGCCTCCTGGAGGCACTGTATTTTGAGAGGCAGGCTTATGGGTATTATAGCCAGTGATCCCTTTGCAGTGTTTGGCACACTCTCCTGTTCCTGTTGTCCACCTTATGTTGGCCAGGGGGTGATGTCCACTCTCTGCTCATGCTGTCATTTTCCCCTGCCATCATGGAGCTTCCCCTCAAGTTTGTAAGCCAAAATAAACCTTTTATTCCCACAAGCTACTCTTGGTTGGGCGATTTCTGCCAGAAATGCGAACCCGACTGCAATACATCCCTCCATAGCCTCAAGTGTTTGTGATTAATCCCCTACTTAGCCCCCAGATGGTGGAGTCATTGCAAGGTGGACTCTTGCTAGAACAAGCATGTTGCTAGGGAAGGGCCTTGAATTAGTCAAGTCCTTCTGGGAATTAAAAACTAACTTACTCTGAAACTATTTTCTTCCTGTTGCTATGACAAGATGTGATGTCCCCCACTGCCTGCTCTGCCATGTTTTTGCCACCATGATGAACCTCCCCCTGGAAAAGGTAAGCTAAAATACACCCTTTCCTCCCATAAACTACTTCTGGTTGGGTGTTTTGATGTAATATCATATGGAGACAGTGGAAGAAGAAAGTAACAAGGAGGTAATTCAGATCAGAGATCTGTGCAGTGAAGAAATTATTGGAGTTGGGATAAGGAATCAGCTAGGAGAAGGAAATTAGGCTGAGAACACCTGTGAATTGAAGTGGTGACCCTGACACAAAGAAGGAAGAGGTGACACATGGTATAATTTGAGCCATGCAGGAAAAGTCTGCTCTGGCTCCAAGGTGAGGGCTTTATTACTGACAGACCAAGTGCTGGATGAATCATCTGTTGATATTCAAAATTCTGAAAAAAAATGACAAGATGGGTGATAGAAAGACTGAACCATCACTGTCAACATGGTCAATAAATGAGGGGATAAGAAGGAGGAACATGGGTGATGCAAAAGGAGTAGGATGGGGAAGAGCCCTCCGGGCTGTTTCACAAGTGCTAGCGTGGGCTGGATAGATGGATTAGCAGTTAAGTGCTTGCCTGCACATCCAAAGGACCCAGGCTCAATTCCCCAGGACCCGCATAAGCCAGATGCACAAGGTGGCACATGCATCTAGAGTTTGTTTGCAATGTCTAGAGGTCCTCTCTCTCCCTATCTCTCCTCTCTTATCTCTCTATCTGCTTCTCTCTCTCAAATAAATAGATTAAATTAAATAATAACTTTAAAAAGTGCTAGCATAGTTCAGAGGTAGGAAGAGCAAATACCTAGAAGCATGAGGGAGACCTCACCTTCCTCTATGTACAAAATAAAAAGACATATGAATGAATTGAAGGTGAGTCAAGAAATGGAAGATCTCAACAACCAGCTGATTGTGTTTAATGAAGAAATGATCAAATGCAAGAATGAATTCCAAGAAGCATCAATAAAATCAGAACTAGAACTGAAATTGTACCTCAAAAAAGAAATAGACATGATGCAAAATAACACAACAGAAAACAAAAAATCAGATAGAAATTATAAAAACCTCTCTAGAATTCCCTCACCACCAGAGTTACTCATGTGGAAGACAGGAAATATGACCTGGAAGACAAGACAGAAGAAATTGATCAGGAGGCCAAAACCTTGGCTATATTCAAAAAATCAAGTGAACAGAATATTAGGGAACTGTGGGAGACCCTAAAGTGACCAAAAATCCAGATTATGGTTATATCAGAAGGGGAGTAAATCCAGGCCAGAGACATAGAGATCATATTCAACAAAGTTATTGAAGAAAATTTTCACAACCTTGCACAAGAAAAGCCTATCCAGATACAAGAAGCCTATAGAAAACCAAATAGATGGGAATCAAAGAAGAAATTCTCTAAGGTACATCATAGTTAAAATTCTTAACAATGAAAAAAAAAAAAAGAGAGAGAGTGTGTGTGTTAAAAGCATCAAGAGAGAAACAACTCACAACATACAAAGGCAATCCCATCAGAATTAGGTCAGATATCTCAGGAAACCCTGAAGCCAGAAGGGCCTGGAATGGAACACTTCAAAATATAAAAAAGTATGGCTTCCAACCCAAGCTACTCTGCCCAGCAAAAGTATCCCTCATAACAGATGGTGAAAGGAAAACTTTCCAGGAGAAAAGTCAACTCTATGATTATATGAACACAAAGCAAACCTCAGAGAATACTCAAGGGAATAAATACTCCACACAGAACAGTCAAACAACCAATCTCAAGAGCCAACAAGAAGAAGGTCACAATAACCAAAATAGACCAGGCTCAAACTAGTACAAAACACAACTGAGCACCAAACCTCATAAAACACCTCATCATGGTAGGGATTAATTCAAACCTCAGAGAAATAACCTTAAATATTAATGGCCTTAACTCACCTATCAAAAGACACAGAATAAAAAGGTGGATCAAAGGTGGGCCCTTGGGCTGGAAAGATTGCTTAGTGGTTAAGGCACTTGCCTGCAAAGCCAACGGATCCTGATTCAATTCTTCAGTACCTATGCAAGCCAGATGCACAATGTGGCACATGCATCTGGAATTCGTTTGTAGTGGTTGGAAGCCCTGGCGTACCTATTCTCTCCCTCCCCCCCCCTTCCTCTTTCCCTCTCTCAAATAAATAAATAAATAAATAAATAAATATATATATATATAAAAAACTGGACCCTTCTATGTGCTGTCTTAAAAAACACACTGCACCACTAAAGATAGACACCGCCTCAGGGTGAAAGTATGGAAAAATGATATTCCAAGCAAATGGAAATTAAAAAAAAAAAGTGGGTGTTGCTATATTAATATCCTATAAAATAGACTTCAAACCAAAAGTATTCAAAAAGGACAAAGAAGGCCACTTCTTACTCATCAAGGGAATAATCCAACATGAGCACATCACAATCAAAAATATAGATGCACCAAACACAGGTGCACCACAGTTTATAAAACAAAATCTACTTGGCAATAAAACAGAAATAAACAGCAATACCATTATACATCATAATGGAGACTTCAATACTTCACTATCATCAGATAATCCAAACAGAAAATCAACAGGGAAACAATAGAGCTTAATAACATCATAGATCAACTAGACCTAATGGATATCTACAGAACTTTCAACCCAACTCTACAGAATACACATTCTTCTCAGCAGCCACAAAGCTTGCCTCCATAAAGTCAAGAAAATTGAAGCAACTTCCTGAATCAGGTCAGATCATAATGCCTTAAAGTTAAAAATTAAAAACAAGAGGCATATCAAGAACTCCACCAGCTCCAAAAGACTAAACAACACACTTGTAAACAATTAATGGGTCATGGAAGAAATCAAGAAAGAAATTGTAACGTTCCTATAATTGAATGACAATGAAAACACAACCTACCAAAACTTATAAGACACAATGAAGGCAGTCCTAAGGAGAAAATTCATAGCACTAGATGTCTTCATTACAAGGACAGAGAGATACCAAATTAATAATCTAACTGTCCACCCAAAGGCCCTAGAAAACAAGAGGAATCCAACCCAAAGAACTCCAGATGGAAAGAAATAATCAAGATTAGAGCAGAAATTAATGAATTGGAAACTAAGAAAACAACTTTTAAAAATCAATGAAACCAAAGAGCTGGGTGTTTGAAAAAATAAACAAGATTGCCCAAACCCTGGCCAATTTGATCAAGACAAAAAAAAAAAAAGAAATCTCAAATTAACAAATCAGAAATGAAATACGAAAGATCACAACACACATCAATGAAACTGGAAAGATCATTAAGGCATACTTCCAAAACCTCTACTCCACAAAACTGGATAATCTGAAAGAAATGGATAAATTCCTAGACACGTACCACCTACCAAAACTAAACTCAAAGCAGATTAATCTAATAAACAAACCCATCACATCCATGGAGATTGAAAACATAATCAAAAACCTTCCCAAAAAGAAAAGTCCAGGACCAGATGGCTTCTCAGCTGAATTCTACCAAACCTTCATTGAAGAACTGAAACCAATTTTTCTCAAACTATATCACATAATTGGAGACCAGGGACTCCTCCCTGACTCCTTTTATGAAGCTAGCATCACCCTAATACCAAAACCAGACAGAGATGCAACAAAAAACTATAGGCTTATATCCCTGATGAACTAAGATGAAAATATCCTGAACAAAATCCTTGCAAACTTAATTCAACAACACATCAAAAGTATTAGCCACCTTGACGAAGTAGACTTCATCCCAGGGATTCAGGGATTGTTTAACACAAGTAAATTACTCAACATAACACACCACATAAATAAAATTAACCATAAGAACCACATGATTATCTCAATTGATGGAGAAAAGGCTTTTGACAAAATGCACTACCACTTCAAGGTCAAAATGCTGGAAAGAATAGGCATGGAGGGTTTATATCTCAATACAATAAAAACTGTATATGAAGAACCTAAAGCTCAAATAATACCTAATGGGGAAAGACTCAAGTTCCCACTGAGATCAAGAACAAGACAGAGTGACCACTCTCACGACCGCTCTTCTACATAGTACTAGAAGTACTAGCCCAAGCAATAAGGCAGGAGAAAGAAATAAATGGGATTCAAATTGGAAAGGAAGAAGTCAAGTTAGCCCAATTTGCAGATGACATGATCCTGTACATAAGTGATATGAAAGTCTCCATTTCAAAACTTCTAAATATGATTAATTCCTTCAGTAAAGTGGCAAGATACAAAATACACAAAAACCAGTAGCATTTTTATGCAAAGGACAAATATACAGAGAAAGAAATCAGTGCGGCTGTCACATTTTCAATAGCAACAAAAAAATCAAATACCTTAGAATAACACTAACCAAGGGTGTGAAAGACATATAAATTAAAAACATAAAAAAAATTCAAGAAAATTTACTGAAAAGAAAACTAATAAATTAAATTTAAAAAAAAATTCAAGAAAGAAAGCAAGGAGGACTTGAGAAGATGGAAAGACCTCCCGCGCTTCTGGAGAGGTAGAATTAATATTGTGAAAATGGCAATTCTACCAAAAGCAATATACAGATTTAACACAATACCAATAAAAAATATCAGCATCATTCTTTACAGAGACTGAAAAAAAAATGATCTCCAAATTCATATGGAATGGCAGCAGGCCTCAGATATTCAAACATATCCTCAAAAAATAAATAAATAAATAAACCTCTGAAGGTATTACCATACCTGATCTAAAGCTATGTTACAAAGCCATAGTAACAAAAACAGCAAGGTACTGAAATAAAAACAGAAACAGACTAATGGAACAGAATCGAAGACCCAGACCTTACGTCAAGTAACTACAGCTGCCTGATCTTTGACAAAGGTGCCAATAATGTAGGCTAGAGAAAAGACAGACAGCATCTTCAACAAATGGTGCTGGACAAATTAGATGAGCATATGTAGAAAAATGAAATTAGACCCATTCATTTCTCCATACATAAAAATCAAGTCCAAATGGATTAAAGACCTCAATATAAGACCTGAAACTATTCAACTACTGGAAGAAAAAAATAGGAGGAACTCTCCACAATATAGGACTGGAAAAACCCCAGTAGCCCAGGAAATTAAACAAGCACTCAACCAATAGGATTTCATGAAGCTAAAAAGCTTTTGCACAGACAAACATACCATAAGAAGAGCCAATAGATTATCCACTAAATGGGAAAAAATCTTTGCCAGCTATACCACTGACAGAAGCCTTATATGTAGAATCTACAAAGAACTCAAAAACTAAATAAAAAAATCAAACAACCCACTCCAAAAGTGGGGCAGAGAACTCAATAGGGAGTTCTCAGAGGAAGAATTACAAATGGCTAACACACACTTATGAAAATGTTCAATATCCATAACCATTAGGAAAATGCAAATTAAAACAACTATGAGGTTCCACCCAATAAGGCTAGCAAACACTAAAAAATCAAATGAAAACAAATGTTGACAAGGATGTGGAGAAATGAGAACACTCATTCACTGTTGGTGGTAATGTAAGCTGGTTCAACTGCTATGAAAAGCATTAGAAAGACTCCTGAAAAGGATGAATATAGAGTTACCAACAGATCCTGTTATTCCCTTACTGGGCATTTACCCTAAAAGCTCCACACCTCAGTTCATAGATATTTGCTCAGCTGTATTTATAGCTACTCAATTCATAATAGCTAAGACCTGGAATCAACCCAGGTGCCCATCATTGGACAAATGGATAACCAAGATGTGGTATATCTACACAATGGAATTCTACTCAGCAGTAAGGAAAAATGAAATTTGTAGAAAAATGGTCAAACTTGGACCAGATCATACTAAATGAACTCACACAATCAACAAAAGACAATTGTCCACATATTCTCACTCATCTGAGCTTCCTAACCTGGGTAAATCTGAGTTGCTAGCACACCTGAATGGCATCTCAAAGCTTGGACAATAGGGAAGGTAGGGATTGGAGGAAGGGGAAAGGGAGGACACAAAACTGAACCCCAACTGACTAGGTGCCATAGAATTCAATATTCTGGAAGTTAGACTAAAAGATTGAACCCTCAACCTTAGGGGGAACACCTGAATCAAAGGGCCATAGAAAGGGTGACATAAAACCTAACCTTAAATTTCTCCTGTTTCTCTTTTTTTGTTGTTGTTGTTCTTTTTCTTTTTTCTTTTCCCTTGGCGCTGGCCTGTAATTTCCTGTACCTGGACATTATTAACATCCACAACAAGCTGTTAATTGGAGAGGCCTATAAGGTCTCCCAAAACAAACAAGACAGACTTCTGTCAGAGCACTTGATTACTCACCAGAGGTTAATGGTAAGACCCCACTGCTGAAGACACCATATACTATCAGCACTGACCAGGGAGAAATTTGGTTAGATCTGGAAGAGAGCCAGTCCCCAGATAGCCCATCTAGTGCTGGAAGGTGCTACGTGAGCTACCGGGGGAAAGTGGCCAACATGTCTAAGCAACTCAAAGTCTAAGGGACTCAGAAGCAAAGAACCTGATGTGATGCTCACACAAATGCAATAGTACCACACAGCCATGGTGGGAAACCAACTACTTTTGGATTGGCTAATGGATCTGCTCAGTGGAAAGATAACCATATCTGGACCTGGGAAACAAGCCAGAACCCAGATAGCTATTTTGCTTTCCAAAATCAAGGTCCCATGAATCTTGGACTATAAGAGGGTCTATACCCTTAAAATCTCTCTAAATTAATAATGGTTATCCAATTTAACCAGTGCTGACTTCACTCTCCATTGGAGATTCTGTTTCTCTTTTTCAGATGGGAGCTGGACCGGAGGAGATTAACAACCCAGAACACTTCACCACTGACCCAGCTGAAACCACAGAGGATTTGGGGAAATGAGCAAGAGTGTTGCTTTCTCAGTGAACCTGATACACAAGGGTGAAGGAAATAGACACTGAGGACACTCAACCCCTACCAAAGCAGAGATCCAGAGGCTCCTTAGAGCCCATCACTGACTTAAAATGCACCCAACATGACTCAGGGAATTTTGTGGAAGAGAGGGTAGAAAGATTGTTAGAGCCACAAGTTGGAACATTACACACAGAGTCATTGTCTCTTCCCCATTACTGACTGCTGCCCCCACAATGCATGACCCACAACCCCCATGGGGCTGACCTGCATTTCCAATGAGAAGGACCTCTTTGGAAAAGTGGCAGGGATAAGGGAAACGATGGTACCAACATGTGTTGTTTACATACTAAGTATGCCCGTATCTAATAAAAATAAATTAAAAATAAAAAACGCTCACACCACTTAAAATAGGCTGGGGAAGATAAAGAAAATGTTCTAGAAGTAATTCGAGACTCTGAGTAACTTTTCTGATGACTACTCAAGGAGGCCAGAGGGGAGAGTGGACAAGTGTGGAGTCTGAAGGAAAGTCAGAGAGGGTGTACAAAGGCCAAAAGGGAGGCTGACATGGGATAGGAGGGACGGTTGGGGATGCTGGTAGAAACTAAGGCAGACAAGTCAAGCCACAGAACGAGAATGATGGGTAATGAGTGTTAATAGATGCTGATTTGTAACTACCCACACTTTATGGACTGGCCTTGAAGAGCAAGGAAGAGGAATCAAGGATCTTTCTAGAAGCACAAATTGAATCCAAAGTGTTTGGTTCCTGGTCTGACATATTTAATTTCTCGCTGTGCTCTGGGGGCTCCCTTCCTGGCCTGTTTGAGTCCCTGCTATCCTCCAGGCAATCTGCTGCTTGGATCAGCCTCTCAGTATGAGCTCATCCCTGCACCACTGCCCATCGCCTGGAAATACACATAGAATAAACAGGCTATGGAAATAAATATTTGGGGAACAGTTCTGGTCACCTTCTGCCAAAGCTGGCCCAACACTAAGGACTTTTCATAGCGTGAGCAGTAAATAAAGCTACCTGAGTTGTATTTTCAGTGGAAATAATCCAGATCCATGGAAAAGAAAGCATGAAATGAAAAAACATGACCAGAGCAGGAGGCGCAGTATTAGTTATCCTTTCATTTATCAAATGACTGTGACCCTCTCAGATTAGATTTTCTTTCACACACATGTACACCCACCTCTCTTCACAAAGATCTTATTTAAGGTCTAAGGGTGCCTTCATTCCATGACCTGCTTCAAGAATCCCTACTCAGGCTTGAAATTCCAGTTCAAATACGATCTCCTCTTATAAGTCATCCCAGATCGACCTCTCACCCTCTGGCTAGGTCAACAACTCCCATGTTAGTTTACAGTTTCTTATAATCTGACCCTTTGGGTCCAACTCATCTTACACTACTCTGGCTCTGTCTGTGGGCTTTCGGGTCTTCTACTGCTTCACTTCCTCCACCCACTCCTCACCACATGTGATTTGCTGGCTCGATCTTCTTATTGTTCAGTTTTCTGCTTACAAATCCCTGCTCTAAATAGCTTTCCCTCTGCCCTTGTTTAACATAGGTCCTCTGTATTCATCTTCCCAACCACATGCCAGTCAACCACTATTCCCTGCTCCTGCCTCCAGGAAAGCACAGGACCAAGCTGCTGCCATCTCCTCTTTCCTTCCCCTCTTCTACACACACTTCTCCCAACCCCAAATAACCCAGAGACAGATACCATGCACAGATGAAAAGAATCAATGACAATCTGTCTTCTGTCATACAAATTGCATTTTTTAGCTGACTTTTACCTTTCCTTTTCTCAGCTTCAGTAACTCAAAGGACCAGGTCAGTGTTCATGATTCAAAATAAGCCACGTGTCATGGCTGAGTATAATGCCAGCATGCCAAGGAGGTTGAGCAGGTGGGTGCAGGGAGCTCAAGCTGCCACCTACAGCCACAGCTGAGGGTGCAGGAAAGGGAGCTGTTTCTGACTTTCTCCCACTCAGAGGCCAGATCCGTGGGGCAGCTCTGCCCAAACTGGACCTCCTGAAGCCAAGACCTAAGATTTGTTTAGAACCCAAGGAAAGTGAGAAGAGTTCTACCACGATTAATAATCCTCCTTCTTGAACGGAGAAGATGGCTCAGTGGGTAAAGGTGATTGCTTGGAAAGCTGGCTGTCCTGATATAATCTGTCCCTTTGGCCATCCCCATGTAAAATAACATGCACAAAGTAGTACATGCATTTGGAGTTGTTTGCAGTGGTAAGAGTGCCTGATTTGTCCAGACTCTCCACCCCCGTCTTTCTTCTCTCTCCCTCTCTCTCTCTCTCTCTTTCCTCAACCTTCCCTTCCAAAATAAATAAATAATTTGGGGGGGGGGGGTTTCAAGGTAGGGTCTTATTCTAGCTCAGGCTGACCTGGAATTCACTATGTAGTCTCAGAGTGGCCTCAAACTCTCAGCAGACTTCCTACCTCTGTGTCCCAAGTGCTGGGATTAAAGGCATGTACCACCACACCCAGCTTTTAAAAATATTTTTTAAAAAAGAACTCTCAGGATAGCTTAGTGGTTAAGTGCTCGCTTGTGAAACCTAAGGACCCCAGTTTGAGGCTCGATTCCCCAGTACCCACGTAAGCCGAATGCACAAGGTGGCACATGCATCTGGAGTTCATTCACAGTGGCTAGAAACCCTGATGTGCCCATTCTCTCTCTCTCTCTCGCAAATAAATAAATAGAAATAAATAAAAAGAACTCCCAGGCTAGAGAGAGGGCTCAGCAGTTAAAGGCACTTGCTTTCAAAACCTGCTGGCCAAGAGCCGGGCGTGGTGGTACATGCCTTTAATCCCAGCACTCACTTGGGAAGCAGAGGTAGGAAGATCACTGTGAGTTCAAGGCCACACTGAGATGACATAGTGAATTCCTGGTCAGCCTGAGATAGAGTGAGACCCTACCTTGAAAAACAAAAACAAAAAGAAAACTTGATGGCCAGGTTCAATTCCCTAATACCCACTTAAATCCATATGTACAAAGTGACACATGTGTCTGGAGGCCATTCGCAGTGGCAGGAGGCCCTGGTATACCACTCTCTGTGTGTCTGCGTCTTCTATCTGTCTCTATTGGTATCTCAAGTAGAGAAATACAATATTTAATTTAAAAAAAAAAAAAGAATTCCCCTTTCTGTACTCTACAGACTAGCAGGAAGGATCTTACGAAACTTTTAAAGACTTCCTTTGCCTGCAGGATGAAACCAAGCTTCTTAATGAACACTGAAAGGCTCCAAATGCCTTAAACCAGATGATAATCTGCTCTCAATTCATACTTCCTAAGGTTTCTGAGGGACCCATAAATAATATCTTTGTCCGTCATCCAAGTTCTGACCAGTGGAGAAAAGAGGAAGAAGATGGAGACCATGCTCTGTTTCGTGATTGAGGCAGGTTGGAGGAATGAGCACTGGCACCAAAAGTTTTCTAGTAGCAATCTATGACTTGTGGATATGCCATTATCCAAAGAAGTAGGCTTTCAAATATCTTATTCAGAATACCTTGAATTTTGAATGACCTTCACCCCACCCTTCTCTTACTCAATCTCTTCCCCTGGCCTCACTTAGGCCATTCCACTCCCTGTAATCTATTCTTCTACTTACATACATACAACACCAAAGTGCTTCCTTCTCCTCCCTCCCTTATAGCGTATAGCCTTTTCCCAGTTTACTGGCCTCTGCTACCAATTTTTGGTTCCAGCTCAAACACAAGTCTACACATTTGTAACTAAGTTCCACATATGAGAGAAAACATGTGAGGTTTGGCTTTCTGGGCCTGGGTTACCTCACTTAGTATAATCCTTTCCAGATCCATCCATTTCCCTGAAAATTTCATAATTTCATTTTTCTTTACCAGTGAATAGAACTCCATTGTGTAAATGTCCCACATGTTAATTATCCATTCATCTGTTGAGGGATATATAGGCTGGTTGCATTTCCTAGATATTGTGAATAGAGCAGTAATAAACATGGTTGTGCAAGTATCTATCTCTAAGTTAGTGAGAAGAGTCATTAAGATATATGCTTAGGAGTGCTATAGCTAGATCATATGGTAAATCTACTTTTAGCTGTCTCAAGAATCTCCACCCTGTTTTCTACAGTTGCTATACCAGATTACATTCCCACAGTATAGAAGGGTTCCCCTTTTTCCACATCCTCACCAACATTTATTATCATTTGTTTTCTTGATGGTAGCTATCTGACAGGAGTGAGATGAAATCTCAACATAGTTTAACTTGCAATTCCCTGACGGCTAAGGATATAGAACACATTTTTAGATGTTTATATGCCATCTGTATTTCTTCTGATGAGAACTCTCTATGTAGTTCCATAACCCATTTTTTCATTGGCTTGTTTGATATCTTATTGTTTTGTTTTTTGAGTTCTTTGTATATTCTGGATACTAATACTCTGTCAAATATATAGCTGGCAAAGATTTTCTCCCATTCTGTAGGTTGTCTCTTTGCTCTATTCACAGTGTCCTTTGCTGTACAGAAGCTTTGTAATTTCATGCAGTCCCAGTAGTTGATTAGTGGTTTTATTTCCTGAGCAATTGGGGTTATAATCAGAAAGTCATTACATATGCCAATATGTTGAAGGGTTTCCCCTACCTTTTCCTCTAGCAATTTCTTCAGGTCTGATATTAAGGTCCCTGATCCATTTGGACTTGATTTTTGTGCATGGAGAAAGACAAGAATCTATTTTCATCTTTCTACATATAGATATCCAGTTTTCCCAGCACCACATGTCCAAGAGGCTGTCTTTTCTCCAATAAATACTTATTATATTTTTGTCAAAAATCAGTTGGCTATAGCTGCCTGGATTAACATCTGGGTCCTCTATTCTGTTGCACTGATCTATATGTCTGTCTTTTTGCCAGTACCATGCAGTTTTGTTACTATGGCTTTGTAATATAGCTTAAAATCAGGCATGGTGACATTACCAAGCCTTATTTTTGTTTGTTTGTTTTGTTTTTTTGTTTTGTTTTTTGTTTTTTGTTTTTCAAGGTAGGGTCTCACTCTGGCTCAGGCTGACTTGGAATTAACTATGTAGTCTCAGGTAGCCTCGAACTCACAGCACTCCTCCTACCTCTACCTCCCGAGTGCTGGGATTATAGGCATGCGCCACCATGCCCAGCAAGCCTTATTTTTGTTACCCAAAATTGTTTTGGCTATTCGAGGTTTTTTATGCTTCCAAATGAATTTTAGGAGTGCTTTTTCTATTTCTTTGAAGAATGACATTGAAATTTTAATGGGGATTGCACTAAATGTATAGATTGCTTTTGGTAAGATTGACATTTTCACAATATTGATTCCTCCAATCCAAGGACATGGAATGTCTTTCCAATTCCTAGTGTCTTCTGCAATTTCTCACTTGAGTGTTTTAAAGTTCTCATTGCAGTGTTCCTTCACTTCCTTGGTTAGGTTTATTCCAAGGTACTTTATTTATTAAGGCAATTGTGAATGGGAGAGATTCCCTGATTTCATCCTCCACATGTTTGTTGTTAGTTTATAAGAAAGCTACTGATTTCTGTGTGTTTATTTTGTATCCTGCTACATTGCTAAAAGTGTTTATCAGTGCTAACAGTTTGCTAGTACAGTCTTGAGGGTCTGTAATGTATAGAATCATATCATCTGCAAATAATGATACTTTAAACTCTTCCTTTCCAATTTGTCTCCCTCTTATGAGTATCTCTTGCCTTATTGCTGTAGCCAAGACTTCCAGTACTATATTAAATAAAAGTGAGGACAGTGGACACCCTTGTCTTGTTCCTGAATTTACTGGGAAAGCTTCAAGTTTTTCCCCATTTAGTAAAATGTTGGCTGTAGGTTTTTCATAAATAGCCCTTACTATATTGAGATATGTTCCTTCTATTCCCAGTTTCTATAGGACTTTTACCATGAAGAAGGGATGTTGGATTTTTTCAAATGCCTTTTCTGCACCTATTGAGATGATCATGTTATTTTTGTCCTTAAGTCCATTTATATAGTGTATTACATTTATCAATTTGCATATGTTGAACCATATCTTTGGGATAAAGCCTACTTGGTCAGGGTGAAGAATCTTCCTGATATATTCTTGTATTCTGTTTGCCAATAGTTTGTTGAGAATTTTTGCATTAGGACATCAAATTCTTATGAAATAATTTCCTCATCCCTCTCATTGACACTCAATCTCTCATGAATCTCTCCTTTATAAACACATAATAATTATATCTTAAAGGTATGTAAACTTGCTTGATAAATGTCTATCCTTCCCACTAGTCTAGAGTTTCCTGAGGGTACAGCTTGGTACAGAGCTTGATACATATCAAAAGTTGATAAATATTTGCGGGAAAAAAAATGGAATGAATGAACAGATGAAACAGATTTATCTGGTACAGCAGTAATAATATATAAGCATATGCGTGCATGCACATGTACACATGTGCCTGGGATCCTCCTTCCCCCAGAAAGAACTACTGGAGTCTGGGTTGTCCTTCATCCTCAAAGCCACCACTATTGCTGGACACATTTCTGCAAGCACAGATGGAACCAGACAGTTTCAACCTCTCATTGTAAGATGGGAAAAACTGCCTGCAAAAAGATCACTGAAGAGTACTTTCAGAATCAATGCTGAGGGAAGAAAAAAGAACAGTCTTGGTTGGGCTGAGAGCAATTGAACACAATATTGCAAAGGTGTCCATAGAAACTAACAGAACTCTGGGGCTGGTATGGTCTGCTGTAAGTCCCTCAAGACATAGTAGGAGCCTGGCCTTTATAGCCCTGTATTGACCATCACTGGATGTAGGCTTCCCTTGGGTAGGTGGGGGTGTGAGCTTAGGACAAGTCTCAAAGAAGTCATCTGAGAGCTATCAGCTGCCAACAGTCCCAGTACTTGAGAAGGTGTGCTTCACCCCTGAAAGGGGAAGGAAGATGTGGGTGGTGCACAATAGAATCCACTACAAAGCACTATTCATGACCTACTTTCTGAATCACACTTCGCCTTGGCCTCTGCTTATAGGTTCTTGTTCACTGGGTGTTAGTCATCTAGCCAACAAAACTTCCCTTACTATGTAGTAAGGACTAGGCTTTGTCATAACACCATCCAGGTTCTCCACAGGAGTTGCAGGAAGGATGCTAATGATAAGAGCTCTCTACCAGACACTCATCATGTGATAGACACTATAGTAAGGACTTTTCAGACTCATTTAATCCTTGTATCACCCTGTGAGAAGGCAAAAGAAGAAAATGCATACCAGGAAGGCCGCAGGATTTATCCAAGGGGCTCATAATTCATAAATATCAAAGTTCTATCTAATCCCCAAGTTCATGACCTTCGAAGGGGCCTAATGCTGCTCCACTCTGAAAACAAGAACTTCCTCTAAAAATACTTTGCATATATTTATATGTCTGCTGGGAATGCGTACTACTGATACAGGAATTCCAACTTATGCTGGCTCCAAATCAAGATTTAACTTTCACATATTACAAAAAAATCTCTGGTGGTAGCTTGCTACAGGTACTAGTTCAATGGGTGGGTCATTTAGGTCTAGAATCTCTACAGATGTCTGAGCCTTGCTCAGAGGCTTGTTGCCTCATGGATGGAAAATGATGGTTGAGCTTCAGCAAGCTCATATTCAAGACAAAAATTAATAAAAGTAAGTAGCATTAGTGATGATCTTTGTTCCATTTATTTTAATCAAATGCCTCATGCATATTGGGCAAGTTCTCAACCACTGAGCTGCATTCTCAGCCTTTTCCTTCTCTTTTCCATGAACAATGATGAAACTTTCCCAGAGTGGGCTGAAGATATGGCTTAGTGGTTGAGACACTTGCCTGCAAAGCCTAAGGACCAAGGTTCGATTCCCTAGTAGGCACATAAGTCAGATGCACGAGTTGGCACATGTGGCTGGAGTTCATTTGCAATGACTGGAGGCCCTGGAAAACCTATATTAATCCCTCCCCCTGCTCGCTCGCTCTCTCTCTCTCTCTCTCTCTCTCATTTTTGTCTTTGTCATTAATAAATAAAATATTTTTTAAAATTTTTCCCAGAGATACTCAGGCTTGGTGGACCACACCTTTAATCCCCTGCATTTAGGAGGCAGAGTTAGGATTGCCATGAGTTTGAGGCTACCCTGAGACTAGATAGTGAATTTCAGGTCACCCTGGGCTAGAGTAAGACCCTACCTCAAAAGACCTATCTATCTATCTATCTATCTATCTATCTATCTATCTATCTATCCATCCATCCATCCATCCATCCATCTATCTATCTATCTATCTATGTCCCATAAATAATCCCTATGGTTTTTCTGCTTATATCCCATCAGCAAGACTACTCATATGGCTAGCATCCTGAGCAGAAAGGCAGGACAGCATACCTGTAGCCTTTTCAACTTCCGTGGGATAGGAGGCACGGGGTCTTGAAATGGACATGGACCCAGTCTGCTGAAGCTACCTCAATTTTCAGTCTGCTGTGCAAGTGACTTTCTCCCTCACACATCAGGCAAAACACATACCCTTTTTCATTTGTTCTTGCGTCTCCAATTTCTGGCATGTAGGTATATAGATGTTCAGAAAACATATGTTCTGCATAACTAAATGACCCCTTTCCCAAACTTACTATCAATCTTCCGGATGGGCCCATAAAGTAGTCCATAGCGCACCAGTCACGAGAAGAATGGGCATCTAGCATCTCCTGAAAGTGCTCAGTCATCAGAGTATCCTGCAGGAGACCTGCAGCAGAGGTTTGAGGAGGGCATAAGGGGTTTTTATGAAACCCCACAGTATTGATTTAGCCTTGTCAACAGAAATAACAAACATTTCTCAAATGAAGAGAATAAATTCTAATTCATCTCTAAGGCAGTCTCGGGAAAATTGTTTCACAAACTTCTTTTTTTTTTGTTGTTTAAAATATTTGTTTATTTATTTGCAAACAGAGAAAGACAGAGAAAAGAGAGAAGACACAGAGAGAATGGGTATACCAGGGCCTCTATCCACTGTAAACGCATTCCAGATGCATATGCCATTTTGTGTACATGGGTACTGGGGAACTGAACCCAGGTCATTAGGCTTTGTAGGCAAGTGCCTTAACCTCTGAGCCATATCTCCATTCCATAATCATTATTTTTTAAAAAATTTTTATTAACATTTTCCATGATTATAAAATATATCCTATGGTAATTCCCTCCCTCCCCACCCCCACACTTTCCCATTTGAAATTCCATTCTCCATCATATTACCTCCCCATTACAATCATTGTAATTACATATATACAGTATCAACCTCTTAAGTATCCTCCTCCCTTCCTTTCTCTACCCTTTATGTTTCCTTTTTACCTTACTGGCCTCTGCTACTAAGTATTTTCATTCTCACGCAGAAGCCCAATCATCTGTAGCTAGGATCCACATATGAGGGAGAACATGTGGCGCTTGGCTTTCTGGGCCTGGGTTACCTCACTTAGTATAATACTTTCCAGGTCCATCCATTTTTCTGCAAATTTCATAACTTCATTTTTCTTTACTGCTGAGTAGAACTCCATTGTATAAATTTGCCACATCTTCATTATCCACTCATCAGTTGAGGGACATCTAGGCTGGTTCCATTTCCCAGCTATTATAAATTGAGCAGCAATAAACATGGTTGAGCATGTACTTCTAAGGAAATGAGATGAGTCCTTTGGATATATGCCTAGGAGTGCTATAGCTGGATCATATGGTAGATCAATCTTTAGCTGTTTTAGAAGCCTCCACACTGTTTTCCACAATGGCTGGACCAGATTGCATTCCCACCAGCAGTGTAGAAGGGTTCCTTTTTTTCCACATCCCCGCCAACATTTATGATCATTTGTTTTCATGATGGTGGCCAATCTGACAGGAGTGAGATGGAATCTCAATGTAGTTTTAATCTGCATTTCCCTGGTGACTAGTGACGTAGAACATTTTTTTAGATGCTTATATGCCATTCGTATTTCTTCCTTTGAGAACTCTCTATTTAGCTCCATAGCCCATTTTTTGATTGGCTTGTTTGATTCCTTATTAGTTAACTTTTTGAGTTCTTTGTATATCCTAGATATTAATCCTTTATCAGATACATAGCTGGCGAAGATTTTTTTCCCATTCTCTAGGTTGCCTCTTTGCTTTTTTCACTGTGTCCTTTGCAGTGCAAAATCTTTGTAATTTCATTAGGTCCCAGTGATTGATCTGTGGTTTTATTGCCTGAGCAATTGGGGTTGTATTCAGAAAGTCTTTGCCAAGACCAATATGTTGAAGGGTTTCCCCTACTTTTTCCTCTAGCAGTTTCAGAGTTTCCGGTCTGATGTTAAGGTCTTTAATCCATTTGGACTTAAATCGTGTGCATGGCGAGAGAGAAGAATCTATTTTCATCCTTCTGCAGATATATATCCAGTTTTCAAAACACCATTTGCTGAAGAGGCTGTCTCTTCTCCAATGAGTATTTTTGGCATTTTTATCGAATATCAGGTGGCTATAGCTACTTGGGCTTACATCTGGGTCCTTTATCCTGTTCCACTTATCTACATGTCTGTTTTTGTGCCAGTACCATGCTGTTTTTGTTACTATGGCTCTGTAGTATAGGTTAAAATCAGGTATGGTGATACCACCAGCCTCATTTTTGTTGCTCAGTATTATTTTAGATATTCGAGGTTTTTTGTGATTCCAAATGAATTTTTGGATTGTTTTTTCTATTTCCATGAAGAAAGCCTTTGGAATTTTGATAGGGATTGCATTAAATGTGTAGATTGCTTTAGGTAAGATTGCTATTTTCACAATATTGATTCTTCCAATCCAGGAACAAGGGATGTTTCTCCACTTTCTAGTGTCTTCTGCAATTTCTCACTTGAGTGTTTTAAAGTTCTCATTGTAGAGATTCTTTACTTCCTTGGTTAGGTTTATTCCAAGGTACTTTATTTTTTTTGATGCAATTGTGAATGGGAGTGATTCTCTGATTTCATCCTCTGTGTGTTTGTTGTTAGCATATATGAAGGCTACTGATTTCTGTGTATTTATTTTGTATCCCGCTACATTGCTGTAGGTTTTGATCAGCTCTAACAGTTTGCTAGTAGAGTCTTTAGGGTCCTTTATGTATAGAATCATGTCATCTGCAAATAACGATAACTTGATCTCTTCCTTTCCAATTTGTATCCCTTTTATGTCACATACTTCTTGAACCCCCTACAAAATAATAGCCATCCAACTGTGGAGATAGATTCTAAGACTTATAAGGGACAAAGAAAAGGAATTAAAAGAGACATTAATCTTTCCTGTTTTAGAGGCTAAGAAATTGGGTCACAAAGAGGGAAAGGACCACGTAGGTTTTCCAGCTAAAATCAAATGCAGCAATCTGAGCATCTACATAGACAAGAATTCCACTGGCAAGCCGTTGCCACTCTACTGATGGGTGGCTCTTCTCTACTGACCTGCGCAAGGTTCAGTGCATACCTGCGGGCTGAGATCTCACTGCAGCCTTGCTAAATCACACTCAAGGATGGCACCTGAGGAGTCATGAGTGTACTGAACTCCATGTGTTCTGAAAAACCCTTTCTCATTCCAATTGATGTCAACAACAGCAGACAGGCCAACAAGGCTACTGTCAAAGCTTGTCTGCAGGCAATCTTACTGAGACTTTTAATTAGTCCTGTGGAAGGTCTAGGCTCTGCACAGCTGTACTCCTTAGGTCTAAGTCAGCGATGTCCAGCTCCAACGTGACAGTAATTGAGAGGATATCATCCACTGAGACTACACAGAACTTCTGAAAGCCTTGAATTCAACAGTGCTTCCTGACAATTGTGTATTTTGCTCACTGAAACAAGCTCTACAGCTGAGTGTTGCGATGCGAGACTATAGTCCTAGATACTCGGAAGACCAAGGACAAGACAAACCTGGTGACATAGTATGATACTATCTCAAGGAAAGAAGTTCTACATATATTGGCAAAACTGTTATTTCAAAGTGTAAGTATTTATACTTTGGTTAATCTAGAAAATCAAATTTTGCTGCTTTAGATCATGGACTATTGTTATAAAATGTCAACCAAATGTCAGCTAACCCTCTAAAATTATGAGTTCTGCACCTACAGATTCAACTAACCTCGGATTGAAATTATTGAAGGAGGAAGAAGCTTTTCTCTTGTCCTTATTCCTTAAGTAATTTAACAATAATTTATATTGCATTAAGCATTAAACTAACTTACAGTTTGTTTGAAATACAAGGGAAGCTGGGCATAGTGGCACACGCTTTTAATCCCAGCACTCGGGAGGCAGATGTAGGAGGATCGCCGTGAGCTTGAGGCCATCCTGAGACTACATAGTGAATTCCAGGTCAGCCTGAGCTAGAGTGAGACCCTACCTCGAAAAATAAAACAAAAATAAAAAATAAAATACAAGGGAATATGTACACAGATTGTATGAAATAAGAGACTTGAGGGCTGGGGACATGGCTCAGTGCAGAAAGTGTCACAAAAGCCTGAGGGCTTAAGTGCCCACCATAAGCACCCACCACAGTGATAATGCTGGTGATGAGTTGCCCACATGGAGGTAATGAGGCTGTGTTCATACAGATATTTAGCCAATAACTTGGGTTCTAGCTTGGAAAATTGAGGCTTCAAATATTTACTATGGTTACCTTAATAGCCAAAATCATTACATTGCAGGTAAAAATACAAAAATTCTCCATTTAAATGGCAGAAAATCTAACCACCAAAAGAAAAAAAAAATTGGCTAGACTTAAGTGTATCTGGAGTTACCTAATGTAAAACAAATTTCTAAGCCTGGAATAATACCTTTTGGATTTTTTTGTTGTTGTTGTTTTATTTTGTTTTGTTTTGTTTTTTGTTTTTCGAGGTAGGGTCTCACTCTGGTCCAGGCTGACCTGGAATTAACTGTGTAGTCTCAGGGTGGTCTCGAACTCTCAGCGATCCTCCTACCTCTGCCTCCCGAGTGCTGGGATTAAAGGAGTGCGCCACCACGCCCAGCTTTGTTTTATTTTGTTTTAGGAAGGGCCTCATGTGAATCCTACATGAAATTACAGTAAACAGATGAGCAGGGAAAATATTTTCATCTTAACTTTCAGCAACACACTGTCTTTAAGCACTTCTATAGTATAAAGAAAACATGACTAAAATAACTAATAATTATAGTAATATAATAACAATTATAAAAACATATTCCTATATACACTAATTAATGGTACTTTCTGGAACAATTTATTTCAATGCTCTGTAACTTAAAGCTATATATAGCTTTGTTATTCATTGAGTAATGAAACACTGCTAGCTCTCTCATCCTGAGGGTCTATACCTTTTAAAGGCAGAAGTTTCTTCTAAAACAAAGATTCTCAATATCTAGATGTCAGAGATCCCTCAAGTGGTAACTTCAGACACTGTCTTTTCCAGGCTTGATTTATTTCAAGGAAATAAAGCCAGTTCCTGCTAGTGTACACCAAGAAAGTATCAGAATCACTGAAATATTCTTAAGAGAGCGGTTCTCAACTTGGGCTAAGAGTTACCTCAGGGCTGGAGAGATGTCTTAGCAGTTAAGCACTTGCTTGTGAAGCCTAAGGACCCTGGTTCAAGGCTGGATTCCCCAGGACCCACGTAAGCCAGATGCACAAGGTG
The DNA here is from genome assembly GCF_020740685.1 of Jaculus jaculus. Taxonomy (NCBI): domain Eukaryota; kingdom Metazoa; phylum Chordata; class Mammalia; order Rodentia; family Dipodidae; genus Jaculus; species Jaculus jaculus. The sequence goes on from NC_059103.1 coordinate 168,092,612, forward strand.
GCACATGCATCTGGAGTTCGTTTGCAGTGGCTGGAGACCCTGGTGCACCCATTCTCTCTCTCTCTCTCTCTCTCTCTCTCTCTCTCTCTCTTTCTCTCTCTCTCTGCCTCTTTCTCTGTTTGTCACTCTCAAATAAATAAAAATAAACCAAAAAAATAAGAGTTACCTCAGAAAGCTTTGAAAAAATATTGATGCTCAGGTCCTACTCTTAAGCTGATGTGAATGCTCTTGAGTACAGCCCAGACCTCACATGGGGAGTTTTAAAGTGTCCAGCGATGCCATGCATTTACCCGCAATGCCAAGCACCACAGCCCTTGGGGAAACACCACCCACATTACAGAGAGGGCAGGGTCTCCAAGAACAAGGACATGCAGTCGAGCCCTTTGTCATTAGCTGTGCATGCCCACTGCTATTTGGCAGAACTCGAAGGTAGGGAATGCTGGAGAAAAACAGATACAAACAGCAAACACAGCCACAAGGATCCAAGGGCACTGAAGCCAACACCACAGCTCAGAGGCAAACACTGATGGAACCATTCTGGCAGGAAGCAAAGGAGCCGGACTCTGGCAAGCCGGGACTGAGTTAGTTCTGAAGCAATGTTTAGATCCAGCAGGGTCAGAAATCCTTAAAGAACAAGAACTCTTTAGGGCTTCTCATTTACTCAAATACAGAGTAGACCCCAATAGGAGACAGAACCTTTTCCTGCTGTGAGATCGAGCAGCTGGGATAAATGCAAAAAAATAAGAAGAAAGGGAAACTCAGGAACCCAATGGCCAGCACCAGTGTGTTTGTTTAGATTTCAACTCTGGACAGGGAGACCTTTGAATGTCTCCTCAGCTCACAAAGTCTGTTTGCCACATGTCACAACTGCAAATAAAGGGGAGAAGAGAAAACAAAATGGAGTTTTAAGAAGTATGGGCCATAAAGCCCATTGGTCAAACATCCTCTGTGCCTGGTGCCAGACATTTACCTTTCATGTAGCCACAGCAGCCTGGCGTGAAAAACACTGGCCTATAAAGATCACTGCAGAGTTAACAGTCCCAGAGGCAACCTTGTTGGAATCATTTCACATCATCTGGGGGCTGTGTTTTCTAGCCCAGCACTAAGTTAATTTAAAATAAATGACCACTTCAATGTCTCTATGCCATATAAGATGGAAAGTAATTTCAAGGGAAAGGTGGATGTTTAACGGAGCAGTGAACATATACTAAGCTGACACCTGTTTTATATGAAAACCATGGGGTTTATATAAATGTATCATTAAGTTGCAAATATGAGAGCCAGCAAGTTTTTGCACTGTAAACAACCCCAGCTTGTAAAAGCCTTCCAGAATTTTCTTGATTTGAAAATGCACTTAATGATCTGTAAAGGGCAAAAGAAAAATGTGGGCACCTACCACAAATCATAATTCTCTCATTCAATATGGGAAAATAGTGTATTGGAATGATTAGGCTTTGTGTTTATAGATATCAGCACCAAGGGCATTCCTTAATCAGCAATGTAGATTCTCCTTGGTGAACAGTTACCCCCTAAGTTAGCATGTGAACAAATGGGGAGACAGTGTGAGATTCCCCTGTGTGCACTTATATACCCCTCCTCTGGACTCCTTGTTCATCCTCTTTTCCTCACCTTCTGATACCTCCCATTAGATCCTAGGATCAGCTAAATAGAAATGATACTTCTATGCTTTCCTTCCATGTGATTTCTCATCTTATTTTATTTTATTGTTGACAATTTTATACATGTATATACTGTATTTTAATCATATTTGCCTCCCCATTATTCTGTTTTATCCCACTCCCACTCCTATTGAATCCCTTCTTCCCAAGTAATCCTCTTCCTGCTGATATGTTTCTGTTTTTGTGGCCCATTGAGTGAGGGGTGATTGCATGAGCAGGACTTATTTCCTGGAGTGTGGGCAGCCAGCCAGTGGCAGAACTGAAGAACATGACTTCCCCATCCTGGAACGTTGGTGGGCTCAATCTCATGCAAGGAACTGTAGCTGCTGTGAGCTCATGAGAGTAAAAACCATTTATGTCTAAAAGACAGCATTCCATAGCCTCCCTCACTACCCTCTGGCACCTACATTCTTTCTGCTCCCTCTTCTGCTTTGTTCCCTGAGCCTTGGAAGGGGAAGGAATATAGATGTCTTATTTAGACATGAGCACATAATAGTCACTTATTCTCAGCACGTTTCAACTATGTGTCTCTGTTTTAGTCCCTGCACACTGCAAAAAGTAACTAGTGAGCAGCACTAACCTACAAATAAATAATTAGAAGGTAATTTGACATCATGATTTAGTTATACCCCGCCCCCTTCCAAGAGCCTATGACCTCACCAGCCAGGGCTTTGGGCCTGGTTCACAGTATAAGCAAAGTATTCCCTCCTCTTTGGAGCAGGCCTAGAGTCTACTCAGAAAGAGATTGGTTATCCCACAACAGCCATGCCTCTATTGCTCCACTAAGTACATCTTGCCTGGCAGGTCAGCCATATATTGTATATGACTATTGGTGTTTGTATATGACTACTGATAAATTTTCTCCTCCAGAAGCCTGTTTAGTATCTTTCCCCACATTGATTCTTGATTTCATATGACAAATATGTGTTGAGTCCCATTAATGACAGTGAAAATCCCAGGCTAATCTTTGAGTTTATATACCCACTTTCAAATAAGACACAACCCAGAGTCCATCCCTGAGTCTGATTCGGCCCTTTTGAGGGTCCTGCAAGCCATCAGCTCTCCATAGTACCAGTTCTCCCATTGCATTTATGGCCACAGCTGTGAGGCAGCCTGGCATGGCCAAATGTAAAACAGTACAATCCAACTTGCCATGGACCTTTGCTCACTTGTTTTGTCACCAACTTTTGTCATTGTCTTCTTCCGTGGCAACAGGAAAATCAATCCTTGCTTCTCCATTTGACTCTACACTTTCTAGTTAGAAAGAAAAGCCAACCAATATTTTCCCAGACATGTAAGCAGCTAATAATTCAGTGACTGTTCAAATATTCATTCAATATTTACTTAATCGAGGCAAGCAGAAACTAATTTTATTAAATAAAAGCTGTATTTTTCTATGTCTTAGAATGAGGAATTAATTACTGGGTCTTTAGAACAAGAAAACATTTCAGAAATAAACTGAGTTATGCATATAGACAATAAAACCACTGATTCCCAACAAATAGTACCATGTCATCTATTGTTGAATTTCAAAACATCCGATCATTGCAAATGCAAACTCCCCACAACTCTCAATGGGAGTTGATCTCAGAGTTGATGGTACAGCCAGAAAAAACAATGTACATGAGCCTGCTGCAAAGGCAAGCTAAGAAACTAGAGAAAAACAGACCTTTAATTTCATATCTAGCACATTACCTCTTTTAATGAGAGGAGAACCAGTTTATAGTTAGCTTAGTTCTGGAAAGCATCATAGGGAAACCTGAGTTTATCAGCACTCTATTTCCAGAACGTTCTCACTCATAGATCAGCATATTTGTGACATCCTGGACAGTAACTCCAAAAATTTAGCTTTGTCCCTCCTCCAAATATGTTCTTCTGACATGATTTTTCATCATTCACTTTTGCTAATGGCAGGGAGTTCCTGCCTCCATTTTTTTTTTCTTTTCTTTCTTTTTTATTGTTTTTGTTTTGTTTTGTTTTGTTTTTTGGGAAACTTCAATGGCCAACTTTAATAGTGAGTAAAATACCCAGGTAAAAATTAGGAGTAACTGTAGTCTTCAATAACATGATACACTAAATAAACCTCACAGATAAACAGAAATTCCACTCAATAGAAGCAAGTTACACATTCCTTTCAAATACACATGGAATGTTCTCCAAGATCCATTACATGTTAGGTTGCAAAACAAGTGTTTAGAAATATAAGAAGAATGAAATTCTACCAAGTATAATTTTTGACCTAAATAGAATAAAACTAGAAATCAGTAGCAAAATGGAGACTGAAAAATTCACAAACACATGGAAATTAATGTCTTGAGATAAATGAAATTAAAACATATTGCACCATGGGCTGAAGAGATGGATTAGTGGTTAAGGCATTTGCCTGAGAAACGTAAGGACCCATCCATGTTCAACTCTTTCAATCCCACATAAGCCAGACACACTAGGTGATACAAGTACACAATGTTGCACATGTTCACAAGTTGGAGGATACATCTGGGTTTCACTTGCAGTGGCTAAAGGCCCTGGTGTGCCAATTCTCTCTCTTGTTCAGTCTTACTCTCACTCTCTCACATTAAAAAAAAAAAAAATAGGCCAGTCTGTAGGACTTGCCACAAAAAAAACTCACAAAAACTTATGAGATATAGTGAAAGCAGTGTTAAAAGACAAGTTTAGGGCTAGAGAGATGGCTTAGCAGTTAAGGCATTTGCCTGAGAAGCCTAAGGATATAGGTTTTCTTTTCATTAAGAACATACTTTGCATGGATACATCATGTGTTGGTACCATCTTCTCCCTCCTGCTGCCCCCATTCTGCAGGGGGCCCTCCTCAGTGGGGTCACTGGTATTCCTGATGGTGTTGTGGGTTATGCATTGTGGGAGCAGCAGTCAATTATTTGGGAGATGCAATGCCTCTGGGTATGATGTCCCAACCTCTGGCTCTTACAATCATTCTTCCCCCTCTTCCACAAAATTCTCTGAGCCTTGGTGGCTGTGTTTTAAGTCTCCTTCAGTGATGAGCCCCTGGATTCCTGCTTTGGTATGTGTTGAGTATCTTCACTGATTGTCAGGCTCAACAGGAAAACAGCACTCTTGCTTGTCCCCCCACTTCCTATGTGGTTTTGCCTGGACCTCAACTAAGATGCAATGGGTGGTTTCTCTCCTCAGGTCTCACTACCTTCTGTAAATAAAAAACATATTCTCTAATGGAGAGTGAAGGCAGCAGAGGTTAAATTGAATAAGCGTTATTAATTTGGGGAGATTTTGATGGATGTAGCCCCTCTTTTCAGCAAAGACTAGTGGGAGCTTGACATTAGAGAGCACAATCTTTGTCTCCATAGGATTCAGACCTGGTTTCCATCTCCAGATATGGGTTCCTTTCCACTGAGTGGATCTCTTAGCCAATTAGAAAGCTATTCGTTACCCACTAAGGCAGTATGCCACAACTGCGCTGGTGTGTATTTCTCGTCAGGCTGGTTGCTTCTGAGTAGCTTAGACCCCTGCTTGGTCACACAATTGTTGGCCACTTTCTCCCAGTAGCCCATGTAGCACTTTCCAGCACTAGATGGACTAACTGAAGGACCCAGGTTTGATTCTCCAATAACCACGTAAGGCCAAATGCACAAGGTCTGCCTCCATTTTCTCTCTCTTCAAATCAATTCCAATTAATCTGGTTTACCGTGTCCTGAGTCACGGAGGTATGCGCCCAAAGCTCCGAAGGTTGTGAAGGAAATAACAGAAAAAAAAAAACCCTGGTTACTGAGCTACATAGAAAGGTCCAGCCCCTGGGAGCTTCCTGGCTCCACTGCGCACCCTCGTGGGCATTGTGGGAGGTGCTCCCTGCTGCACAGAAACTGTTTTCAGCAGATGCTGTACAGATAGTACTCTGCCTGAGATAATCATTTCATCCATTATCTGTGTATCTTGGGAAGAGAAGAAATTAGCTCCTCTTAAAAAGTAAGTTAAGTCCATTAAGGGCCTCTCTGCAGTGAGAGAGAGAGAGAGAGAGAGAAATAGGTCACTTGCATCTAAGGCACGAGGGGAAGGCATGTGCTGCCTGGATAGCCAAAAGCCGGCCAGAACAGCAAGGAGACAATAGAGACCTAATCGGTGACAGCTGACTGATCACCCCTGGGCGGCCACTTAGCCTCTTTGAGGCTGTTTCCTGCTTGTACCCTGAGGAATAAAATCTCAGTGAGTGTACCAAGCACATGCCTTGAGACATTCACAGAGAGGCCCTTATCACACACGGGCTGTTTTCCATAGCATGCCACATTTGAGAGGGGAAGTGGACAGATGAACTAATTAATTCTCCTTCACTGGAATTACTCTGAGATGCTGAGGTGGGGGTGGAGGGAATTCACCTCTACTACAAAAAGAAATTCAAAAGCTGGTGGTTTTCCTGAAAACTGAGTATGTGTGTGTGTGTGTGTGTGTGTGTGTGTGTTTCTACAATATTAAAAAAAAAAAAAAAAAAAACTTTCTTGCTTGTTGACTTACAATCTTTCCCCAGTTCACTATCATTTCTTTTCGAAAAGTTCTGTAACTTGCCAGATGTGAATCAGTAAAGATGAATTTTCCTGTCTTTCCTTCTCGTTTTATTTCACAGTTTCCTCGGGCATTGGCCTTAGATCCTAGCCCACACCTTCTGTGGAAACACCCGTTCCCCAGAGCCTTTCTCCCCTCCCCTCCTTCCCACCTCCTGTGCATTAGAGAAGGACACAGCAATGTGACTCCTTCAGACCAAACCTCCCTCTCCCCAGGTGGTTATGGCGGACTTCCTACCTTGATCAGTGTGACCAGGAAACATTCAGAGGGTCATGATTATTAGAGGCAGGGGAGCAATCACGGTGCCCTAAAAGCAGGAGTCCTTACCCTGCTTCTTCTGTCTCTTAGGCCCTGTGCTTAGAATCGACAGCATGGGCTCCCCCTCAGGCTCCATAGCCTAGCCATGCTTGTACCCTTCAGGGCCAAGAAGCAAGATAAAGGGACCTAGGCCTCTGTGAGGCATAGAAATCATTCTGTCACTCGTGTGTGCATGCACATGTGTGTGTGTGTGTGTGTGTGTGTATGTCTAACTGCTCCTTCTTTGTCTTGTCATGCTCCTGCTATTTTCCCTCAAACAAAAACTAGGCTATCCTGAACTTTTTAGAGAGAAGTAGTATAGCATAGTGCTTATAGGATTAGGCTTTGGACCCCCAACTACCTGGCTCTGCCCCTTACCACTTCTGTTACCTGGACAATATATTATCCAAGTTTTACTTTTCTGGCCTGAAAAAACAGTCAGGTAAATCATTGTTTCTTCTTCACTCAGAATAGGGCTTGGTATGTGATAAGTAGTCCCTGAGCATTAGCTCCTGTTCTTGTTGGGAACGTGCATAGCCTCTTCGAGCTTGTGGACCTGGGTTGGAAAGACACTGGTACAAAGAGCAGTCTTCCCTTCTGTTTTATGCCCACCCTTCTGTGCCCCAGGTGACAGAGCTGCTCTCAGACCTGACCCGTGCTCTTCTCTCCTCAGTGCCCTTCACCCACACAGCAGCCAGAGGGCAGAGTGGCCCATTGATCTGCTTTGGGAATAAAAGAAGACACTACACAGGCCCCCAGCCAAAACTGCAGGAGCCAAGAGAGACTATACCAAGCTTCCTCATGTGTTTGGATAGGTATACTTAAAAGGTCCTTTATTTTTGTTCATCTATTGTTTTCTCAGAAACTCTTTGGTTATGAAGGTGAGGGCTGTTATTAAAGGTCACAAACAGGTATTCCTAAGTCCCTGACCCTCAAATCATAAATAAAATAGCAATAAATCCATAGCTTATCCCCCATGGGGCAGGGACAAGGGACTTTTCCAGATCCTGGGACCCATGTCATCTGAGGAGATACACTTTGGCAGGGAAAAGGGGGACTGTGCTACTGGGAAAGAACTTACTTATTGGCCCTTAGCCTAACCTGTGTCCTTCCTGCTCCTAGTTCCATTCCGCACCACTATGGGAGTTCCCGCAACCCCATGCTGGGTTGCCTCTTGCCCTCCTTGGGCACTGGTGGCCTGGGGGAAACTCACCGGAGCCTGAAAGCTGGCTCAGTGATGTTTGCACAGGAATTCCAAAATCCTCAGTACCAGAGGACAATCTAGGAAAACCAGCTTAAACTCTTGGCAACCTCTTTCCACCATGGACTCCTTGCCCTGTGGGAAGAGATGCAGCCAGAGGACGTGCAGGAGATGCCTTCCCAAGGTCAGGGCCCAGGGCAGGGGCCTCAGTTCACACAGTTTCAGGAAAACCCACGGAAGAGCTGGGACTGGTACACTTCCATAGCTGTTGAGTCATGCACACGCAGCCCAGATGTTCCCAGCTGAGTAGGGGCACAGAAGGCTAGGAAGAAACTGAGCAGACCCAGGGTGAAAGGAAGGGGCCTTGAGGGCCTGGAATCTTGAGATGGGAGGCAAAAGCAAGGCCCACAGTCAGCATCTGTGATGGTAGCATGAGTAACTCCAGCAGTGAGTTTAGGACAGGTAGAAGCTGGTACACAGAGACAGGAAGGCAAAACCCTTCACTGAAAGCCAGCAAGTATCCAGAAAACACAAGCAAAAGGTCACATGTGCACATGCGGGAAGTGCGGGAAGTGGCAGGGTTGGCTGGGGGGAGACAGAAAAGTCAAGCATGTATATGGAAAGCAATGAGCTAAGCTGAAAGAGGCAATTTGAAGTGGAAAAGAATGTTATGTTAAATAAGGCAGACAAAGACACGGTACTGCCCGCTCCTTCTCCTGTACGAAAGCTAAAAGAGCTGAGCTGGAAGTAGAATTATAATTGCTAGAGATTTGGAATCACCCTGAAGTTACTAATATGTACAATTAATACGTGTTTAGGATTTTTTTTTCTCTCTCTTTATGAAGCAGGGTCTCACTCTAGCTCAGGCTGACCTGGAATTCACTATGCAGTCTCAGGGTAGCCTTGAACGCATGGTGATCCTCCTACCTCTGCCTCCTAAGTGCTGGGATTAAAGGTGTGTGCCACCACACCTGGCTGTGTTTAGGATTGTAAAAAAAATCTAATCTATTTACAAATTAAATAACCTGGAAAAGAGCAAGATCTCACCCTTCATAGATTTGGAAGAGTATGTATCTTACCTTACCCATTTTACCCACACGTCAAAGTAGAGCTTCCTAATGTTTTTTTTTTTCATGATGGCACAGCAAAACTAAATAAAAATCATATGCGACATGGAGGAAAAGCAGGCAAGGTAACTGGCTAAGGGGGCCCAGGCCCTGCCCTCCTGCCCAGAGGTCAGAGGACACCCCTAGCTCGGCATGTCTGCAACTCAGCCGTCCCCCTGAACCGCAGTTCATCAGTAAGAGATCCTGAGCTGTAGAAAATAAAGCCCCTGTGTCCCTCTGCACAGAGAAGCAATGGCCTACAAACATGTACACTCAGCTACAGAATGAATGAATGCACTATTGAACCTATCTCATCATCCTCTGTGTAACCTCAAAGTACTTAACTTCCCAATGTCTCTTAGAAAAGTAAAGATAATACCTACATTAAAAACTAATTTATAAGGACTAAATGAGGCAAGGCCTATGTGTCCTTCAGGGAAATTAGGATAAACTCACTTTTTGGACTGCTTGTTCCTATCCATTCAAAACAGACCATCTGGAGGTGGGGAGCGAACTAAACAGACAAAGTACAGCCTATTCCTCTGCCCATTAGATCCTTGTCCTGGTAGGTCCTAGAATCCACAATTGTCCAACATCCTTTAACTGGCTCTTGAGCTACAAACCTCTCTCACCTCACTAACTGTTGTATACCAGAATATAAATTTGCCTTTTTACTGGAACTCCCCTGCTTTTGGGCCCCCAGACTCTGTTCTCCTTCCTTTCATAAGCAGTCATTCACCACTTTCTCTCTCATAACTCTTTCCTTAGGGAGCACAAATACCAAACCAGACATCTAGATGCTCCTAAGTGCCCATTACTGAAGTAGGCTTAAAATGCTCCCATCATGGCTCAGGGAATTTTGTGGAAGAGGGGGGCGGAAAGATTGTTAGAGCCACAAGTTGTGACATTTTGCACAGAGACACTGCCTCTGACTGCTGCCCCCATAATGCATGACCCACAATCCCCATGGGGTTGACCTGCATCCCAATGAAGAAGCCCTCTTCAGAAAAGGGGCAGGGAGGAGGGAAAGGATGGTACCAACATGTAATGTTTACATTCAAAATATGTCCATATCTAATAATAAAAAATTAAAAAAAGAAAAAGCCAAAACCATACATTCTTGATTGAGAGATGCAATTTGAAGGAGAAGCTGACTCTGGCAGCCTACAAGGATGGTGGGGGTGTTCTGCTGGATCTGAGAGCATCTTGGTGGCCTAAAGGCACAGGATGCTTTGACCTCAGTAATGCTTGTCCCCAAGAAGCTCCGCATCCTTCCCTGAAGCTTGGATAGAGCACCAACTAAACCAGTCAACCCAACTTCCCATCTCCTATGGGACCTGATCCCCCATCTATAAGACTTCTCATCCAGACATCACTCAAAGCTCTGGGACTGACTGTTCCCCGTCATCCTGAACTGCCACTGCTGATGAATAACAGAAATATGACTAAAGGCTCTTCATTCAACGAGTCAGCCAAAACACCTGGGAAAGAGGGGACATTTATAAGAACATCTACATTTGTGCTAAGATGTTATTTTAAACCCCGTGTTACATCACCATCTACAATTCTTACAGGAATTAATCATATTTCACATAGCTTACAATACATTGTATGAAAACCCTGTGCTGCGACTTTGCACTTTGGAGTTGAGTAAAGAGACGTGTGACTCCATAGAAAGAAAATACGGGCATCAGTCACATGTGTGTCCCCGACTGGGTCAGGAAGGCTTGAGTGGGATGAACGGATTAGCTGAACTAGGTGGCTTGACTGGCTGCCTGAGGGTAGCACATGGATTCCTAAGATCTCAGGCAGAAGCGTTTGCCTACTTGACAAGAACATGGCTGAAAATCGCGACCAGCCAGTGAATTGCTTCTCATCTGCCTGTCCTGACAGTTCATTACTTTCTTTCCTAAACATGCTAGATGTCAGACTGCCTTCTTTGGGGCTGAGGACAAAGGAGGTGAACCTTATGAAATCCAGACTTGTGCCACTTTTCTTAGCAGATGTCCAGGAGGCTCATCGCTCCGGGAGCCCATGCAGGAGCAAAGAGTGGCCAAACTCCATAAGGAATGGTGCGGAGCAAGTGGTCCAGCCAGAAGTGCTCCCTGGATTTAAACACCTTTCTTGTTTTCCCTCTTTCCTTTAAAGTTGTGACTTTACCAAAGCAATTGATGCACATAATTTAGAAATTTAAGCTTTTTTTTCTGAGAGACACACTGGGCATGTAGACCTAACTAATAATCATATTTTAAATAAATGAGTCCCAAGTGAACTCTGTGAAGCATGGGTAAGTCTTCTTTTCAGAATCCAGGCTGTTGCTCTCATTTCGTTCTTCCTAGTAGAATGGAGCTTATTTCTGGGGCATTTCTCTCTCCTACGAAGCTGAGGTTTTCAGCACACCCAAGGCTAGCCTGGTATACCCATGACCCCTCTGGACTCATTGCTTTTCTTGTGCTCATTTTCTACATGGCCACATTATAAGTCAAATCACAGGGTTTTTTCCAGTTTGTGGGGGGTTCTTCTTTGTTTTTTGTTTTTTTGTTTTTTGCTGGGGCCCTACACATACTGAGCACATGCTGTACACCCTTGAGCTCTACCCCCAAACTAAATTAGACTACTTTTTTTTTGTTTTGTTTTGTTTTTCGAGGTAGGGTCTCACTCTGGCCCAGGATGACCTGGAATTAACTCTGTAGTCTCAGGGTGGCCTTGAACTCACGGCGATCCTCCTACCTCTGCCTCCTGAGTGCTGTGATTAAAGGCGTGCGCCACCACGCCCTGCTTAGACTACTTTTAATTTAAAAATATGTATCAGTTGCAGGGCTGGGAAGATGGCTCATTCAGGTAAGAGGACATAGTGCATAAGCATGAGGGCCCAAGAGGGCCTGAGATGGCCTGAGTCCAAACCCCAGCATCCATGTCAAAGAGCTGGCTGTGGCCACACAGACCTGTAAGCCCAGTCTTGTTGAGGATGGGACTGGAGAATCACTGGGGCTCACTGGCCAAACTGGCTGAAAGGAAAGAGTAGGTCCAAGTTCAGAGACACTGTCTTAAGGAAATATGATAAAAGAGCAAGGAAGGACACAAGATGTTCTCCTCTGGTTTTGTGGTGGTTTGATTCAGGGGGCCCCCCCACAAACTTAGTTGTTCTGAATGCTAAGTTCCCAGCTGATAGAAATTTGGGAATTAATGCCCCCTGGAGAGAGTGTATTGTTGGGGATGGGCTTATGGGTATTATAGCCAGTTTTCCCTTGCCAGTGTTTGGCACACTCTCCTATTGCTATTGTCTACCTGATGTTGGCCAGGGGGTGATGTCCACTCTCTGTTCATGCCATCATTTCCCCCTGCCATCATGGAGCTTCTCCTCGAGCCTGTAAGCCAAAATAAGCCTCTTTTCCCACAAGCTGCTCTTGGTGGGTGATTTCTACCAGCAACGCGAACCTGACTGTAACAGAAAAGTGGTACCAAGAAGTGGGATGGCTCCTAGGCACTTGACTGTGTGGCTTTGGCCTTTTGGAGCTGGTTTCAAGACAAATATGGAAGGATTTGAAACCTTGGCCTAAGAGACACCTTGCAGTGCTGTAAGTACAGCTTGATGGACTATTGTGGCCAGAGCTGAAAGACCTGAATGCAGCCAAAACTATGGTCTGAGAGGGTTTGGCTTATGAGCATGAGAAAGAGCTTTGCTTGGACTGGGCTAGCAGTTTGTGTGGGAAGCTTGCTCTTTTACCCATGTCCTGAGAAGCTGTGCAGGGTTGGTTTGCATAGAAACGAACTGGTGTGAGCAGAGGGACAAGGCACAAAAAGAAAACCCTTTGGGTGAACTGTTGCCTGTTCAGCTGCAATTGAGAGATTACAACCTTTGAGATTGGGCCAGCTGACTTGCACTGGGGCAACAGGAAGAATGTCGACTCTTTTGGAGGGGACTGAGTGCTCAAGGAGTGTCCTGTTCTTCAAAGTCTACCTTATTCCCCCCAGGATTAGCAAATTGGCACCCTACCTGGTATTGTGGAGTATAAGAAATGCAGGAAAGAGAGGGTCATTGAGTTTGCAACACGGTCTTGTGTTTTGGAAATGGAAATGGGCAGTGTGAAGCAGGTTTGATGGATGCCTGCATGGAGACCCCATGGGGCCATGAGGATGAACCGTGGATTGTGGTGGAGACCCAGTGGAGATGCCGGGACCATGAGATGGCTGCCGAGGAGCTGCCGGCCCCAATGAAGTTTTCCAGGACTGTGAGTAGCCTAGCTGGAGGGGTGGAATTGGAATGCCAGAGACTTGTTGCTGGTTAGCATTATTGGACTTGGAAATTTGTCACTGGCTAGAGTTGTTGGACTTGAAGCTACAGAGTTTGATGTTTGTCCTGGTTGTTTTAAATCTTGTATTGGTTGAATATTTCTTTGTTATGCCCAGCGCCATCTTTTTCAGTGTGAATTTTTATTCTGTGCCATTATGGGTTTGGGATGGGAATTTTTTTTGGTTTAATGGCTCAGTTAAAGGATCTTGGACTATGGGGATGTATGAACATCATTGGAATTGATAAAAACTATGGGAACTTTTAAAGTTGGGTGAATTAATTGCATTTTACATCATGTATGGTTATCAGTTTATGGGGGCCAGGGGCAGAATGTGGTGCTTTGATTCAGGTGTCCCCCATAAAGTTAGGTGTTCTGAATTCTAGGTTCCCAGCTGATGGAGATTTGGGAATTAATGCTTGCTTCCTGGAGGCAGTGTATCATTGGGGGCAGGCTTATGGGTGTTATAGCCAGTTTCCCCATGCCAGTGTTTGGCATACTCTCCTGTTGCTATTGCCCACCTGATGTTGGCCAGGGGGTGATGTCCACTCTCTGCTCATGCCATTGTTTCCCCCTGCAATCCTGGAGCTTCCACCTTAAGCCTGTAAGCCAAAATAAACTGCTTTTCCAACAAGCTGTTCTTGGTTGGGTGATTTCTACCAGCAATGCGAACCTGATGGCAACAGGCTTCTACACGTGTATACATGGAGCACGAGCATCTGTACACACATGTGTATACACTGTACACATACATACCACACACATTTGCTGTGTGTGTGTGTGTGTGTGTGTGTGTGTGTGTGTGTGTGTGATGAAATTACATTGCAGGTAAGACTTGCTACCCATGTCTCCTTCTTGGACCCAACTATCTACTGAACATTTTTGTAAGGCAGGCACAGTGGTACATGACTATAATCTTAGAGGCAGGAAGCCCTGGAGTTCAAGGCCAGCATCAGCTACAGAATAAGCTCGAAGCCAATTTGGGTATATGAGCCCTATCTCATAAAACAAAACATAAACAGGGTGTGGTGGTGCACACCTTTAATCCCAGCACTCAGGAAACAGAGGTAGGATTGCTATGAGTTCAAGGCCAGCCTGGGACTATGGAGTGAGTTGCAGTTCATCCTAGGTTAAAGTGAGATCCTTCTTCAAAAAAAAAATAAATAAATAAAAATAAAAATGATAAATAAGAAGATTCTGAGGGACCATGTAGCAATTAAAGTTCAACTGTGTGTGACAAAAACCAAAAACAACTCTGATTTAAACAAGCTTGAAATTTATTTTTCCATATAAAAGTTGCTCTGAGCCACATTGCCCAGGTAAGTTTTTATAAAGCCTTCAAGCTAGCCAGACATAAAGGTGAAATGCAAGAGATATTGTATTTTTGGAAGTTTATGACCTGGACTTCTGCTTATAGCCTGTTGGCCAGTACTTAGTGACATGGCCAGATCTGACTGTGAGTGGGTCTGGAAAGCATAAGCCTTATTTGAGGATAACTTACATGGAAATGCATTTTCACACTACCCTTAGATGTAATGCTCATTTTCCATATGACAACTGTGAAGCCAAAACAATCTGTGACTTTGGTCCATATTCCTTCCATAACTTGGTGTTTGTCAAGAGGCCTCCCTTCATTTTACAAGTTCAGGGAGCAGCCTGAGGATAATGAGGTTCTATATCTTTCTGATCTAGATTTCTCCATCCAAACAAAAAGCCTGCATGCATAGTGGGATTCCTGAAGGAATCATCTTGACAATTCAAGGCAGCACATTAAGCTCCTGGCAAGCAGACTTCCTGTGCTGGGGAGGCTGAACTACAGGGGCCCTGTGTGAGGAGTCTGGCATCATGTTGAGAAGGACTGGGGAAAGTCTAGGCAGAAACATCTATTTCAAATAGCTCACCACCTTTAGTTTTCTGAGTAAGGATGATCCCATTGTAGATTTAAAAGTCACTGTCTGCTAGAAGAATGTTGACAAACAAAAGGCAGTGGTCAATTTGTGACAGATTAGCCTGCCTCCATCCCTATATTGGGCCAATATGCTGCCTCCATCATTCCCCTATAAGGCTCCTGGTTGTGACTTTTACATAACTCTGAGATGGGAACTCAGTCTGAGAAATCCCACTTTGACATTTACCCTGAACTCAGAAAAAATCAAAAAGGAAAGTGTTAGGTGCCTGGAGTACTGATTTGTGTGTGTGTTTGTGTTTCTTGAGAAATTAAGTAGAATTCCTAACTCATTATATACTGGTGTTGCCAAAGGAATGTTGTGAAAACCCCACGTTTATCCCCAAGTTCAAGGATAATACTTAGTTATCCTTACATGGAGGCAAGAGATCGGAAACTTTAAAAGCTCCCTATGATTCTAGTATTTAGCCAGAGTTGAGAATCAATAATCCAGGGGCCTCCTCCCTGTTTTGAAGTGAGGTTAATCCATTCCAGCTATGGCAGGGTTGTGCAATCACAATTAAGAGATTCAAAGGGGCTAAGCCAGGAACGCCTCTGTCCTCAATAGTCATCGCCAATTATAACACACCCTCGGCTCTGGTGTTGAGCCCTGGGAAAAGGCAGATATAATAAATAGAAGGGGGAAAATAACAAAAGAAGAAGGTTACCTCTGGTCATCCTTATTTTGTCCAAGAAATCCACCCAAAGCATCCCACAAAAGATGTAGACTTATTTAAACCCTGTGTTGGCACTCAGGAGACCATGCTCCATGATGTGGGTTTTTGGCATGCTGAAACTCTGAATTAAAGAAAAATTAAAGAAGTTACCATAAAATCAAGGTCTCATTATGTATTTGTAAGCAGAGAAGAAGGGAACGGAGACACCAGGGTCTCTTGCCACTGAAACTAAACTAGAGATACATACACCACTTTGTGCATCTAGCTTCGTATGGGTACTGGGGAATCAAACCCAGGCCATCAGGCTTTGTAAGTAAGTGCCTTGAGCCACTGAGCCATCTCTCCAGCCCTTGCTTTAATTTTTATTGAAGTGGTATGTCTTAGACATAAAAGTCTCCATAAACTTTAATTTCTCCCCCAAGCACAGGGAGGCAATCTGGCTAAAGTTCTCCTGTCTAATGGCAGAGAAGGTTTTACAAAAGAAATGTAATTATTTTGCACCTACTCCATGAAATCTCATTAACCAGGGAAGATAAGCTCACATCACCAGAAAGTAAGCTGAAGAATGCTGCCACGCCAAGATAGACTGCATCACAGACTAGTCTTTTCTACAGTTTCCAAAGAGGATCATCTCCAAACTGCTGCCGGTTCTTTAGCCCCATTCCTTTTTCCTAAAAAATCCTTTACTGCCCCCTGTAGAACTGCCTGCAGTGAGTTCTCACAGCCCTCTCTGCTGCGAAGAAGGTATTTAAGCGCCAACCATCTGGCCCTTCTTTGAATTTTATACTTTGGATAGCTCCCTTGCATGTGCATACATTAAATATGTATATGATTTTTCTCCTGTTAATCTATTGCCAGCCTGTCTTCAACAGACTTCAAGACTTAAACCTTCAGATGGGGAATGGGAAAATTCCTTTCTCCTCTATATGTATTGAAGTTGGATCTTCTCCCTGACTTAGCTAACTCCATTTTGTTTCTGACAACATCTTATTTCTTTACTCCCTTCTGAATGTCCCAGAAACAACAGACCTGCTTGATAAACATCTTAAAGACCTCAAGCAGTAGCCAGCTCTCAGCACCAGCAATGCCCTGCATGGCTGATCCTGAGACAATGACTGGTAGCAATAAACAACTAGGCTACAACCAGATTAAGACTACCTGGACTGCTACCACAGAAACCCCAATCTCACCCTTCTTTGTCTTTTCTTTTTATAAATAGCATATTTATTTATTTATTTATTTGAGAGAGAGAAAGAGAAAGAAGGGGTGCAGCAGGGCCTCTAGCCACTGTAAGCAGATTCCAGATATGCGCGCCACCCGGAGCATCCAGCTTTACGTGGGTATTGGGGAATTGAACTTGAGTTTTTTGGCTCTGCTGGAAAGCACCTTAACTACCAAGTCATCTCTCCCATCCTTCCTTCTCTTTTCTATATCACACTGTGAGACTCCTGAAAACCCCAGGATCTTAGATTGTTATTTATAGACTTCTTCCTGGTGGGATTGCATTGTGCATAAAGCCTTTCTCTCTCTGTCTTCACCAAGGCTTGTCTCTGTGCTTGGCATTCTGAAGCAGGTAGCCAAGCCCAATCTATTTGAACTCCCTAGAGCTATGACTTTTGTTGATGTGGAATATGGGGAGATTCTAGAGACCTGCCCCTCTTTCAATCTTTGTCATGGACCTAATATTGAAGACTATCTACAGGGTAAACACACAGTCACCCAGCACTCTAAACAGCCTGGGTCACTCTTTGTTCCCAATGCCCCAACTTCTTTGTGAAGCCTCAAGAGAACGTGACTATGGGCCCCTCAATCTAGCATATGATCTCTATGTTGTACAAGTGTCCTGTTCTGACTTGTTCTTCATATACTACCTTTCTGTGATACAGCATCCAACTGCAATAAGTGAGTCATTGGGGTTTCAGGATGGATAAATACCATTCTTAGTGCTAGGGGCATGGAGCAGCATTTAAAATTGCTCCCTTGGGCCAGAGACCATCAGAACCCACACAATAAGCTGGGCATAGCTGCAAATATTTGTAACCCCAGTGCATGGAGGACCAAGACCAGAGAACCACTGGTGCTGGTTTATGGAAAGCAGCTCTGCATTGAGGGAGAGACCCTGTCTCAAGGACTTGCATGTATGAGTGAAAAGAGAACACTGAGCATTCTTCTCTGACCTCCACAAGCATGCACATGAGGCATGCATCTACCCACACACATGCTTATACCACACACCACACACACTCCACTCCCTCTCTCTCTCTCTCCCCATATATATATATATATATATATATATATATATACACACACATGCACACACAGGCAAAACAATGCCCCTTTTAAGAAAAAAAAAATCCCATATTTAGGCTATTGGGAGGTAAGAAAGGAAAATGATGAAGGTGGGGTGTGTAATGGTGGACACTCAAAGTCCTTCCAATGTCTAGAGCATTTCTGTGCTTGTGGCAAAGGAAAGAATGCTTTCCTGATACCAAATTGCCTTTCCCTTAAATGAAGATTTCCAGTTCCAGAGCAGCAGGGACTTCCTGTTTGAACTGCAGAGACAAGAAAGGAGCATGAGCAAAAGATTTTACTACTAAACATACTTTTGGGGCTGGAGATATGGTTTACTGGTTAAGGTTCTTGTTAACAAAGACAAAGGACTCAGGTTTGATTCCCCAGTACCCATATAAGGCAGATGCACAAAAGTGATGCACACATCTGGAGTTCGTTTGCAGTGGCTGGAGGCCCTAGTGCACCCATTCTCTCTCTCTCTCTTTCTCGCTCTTTCTTTTTTTTGTTTTTGTTATTTTTGTTTATTTATTTGAGAGAGACAGAGAGGAACAGAAAGAGGCAGATAGAGAGAGGGAGAATGGGCACGCCAGGGCCTCCAGCCACTGCAAACGAACTCCAGACGCATGTGGCCCCTTGTGCATCTGGCTAACGTGGGTCCTGGGGAGTCGAGCCTCAAACCGGGGTCCTTAAGCTTCACAGGCAAGCACTTAACCACTAAGCCATCTCTCCAGCCCCTCTCTCTCTTTCTTTCCTTCTCTCTCATAAATAAATAAATAAACATATTCCTGGTCTCCAAAGCCAGCCAAATACTCTGTCTCCTTGGGAAACCAGAATAATAATTGTATCCCCAGAATGTTTGAGAATTGACTTATTGATTTTATAGCTAAGTAAAATGAACATAATTGATATTTATATTGAATGAACATATGATCATATGCTGCTTGCAAGATTTTTCTTATGCATTGTCTGATTTGAGTCTCACTAAGACCCTTTAAGCAATAGGAATCGCGATCCCCATTTTACAGAGTATGAGATGGAGGTGTGTGCTGTAAGTGAGGCCAGAGTGACAAAGTGTGCTTTCCAACCTCATCACCCCTTGTTAGCACACAGCACAAAGCTGAGAAGATGGATTCCCACTCAGGACCCAGGGAAAATGCAGTGATTAAGAGCACCAGCTTCCGAATCAGACCAAAGGGTCCAGGATCACAGCTCTGCCTCTCCACGACTACAGGGTAGGTGCTTATTAACTTCAGTTGGTAGCATCCTTGTAATTTATAAAATGGACATAATAATACCCATAGGGTTTTCTGAAGATTAAATGAGTTGTGAAGTGCTTAGCACAGGGTTGGGCACAAGATGAAGCCTTAATGAATGATAGTTATTAATATTAGTATAGGGTCTGTAGATGAGGAATAGCACATTTCACATTGCAAAGTGCTCTATAATTTTGCCTTCTAGTTAGATACACGGCCTAATGGAACAAAAACAGCTGGGAGTTTTCTGTGGCTGAGAGTAAACACTAATTTTGGATGAAAAATCTCTGCTAAACCATTGTACCTCAAAGGGGACTCCAATATTTTTTCAAGATTATGTATTCTATTACCCAAAGTGTACACACTAATCAAAGTTAGGTTTTATTTATTTTAAAACACCTTGTGTTTTAAATTTCCTACCAATAAACCATGTCCACTAGATTACCTAATATTTTATCACACACTTCAATAATCTTTACTTGTTAATCAACACCTTGAATTTGTCCCTCTGTATTTATTGGGCCTGCATTTTATTACTTCCTTGGTAAACCTTGTGTTTTCAAAGGCCTTTCAGTACAACTCAATCACAAAAATGTGCTTCTTGGTGACATCTAAGACATAAAGTCTTAACCCAGTGGTGAAATAATTTTAATTATAAAGGCAAAGCCATGAGATGGAATCACAGTGACAGTTAAACAAATCTCTAATTATCCAGCCAGTTTGTAAATCCCTTCTGTCTCCTTTCTCATTCCATTTGCAGACACGGATGTCATCTCATTAAATCAATAGCTCAGATGTACACACAAATGTCTTATACCAAGTACATATTCCTCTTTCTGCCTGTCTCCCAGTACCTAAACCTGTCTTATATAGCAGCAACATCAAATTACATCACAAAGGAAGAAAGTAAATAAGAAAATCAGGTAGCCAAAGCAAAAGCAAACAACTACAGTGGGAGCTTTGAGCCAACAGTCTCCAGGTGTCAAAGGAGATTATGTGAATGTGACTGTCAAGGTGAATGGGATGTGCATGCTATTCAATAGTTTGTGATCTCCTCCATTGATTGGGTAAATTTCCAGTGCTAAGCCACATGCCTGGTATATACGAATCTTAGTAACTTCTTATCAATTGAATTACCAAACTAATATCCCATAAGACTCTCTAGTTCCCTCAGGCCCTCAAAACAATACAGGGCACTGCCAGTGCTCTTGGTTGTTTATGAGAACTAGAGGGTAAGACCCTATTGCTGAAGACACCACATGTTTCAGTTACAGGACACTGAGAATTCAGCTAGAACTGAGCTAGAAGCCTCCTTCCTACTGGCTGGCTATCATAGGATTGGAAAGCACTATGCAGGTTGCTCAAGGAGAAAAGACATCTATAGTCTTAACCAAAGGTTTTGGACTATGCAATCTACACAACTGTCCTTCCAGGCAATCCACTGGTGCAATAGTGGCATGACTGCTGTGGAGTAATCAACTGCTCTCCAATTAGATGGGAGAAAATTAACACCTGGTACTAAAAAATCTAGTTAAAACTATGGCTGGGAAGATCATAGGCCCTATGTAGGGAGTAACTACTGTTGTTTGGCTAAATGGATATGTTGTGCCCATTAAATTTCCATCTAAATATTCATACTTATGCCCATAGGTGAGTGCTGCTCTCACCTTCAGTCAGAAGCTTCTTTTTGCAAATGATAGTGACCATGGGAGAGACTCAAAACACATCAGAGCACTGAGAATAAGTGACTATTGATGGCTCAACATGAATTGATGTATCTCTCTCATGCCCTCCAAGACTCAGGGAACATTGCAGAAGAGGGGGCAGAAACAAATGTAAGAGCCAGAGGATGTGGAGGAATGCTTTGGAGCACTGTCATCCTGATACAAAGTAACCATTGCATTCATGACCTCACAGCAGATGTAGTTTCCTGCAAAATATTAGGCACAAGTCTTGCACAATATTGTACCCACCAACATACTGTCTAGTTGGAAAGAGGTTCAGGATGAGAGAGGGAAATAAAAGAAGGTAATGGGAGGAGATTATGATCAAAATACATTATGGACATGTATGAAAACTATCCAGTTTAAGTATTTTTTAAGATCCCTTGCATGATGTTATGATCCCAATTACCCTACATCTATAATCTATATTTAAGAATTTATTTTTACATTTTATGTATCTGTTTGCAAGCAGAGAGAGACAGAAGAGAAATGAGAGACAGAGAGAGAAAATAGGCACACCAGGGACTCCATTCACTGCAAATGAACTCCAGATGCATGTGTCAGTGCATCTGACTTTACATGAATACTTAAGAATTAAACCAGGATCATTAGACTTTGTAGGCAAGCACCGTAACCACTAAGCCATCTCTCCAGCCCCTAAGAGTTTATTTTTCCAGGCTTAGGGCCACAAGCCTATAATCCTAGCTCAGAAGACTGAGGCAAGAGGATTGCTCGTTCAAGGCCTGCCTAAACAAAGTGAGCTCATAGCCACCCTAGACAACATAGTAAGAGCTTATTTCAAAAGAAAAAGTAAAGCCAGAGCTGGGGATAAAGATCAGTGCTACAGTGCTTGTACAGAGCATAGCAAAGTCCTGGGTTTGATTCCTATAAGTGGGAGAAGGAGGAAGGAGGGAAAGAATAGAAGGATGAAGGAGGAATTAGTTTCAATAATTAAAAGTCTTGCCAGGCGTGGTGGCACATGCCTTTAATTTCAGCACTTGTGAGGCAGAGGTAGGTGGATTGCCATGAGTTCAAGGCCACCCTGAGACTACATAGTGAATTCCAGGTCAGCCTCAGTTACAGTGAGACCCTACCCCGAAAACCAAGAAAAAAAAAAAAAGACTTATCAGTGATGCTTTGCTCAAACCCACAGATCATTCACATTAGATAACGTACACTTCCTATAACAGCTTCTGCATGCCATCCATCCATGCTAATCTCACCGAGTAACTAACATTTTTGCAAGAGATGGTAATGTGGCCGCGCATAGAAGGAGAAGGAAAAGGGAGAAGCTGTGCCAACTTAATGTGCCGAGAACAAGCCAGCACTCTCACTTCCCTCAAATCCATGACTGAGCAGATTGAGCGGCCTGTGGTCTCCAACTGTAAGCCTTCACTCCCCTCTGAGCTGAGCCCAGAGAAAGGGGATCTATGTCTTGGCAATGGCTTGCACTAACAGGAAGTAATTCAGGGAGCATGCTTTCAGGGGTCCTGGTCTGTGATACTCCTGGCGGGGGGGTGGGGGAGGTCATGAAATATCATCAAGGAAATAAACTCTCAGCGAGGAAACAAAGAGCAAATTCCCAACCAGTCATATTAAACACACAACTGCTCTTGGGAAGAGATGTGAATCTAACATCTTCCTCTCAGAGTGGACTTGCAGATAAGTGGAAGCTTTCTAATGTCATTCCTGAGGCTGCCTTCTGATGCTTAGCCTCCATGTGGGACTCATTCAAAACCCCAAACCTCCATGTTGTCCATTCGTCCATCCAATTATCAGACTTTCTGTTTTACTCTTTTTTTTTTTTGATTTTTTTTTTTTTTTTGAGAGCGACAGACACAGACAGAAAGACAGATAGAGGGAGAGAGAATGGGCGCGCCAGGGCTTCCAGCCTCTGCAAATGAACTCCCGACGCGTGCACCCCCTTGTGCATCTGGCTAACGTGGGACCTGGGGAACTGAGCCTAGAACCGGGGTCCTTAGGCTTCACAGGCAAGCGTTTAACTGCTACGCCATCTCTCCAGCCCTCTGTTTTACTCTTAATAATCTTTACTTCTCACCATCTGGAATTAGCATCAGTGAGATGCTAGGATCGTCAATATCTTCCTCTGGAGAGGTAAAATTGGATGAATTTCTATGAGATTGGAATTTTTTTTTTTTTTTTGGTTTTTCGAGGTAGGGTTTCACTCTGGTCCAGGCTGACCTGGAATTAACTCTGTCATCTCAGGGTGGCCTTGAACTCACAGCAATCCTCCTACTCTGCCTCCCTACTGCTGGGATTAAAAACGTGCACCACCACGCCCAGCTGAGATTGGAATGTTTAACTTACATACTCAAACATCTCAATTTTTCTTTTAATGAGTAAGAGATGGTGTTCAAAATCAGAGCGGAAGCCAGGGATGGTGACTCACACCTTTAATCCTGGGGGCTGGAGAGGCTGAGTTGGGATGATTGCAGTGAGTTTGAAACCAGCCTGGGCTACACAGTGAGTTCCAGGTCAGCCTGGATTACAGTGAAACCCTGCTTCAGAAAAAAAAATATATATATAGTAATGGTCCATCTAGATTTGGTTCTGTTGACTTCACAGACAGGTCCTCTCCTCACTGCCAGGAGAATAAATGACTGTTTACTCTTTCCAAAAGGACTCCATTCTTATCAACTTATTAATAAGTATTATTTGAGTAAACACATTGTGGCTAGCTTTTTGGCCATAAACTGAGAGAAAGAGGTTGTTCCCACAATGAAAGAAACTGCAATGAAACCTGCAAGTGTGGAGCTCAGTGGAAAAGTGTGTCTACTAAGTAGACATCCCGGCCACAAGCACGAGCAGAGACAGTATGTGTCTGGCAACAAGGGAGCTGCCAGATGAGATGGGGGTATTGGAGAGTTACTCTGGCAACAGGAGGTTGGGTAGATGGAATGAGAGAGGGCGAAGTCTAGAAGAAATCCAGGCACGAGTATATCAAAGTCTGCCTAGAAGAGATAGCAATCAGAAGAGAAGGTAAGCACCTCACCTAACACAGGGCATCTTAACCTTTCCCACTCACAATCCCTTCTCACCTACAAAATTTGTCTATAACTCTGGATAGAGACACTGATAATATAGATAGACAACTCAAACATGTACTGATAAGAAGTCATAAAGAAATTTATTTTCAAACAATTCTCTGGTATATAGATAATTTCACCATTTCTTAAGAAGGAGAACAAAGCCATGTACTAATGAGACAAATGTGCTCCTTTGCTTTTACTTAAAGAATAAACTTGGCTGAATTTTTATTATTATTAAGTGGAAAGTAGTATGGATACATCACATGTTGCTACTGTCACTTCCCTCCTCCCTGCCCCCAATCCTCTGAGGGCCTTCCTCAGTGGGATTGCTGGTATTTCCCCAGGGTTTGCAGGTTATGAGATGTAGAGCATCAGTCAGTCATTGTAAGGGTGGACAGTGCCTCTGGACATTCCCTTCCACTCCATGGCTCCTACAATCTTTATGCACCCTCTTCCACAAAATCCCCTGAGCCTCGGTAGGTGCATTTTAAGGCTACTTAAGTGTTGAGCTCTCAGCATGCTTGGATTTCTGCTTTGGTGCGTTTTGAATATCCTCAGTGTCTGTCCCCATGACTCTGGTGCTGGTTACCAGGGTCGCTACTGAAGCAGCATTCTTACTCATCTAGCCAATTTCTTTGTGGTTTCACCTGGGCCCTGGCTGATCTGCAAGGGGTGGCTTATGGCCTCATTCTAGCTGCTCTCTGAAAAAAAGAAAACCAGATTCTCCAAAGGAGACAGAGGTCAGCATAGGTCCAATGGGATAAGTATTAGTACTTAAGAGAAATTTTGGTGAGTTTAGTCTCTCTTTTGGCAAAAGACTAGTGGGAGCTTCTTATTTGAGTCCATGATTTTTGGTCTCCATAGGATACTGACTCCATTCCCAGTTCCACCTAAGGGTTTCTTTCCACTGAGCAGAACCTGATTGCAACATGGCATAAACACACTTTTGCCACTTCAAGGTATATATTTAGTCTCAGTAATGATGACTGTAAAATAAAAATACCCATCAACTCTGGAAAACATTGAATATGCTCTATACTATGCAGCATCAGAAATGCAGCCAATCATATAGTGCTGGAAAGCACTACATGAGCTGCTGAGGGAAAATGGCCAACAGCCTTGTGTGCTAACAGAGCACACTGCTATAGAAAACAACTAGTCTGACAAGATGGACACACTTGTGCATTAATGGCACCCAGCCTAGGTGGGTAACCAACAGCTCTCTGCTTGGCTAAGATGTCTGCAGTGTGTTGTTGGGGCAGGCTAGCAGAAAATACCCAACCAAGAGTAGCTTGGGGGTTGGGGAAGGTTTACTTTGGCTTACAGATTTGAGAGGAAGCTCCATGATGGTAGGAAGAAACCATGGCATGAGCAGAGGGTGGACATCACCTCCTCACCAACATCAGGTAGACAACAGCAACAGCAGAGTGAGCCAAACACTGACAAGGGGACGCTGGCTATTATACCAATACAAGATTTAAACAAAGCAAACATCAAACTCTGTAGCTCCAAATCCAACAACTCTAGCCAGTGACAAGTCTCCAAATCCAATAATTCTAACCAGCTACAAGTCTCTGGAGTTCCAGTTCTGCTCCTCCAGCTAGGCTACTCACAGTCCTCCAGGATCACATCCAGGGTCAGAAGCTCTCCTTAGCAGCTCCCTCCTGGTCCCAACAATTCCACTGGGTCTTCACTGCAACCCATGGTCCATCCTCATGGCTCCATCAGGTCTCCATGCAGGCAATCCTTAGCAGATCTGCTTTACACCACCCATGACCATTTCCAAACTAAAAGACCATGTTGAAAATTCAATGACTCCCTCTTTGCTGAATTTCTTATATACCATAATACAAGGTAAGGTGCCAAATTTGTTAATTCATGGAGGAATGAAGCAGACTTTGGAGAACAGGATACTCCTTCAGCTGGTCCAATCTCAATGGCTGTAATCTCTCATACAATTGCAGCTGAATGGGCAGAAGTTTCAGTCCAAAAGTTTCACTTTCTTTTGCGCCATATCCCTCTACCCACACTAGTACATTTCTACACAATTCAGCACTGCACAAATTCTCAGGACATGATCATAACAGCAAACCTCTCACACAAACTGTTTCTAATCCAGTCCAGGCAAAGCTCTTTCTCACCCTCATAAGCCAAACCTCATTATCTATAGTTCTTACTGCATTCAGGTCTTTCAACTCTGACCAGAATAGTCCATCAAGCTGTACTTAGAGCATTGCAAGGCATCTCTTAGGCCAAGGTTTCAAGTCCTTCCACATTCCTCTTGAAAATCAGCTCCAAAAGCCAAAAGCCACACAGTCAGGTGTCTAGCAGCAACCTCACTCGTGGTACCAACTTTACTGTTGCAGTCAGGTTCATATTGCTGGCAGAAAACACCTGACCAAGAGGAGCTTGTGGGGAGGAAAGGTTTATTTTGGCTTACAGGTTCAAGGAGAAGCTCCACGATAGCAAGCAAAAATGATAGCATGAACAGAGGGTAGACATCACCTCCTCACCAGTATCAGGTGGACAACAGCAACAGGACAGTGTGCCAAACACTGGCAAGGGAAAACTGGCTAAAATACCCATAAGCCTGCCCCCATCAAAATGCTGCCTTCAGGAGATGTTAGTTCCCAAATTGCCATCAGCAGGGAGCCTAGCATTCAGAATACTTAAGTTTATGGGAGACACCTAAATCAAACCACAATGGGCCATTTCAGAAATTATTGGAAATGCCTTCTTTAATACTAAGCCAAAACTCATCGAATTTTTTTTAATTTTTTTTGTTTTATTTTTATTTATTTATTTATTTAAGAGCAACATACAGAGACAGAAAGAGGCAGAGAGAGAGAGAGAGAGATTGAGAATGGGCATGTCAGAGCCTCCAGCCACTGCAAACAAACTCCAGAAGTATGTTCCCCCTTGTGCATCTGGTTTATGTGGGTACTTGGGAATTGAACCTGGGTCCTTAGGCTTCACAGGCAATCACCTTAACCACAACACTATCTCTCCAGCACTCAAGTAGCAATTTTTAAAGTCAAACATTCTAATGTAATATAATTCAAAAATATACTTAAATACTGAAGAATGATTATAGAGAAATATTTAAACATTTTATTTTCCATAATTAAACCACTGTTTCCACCTTCCAAGGCTCAGGGTCTATTGCAGAAGAGGCAGCAGAAAGAATGTAAGAGCCAAAGGAAGGGTAGGACTCCTTACAATGTGCTCCCTCCAGACACAAAATGGCCTGGATATCCATGACCTCACAGTGCCTGACACTACCTACACAAGACCATCATAAGAGGAGGAAAAGATCATGACATCAACATAAAAGAGAGACTGATTAAGAGGGGAGGGGGCATGACGGAGAGTTTCACAGGGGGAAGGGTGGGGGGAGGGTATTACCATAGAATATTATAATCATGGAAGTTGTTAATAAAAATTTGAAAAGAAAAAAAAAAACTTTTGTACAATAAAAACAGTGCAACTTACAGCATACAGTAGTTTCGAGTCTGAGCCAAGATATCTCAGGCAGCGTCATTGGCATCGTGTGGCGTGACGGCATGTGCAGTGCAGATGGCACATGTGGTGTGCTCAGAACCATGGCTGCAGTAAAGTTGTGCCATGAAACACAAGCAGGCATTTTAGAAACATCCAGGATTCGTTACACATTTTATTTCTAATGAATTGTTGGTCTTTGAGTATTCAGAAATACTTTACTATAGTAACTTTTCTGCACCTTTCACATTTAGTTAATGATCCCATATAGGGTCATACCCAACAGTTTAAAAAGCCAAGCTCTAAGAAAAATCTTAAAGAAATAGAAACTTTATTTATTGACAATTTTAGACCTCTATGTAATGTACTTTGATCAGGTTCACCTCCAATGGGAGAGGAAGGGGGATGAGAGAAGATAATGAAAGGTGAATATTATCAAAATACATTACATGCATGTATTAAAATGTCAATAAATAAAATTATAAAAAGAAAATCCCTCTCTGTCATCATCCTTCCAAAACCTCCACAGAAGTACTGAAGATAATTGCTTATATATTTTTTTAATTCTAATGTTATAAAGATAAATTTAAAGATAATCCATAAAGTGAAATAAGGAAGGAAGGAAGGTAGGGAAGGAAGACAAGAGGAAGGGAGGGAGGGAGGAAAGGAAGGAAGGAAGGAAGGAAGGAAGGAAGGAAGGAAGGAAGGAAGGAAGGAAGGAAGGAAGGAAGGAAGGAGAAAGAAAGAAAGAGAGGGAGGGAGGGAGGGAGGAAGGGAGGGAGGGAAAGAAAGAAGGGAGGAAGAAGGCAGTTTAATGAGCTCCTACTCTATAGGTTAACTAGACCAGGTACTATGTGGTGACAAAATTTTGCCTTCATTCCAACAAAAAGAATAAGCACAGAAACCAACAATTTCAGATGACATGATGAAGGAGAATTAAGAAAGGGAAGTTGGGTAGAGAGCAGGGAAGGAGCTGGTCAAGGAGGCTGTGCTAGTGAGGTGACATTAAGACCCACTTCAGTATGAAGATGTCAGAGACTGGAAAAACTTCCAGACAGAAGAAAGGGTCATGTCTGGGGTGAGAATGAGGTTTGAGATTTGAGAAATAGGAAGAAAAACATGGAGGCTGGAAGAATAATCACAGAGACATTTGGGTCTTGCAAGGCACCATACAACATACGAATTCCAATCTGCCTGCCATTAAGCCACTGCAGATGACTGTGGTCATTAGCAAAGACATTTCATATGGTTTACACTTTAAAGAACTAGCACAAAGACCTGGAAGATGAGTTGGGAAGTGCCACAATAGTGTCGATGGTGGATTAAGGGTCTAGGTAAGTGTCAGGGAGATGGGGGTGAGATGTTTTCTAGGGAAAATCACAAGATGATGAAGGGCAGTTCGAGTATAGAGAGTCTTCATGAGACGAGTACAGAGGCAGTGTAAGTGGTCCCAGACAGTCAATAAACAAAAAAGGCCGGGAAGGGGCAGATTTGGAGGAAGGTGGGGAAGTGCCAAGAGTTATAATTCTGAGTGTATAAATTTTGAGATGCCTGGTTAGACCTCTCAGGGGATATTTCTGTTCTGTTTCATCTAGGGTTGGGAGCAATCTTATTGTTGACTATTAAATTATAATTAGTCTGACCTGGAGACTGTAGAACACTAACTCATCCCTGCATCGTGAACAGTCATCCTGCTCAGGCTTGTGAGCTATTCCCAGCGTAATAAGCAAGCCCCTGGAGACCTCGCCCTGACTTGCATTCTTACTTTTCTCGCTGGCAACTTTCCTCTCATCAGTCCTTCAAAGCATTGGAGCTGAATGACTACCCAGAAATCCTCCCACTGTATCGGAAATGTGGGCTCTCCACCTCACAGCTGGGGTTGGGCTTCTGGGTCACCAGCAGATTATTTCTTGCTGTGGGAACCCTGGGAGGAAGGTTGTGGAATAGGAGCCTGACCCAGGAGTGACTCATGACTGAGCATTAGAGATGAGGGACTCCCCGCAGCTGGACACCCCCACAGTCTGCCAAGCCTCCTTCAGGGAACCACATACCCTGGAAGGCTGAATGGAAAAATTATACTCATTAGTTACCCTTTAAAGAAAGTTTATGCAATGGACCAGTATGTTGTGGAAAAGTCTGGGCTCACAGGAGAGAGAAAACATAAAACTGGAAGCCGAATGCAAGGAAAAATCATTAAAGAAAAATGTAAAAACCTGCACCACACCCACAGCTATTCCAATAAACACCCCAGCTGTGGCTCACTAATTCAGCTCCTCTCTTTGTAAACCTTCCTTATTTTTCCTCTTCTATCCTTCTGTCTTTCCTTCCTGCTGGTTTGCACTGATCTGGTTTGTGTTGTTGTTGTTTTCAGGAGAGCCTTGTTATATGGACTTGAGTTTTTCAAGTGTTTGCTGATTATCCAGTGTATCTGCCCATTGAGCCTGACTCCACTTCACCATGGCAGGAAGGATGGGCAGGGCCCCTCCGGGGGCAGTCTCTCTGCGTGGCTGGCTTTTGAGAAGCTAAACAGCGTACCTGATCCCCACGGCAGATCTGAAACAGTTCAAAGCCCCGTAGGGAGTGTGAAGAGTGAAGGTCAAAATGGGCACCTTCCACACAGCATGAAGCTCTTTGGGAGGGTTTCACTTAGATCTGGTGACTCACTAATGACAGCTGCAAAATGACGAGTTGTTCCTTGGAGAAAAGTCATGCAGGCCTTTTCTAAATATGAACAAATGAAACACCCTCTTGACAATAGGCAGACGAGTGAGTGTGGAACTTCTTCTCCCAGGCTCATTCTCTGGGGCATAGCGCAGGGCAGGCGAGGCCAGGATGCTCCACACAGAAGGAGCCATCTTGAATGGGAAACATTGATTCTTTCCTCAAAGTACTCCCTTCAGGATGAGGCTTTAAGAGAGTAACTTTCAATGCCTTTCCCAAAGCAATGTCACTGAAAGCCAAAAAATGGAAAGAAAAAAAATGTGTGTGGAAGCTTTTAGACAGCTGCCACCTCTTCCTGTGGTAAGGCTGGTCACTCTCTGTCTGACCTTGGTGATCACAAACCAGAGCATGTCACCCATCTCAGAAAGCACTCGGGAGGTACTAGGAAGCATCTAGAATTGAACGTGGTTGTTTCTTTTCCCTCACTAGATATTAGTGTCCAAATACTTTAAGCTACTTTGATAGAATCTGCTCATTTCCCTCCAGAATCCATCCTACATTTTTGTTGTTGTTGTTGTTGTTTTCTAGGTAGGGTCTCACTCTAGCCCAGATTGACCGGGAATAATTCATAGTCTCAGGGTGGCTTCAAAACTCATGGTCATTCTCCCACCTCTGCCTCCCAAGTGCTGGCATTAAAGATATATACCACCACGTCCGCCCAGCATCCTACGTTTTTTTTTAAATGCAGCCCCCACTAAGTTTTATCTGGACACAAGACTTCTCAGCTAGTTCCTAGCCAGTTGCATGTGAGTAAAAGCAAATGTGGACAACTGCATCACCTCCTTGAACTGCCATGTTTCTCCTGCCTTTGACTTCCTTCCCATGACCAGAACAGAAATGTGGCTGAGTGAGCCAGCTTCAGTGACAGAGACAATATCTCAGGGGTACAGCCATGGAGCAAGATAGAGGAAATGGGTCATTGGATGACTTCACAAAGTATAGCCAACTGCCACCCTCAGCCACCTACTGGCTGAGATATCTACGTGATCAGGACTAAACCTGCTACCTGGATTTCTGCTGAGAAATCAAACCCATATACTAATACGGGGACACAAGACTCTGAATTCTTCCAAGTCATTCCGTTTCCCCTTCTAGCCTTCTGTGCATCTACATATCCTTTATCAAATTTGCACAGTGCCTGATGGGAGGTTTGTACTGGGAATATCTTCTGTCCTCCTCATCTCTTCTTCATCTACCCAAGTTTACCCATCCATCAATGTCCAATTCACACTCACTTTATTTCACTCATCCAGTGAAGACTGAATATTCACCTACTATGTGTTGAGTACTTAAGACTCTGAGGGTAGACTAAATTGTCAGTTGTTACATTTAACCCACCTGTCTATCCAGGGTTAATACCCAGTGGGCTGAACCCATCAGAAAATAAAATGAATGAATTAGGAGAAATTTTAGTCATCTTCAGAAGCAAAAAGAATTTCGTTTTCTGGGACTTTAAGAGCAGAATTAATTCCTATTCTTTCAGTTGTATTTTGGTAGATTTCCACATGGTGAGTTACTGTTCTTTTATGGGGCACACCTGGATAATAATTACCTCTGCTTCCTCAGAGAAGCTGTAACTCTTGAAATGTTTAACGTGGAGGCTGATAGCCCTCATATCTTTGGTCAGCAGCTTAAAGAGTGCCACAATTCACTTTTTTATTAAGTAGACATGCAGTTTTAATGCCCAACCCAGAACTCAGAGAGTGGAAATTTGCCTACTCTAACAAGTGGAATTATTAGTAGGAGTTTAATTAATGTCTAACAGGTGAAGTTGATAATGCTTTTGTTTTTTACTAAAAAACTACATTCTGGGCTGGAGGGATGGCTTAGCAGTTAAGGCATTTGCCTGCAAAGCCAAAGGACCCAAGTTTGATTCCTCAGGACCCACGTTAGCCTGATGCACAAGGGGGCACACGAGTCTCGAATTCATTTGCAGTGGCTGGAGACCCTGGTGCACCCATTCTCTTTCTCTCTCTCCTTCTCCCTCTCCCTCTTTCTCTGTCAAATAGATAATACTTTTTAAACTGCATTCTTTTGTTGCTTCATATCAACAACATCCTGTGTCTGGGATCTTAGACCGTTATAGAAGTGAACAACCCTCCCCCAAGTTCCAGAATGCTATGTGAGTGGGAGATAATCTAGCATTCGTCAGACTGGGAACTTTACCTGATGTGTCCATAAGCAAAGTCACAGTAAGGACCTCTCGGCCCTGTGTTAATTGGAAATTAACTGCTCTCCTTTGGAGAGGACTTTGACCTTCTGAGGGCTGCCATGAGAACTGGCTCACTGGAGGCTTCAAAAACTACTCAGACATTTAATTTCACTCCAAAATGCAGCCCGAAAGTTCTCACAATTATAAAAACATGTATTAGCAGGGGACTACATGTGTATTTTGCCAGGTACAGCCCTTACTTTTTTGTTTTGTTTTGTTTTGTTTTGTTTTAAGATTCCCAGCTGGAATATCCAAGCATCTAAAAAAAAATCACCACAAATAGCTGTGACTCCTGACCAAGAACACCATGGGACGTATCTGCAGTGAGGGAAACAAGGATAAATCTGTCCCTCCCCCAAGAAATAAAGAGCCACAAGTTAGGATGAGATAATCAGAAGACTCCAGGAAACACTTTCTGTCTGACTCATTTGCCCTGCTCACAAAACCTTCTATTGATGTTGAGATACCAGGGTCATTTGCCCAGAAAAAGGAGGCAGAGCTAGCTATATGTCTTTTATCTTTGCTCCATTGTGCAGGCTCTAAGCCTCCTGATACCTGATTGTAGCAGTCAGAACTGGAAGAGCAATGAGTTCAGTCTACAGTGTTTGCACTCCACAGCAGAAAACCACGTGCACCATTATACATAAGCGATGTGTCCAAAGAAGCTCATGACAAAACCAGGCCCAGAACGCAGGTCCTTTGACTTATTTCCTACTCCAACCTTTCAATCACTTCTGTGTGTCCAAACAATGCAGCACCCATCAACCACCAGTTCTGAGTCATGTTCCCGGCCTTCCTCGTGCCAATGCCACCACACTAGCCCAAGCCCTTATCACTTTGATTCAAGGCAAAAGCAAAAGATCAGGTTCTTCACCCAGCCCTATGCAAGCACAGCTGCTTATTAAGAACAACCTGAGCCAGGTATGGTGACGCACGCCTTTAATCCCAGCACTCAGGAGGCAGAGGTAGGAGGATCGTCATGAGTTCGAGGCCACCCTGAGATTACATAGTGAATTCCAGGTCAGCCTGAGCTACAGTGAAACCCTACCTCAAAAAAAAGAACGAAAGAATGAAAGAATGAAAGAACGAAAGAACGAAAGAACGAAAGAAAGAAAGAAAGAAAGAAAGAAAGAAAGAGAGAGAGAAAGAGAGAAAGAAAGAAAGAAAGAAACAACCTGTAAGAGGAGTTCAGATTTCAGTTTCATACATGAAGGGACAGGAACTTGGAGGCTAAGAGGAGTTAAAGAGATAAGAGTCAGAACCAAGACTAACCCCTCATCTGTCTCATGTGAGGTCCAGGTCCATGGTTATATTGTCTCCAGAAGCCATTTCAGCAACCCTCTGAGTTTCTAACCCTCCCCATTATAAACCACACGATATACTCTGATGCCAGATTCATTTTCTTTATTCTTGCTATTAGGGCTGGGGGAACGGTTCAGCAGCTGATGGCACTTACATTGCAAAGCCTGCTGGCACAGGTTCAATCCCCTAATATCCCTGTAAATCCAGAGGCACAATGTGGCATGTGATCCTGGAGTTTGCAGTAGCAACAGGCTTTGGCATAACCATACTCTGTCACTGTGTGTGTGTCTTTCTGTCTCTGTCTCTCTCTTGCTCTCTTAAATAAATAAAAATATTAAAATAAATAAATTTGCTTTTAATCATGTCACTACCTTCCTCAAAACCCAACTGTTCTATATAGTGAATTCAAGACCATCCTAGGCTATAAGAGACCTTATCATAAATGATAAGTAAATAAATAAATACCCAGCTCTTATCTTGTCATTATGAATGTCCATGCTCTGGTCCCACTGGCATATCCAGCTTTGTCTCCAAAGCTCTGACTTTGTCCCTTAAAATATATTTTTGCCTGCCCTCTCACCCTCTACAAATAGGTCACCCTCCATATTTTTCTTCTCATTCAAAACCTCAGCAGAGGCACTGCCAGATTTGAATCCTGACTCTACCACTTACTCACATATGACTTTAGGCAAGTATCTCAACCTTTCTGTGCTTTTTTCCCAAAACACATAATGAGGATAACTGTAGCTCCTTCTTAGGAGGTTACTGAGAAGTCTAACTCATTTTTCTGCAAACAAAACACTTGGAACATTATGTAGTACAAAGCAATAACTCAAGAAATATGAACTATTCCTAGCATTTATCATTGGCACCAAGCACCAGGATAAATGATGAGATTGAAAGAATAAGTCATGGTCAAACCTCATCCTCCAAGTTCAGTAAGCAAGATGAACATCTCACCCAATAATCCCAGCCCAGCACTTCAATGCTAGAATAGAAAGGCAGGTACAGAAGACCACAAGGGAGAAAGGCACTATGTGTCTAGAGTGAAAAAAGGTTGTAGCAAAGAAATGTGTTATCCCCAAATTAAATATAGAAGTTCCTCCTAGGGTCACATGAATGCACGTGGAACCATCATGCAAGGGTTTCTGGGGGTGAGGGGGGACTGACAGCTGGAGTCCAGTGTTTGTGTGAGGTGAAGCTGGAATGGTAAGCAGGGCTCTTCTCCTGAAGCACCTTGTGCCATTGACCTTGTCCTTGAGGAAGCTCAGCTAAGTGGTCGTGTTCTGTGCATCAAGTTGTCCTCTAAATTTTTATGTCAAAGAGTAATGCTATTCTCCCTTTGGTCAGAGAAGCTTCTTTTTGCAGACAGTGGGGAAACTCAGAACCCATCACAGTGCTGAGAATAAGTGACAGTGGAGTGCTCAGCACTAACCAAAACATCTCTATCACACCCTCCAAGGCTCAGGGAACATTACGGAAGTGGGAACCTGAAAGAACATAAGAGCCAGAAGATGGGGAGGAATGTTTCCCTGTCTTCCAGACACAAGTGGCTTGCGCATCATAACCTCACAGCAGCCGTCATTGCCTACACAAAACCTGAATAATATTGGGCCCGTGATGAAATGGTTTTCATCATGAATGATGGAAGGGGGCATAAAAACAAACAAACAATCAAAAAACAGTATCTGTGGCTGTATAGATGGCTTAGCAGTTAAGGTACTTCCCTGTGAAGCCTAACCCAGGTTCAATTCCCCAGAACCCACATAGTGGACATGCATCTGGAGTTCGTTTATAGTAGCTAGAAGCCTTGCTGTTCCCATTCTCCCTCTCTCTCTCTCTCTCTCTCTCTCTCTCTCTCTCTCTCTCTCTCTCTCTCTCTCCCTCTTTCACTCTCTCTCAAATAAATAAAATATTTTTACAATATTAAAAAATAATTTTAAAAACAATATCAAAATAGAAAAGGGAAAAAAAGGAAGAAAGTTCAGTGGAAGGGGGCAGAGGAAAAGGTACAAAAGAAGGTAATGGGAAGGGATTGTGATCAAAATACATTATGTACCAAAAAAATACATTATGTACATGTATGAAAACTGTCAATAAAAAAGTTATTAAGAAACGAAGCTAGTCCTTGAGATTATATGTAGAGGAGTGCCCACACCAGACTACAGTTTCTGGCATTGTGCTTTATCAGTGCAACAGTTACTTGCTGTCTAAATGTTTCTGGGTTCCAAGCAGCCCAAACAAGCATTTCTGAGCTACTTGACAGCCAGTGCCCCAGCAGCCCCCTCTCTGAGGCTTCTTAGCCTGGACTGACATGTTTCACCCCAGTAACTCTGGCTAATTGGACCAGGAATTAACAACTGACCTAAAGATAATTACCTCCTGGTTAGACAGCATCCTAAAGGAAGCAGTCCAGAACAGAAGCCCAGCTCCATGGTACCTCTCTATCCTGGATGCCAACTGCCTGAACAGCCAGACCTCCTTCCTTAGGAAGTCTAAATGACAGATACACAGGGGAAGAAAATAAGCAGATATAGGCAACGAACGCAGAAAAGCTCACATTGAAGATAGGTGTAGGCAGAAGCCATGACTAAACCAAACCTACAAGGTAGAGGGCGGGATGAGTCAGTTGCAGCAGAACAGTGAAGGCTCAGATAGAAATAGCTGAGACAGGTGCACACACAGCACACTGGCTGAAGTTTGCAGAGAAGCCACGTGACATTCTAAACCTACTTGACAGTTGCTGTTTGTGAGTTTGGGCAGTGTAGTGGTGAACGGGATTTCTGTTTTCCCTGTTTCCCTGAACATCTTCAATAGAGAACCCAAAACACTGAGCAAGACCCTTTTGCTTGATACCTAAATGAGGTTAAGCAACATTAACAGGGACATGTCCTTCTGCTCTACTTGGGGGTAAAGACTACAACGGCTTTCTCTGGTGATAGGGTGCATGGCTAGAACTCAAGAAGAAGCATAGCTGGTTCTGAAAGGTTCCTGGGATTTTTTATCAGAGGATAGGGGCCAGCCTGGAGGGGGAAACACGAGATAAGAGAAATAAGGGGAATCTGCTCTTAAAGGACTAATCATTGTAAGAAATCTGGACTTTATCCTGAGATTACAGGCTCTGCTTAGAGATTAGAAAAATATAAGTTGGGTGTATGTGGGGATGCATGCCTATGACCTCAGCACTCAGAAGGTATGGGCAAGAGGATCAAGAGTTCAAGGTCAGCCTCAGGTATTGTGAACTAAAGTTCCCAGAAAACAGTTGTATATCCTGCACCTGAGATCACAGAGAGATAGAATGTTTCAAGTCAGAGCCAAATTACCTTGGGCTGCCTTTAGCCCCTTAATAACCATTTATTGCCCACCTCTGTGTCTGAACTAACACGTAGGAAGACTATCAGTAGGTCAGATGTGATCCTTTTTGGAATACAAAAACAAATCCCCAGCTTCCACCAACCCAAGGGCTAAGAATGTCATCAGATAGCATGTGAAGCCTATGGTAGAAACTGCCCCTCCCACTCCGCCCACTTTGCTATAACTCACCTACCTAACGGTCAGCCAAGGTATTTGAAAGTGCCTGGATTTATGACTTTCTTTTGCTCTGTAACTATAAAATCTCCATGAAATTGTTAACACATTGGAACATGAATTTGAGGTAACCTAAATCTGTGTACCTGGGTGTGGTGGTTTGATTCAGGTATCCCCATAAACCTAGGCGTTCTGAATGCTAGGTCCCCAGCTGATGGCAAGCTGGGAATTAAAACCTCCGGGAGGCAGTGCATTGTTGGCGGGGGCAGGGGGAGCTTGTGGGTATTATAGCCACCTTCCTCTTGCCAGTGTTTGGCACACTCTCCTGTTGCTGTTGTCCTCCTGATGCTGGCCAGGATGTGATGCCCACCTTCTGCTCATGCCATTGTTTCCACCCTGCCATCATGGAGCTTCCCCCTCAAGTTTATGAGCTAAAATAAACTCCTTTTTTCCCACAAGCTGCTGTTGGTCAGGTGTTTTCTGCCAGCAATATAAATCTGACTACAACAATAAAGTTGGCAGCAAGAACTGAGATAGATCACTGCTGCTGGAAACCTGACTGTGGCTTTTGCACTGTTGGAGTTTATTTTTGAGAGGAATATGGGAAGATTTGAAATCTGGGCCTAAGAGACAACTTGCAGTGCTGTAAGTACAGCTTGATGGACTATTCTGGTCAGAGTTGAAAGACCTGAATGCAGTAAGAACTTTGGACTGTGAGGTTTGGTGGGTCAGAAAGATTTTTGCCCAAACTGAGCTAGAAGTAGTTTGTGTGAGAGGCTTGCTGTTATGCCTGTGTCCTGAGAACTTGTGCAGGGTTGCATTGTGTAGAAATGGACTGGTGTGAGCAGAAATATATGGCACAGAAAGAAATCTTTGGGCCAAAACTTCTGCTCATTCAACTATAATTGGTTGAGGTACTACAACCATTGAGACTGGACCAGCTGAGCTGTACTGGGACAACAGGAAGAATGCAGAATCTTTTGAAGGAGCTGACTGCTGGGAGAGTGTTCTGTTCTTCAAAGTCTGCTTTATTCCCCCATGGATTAACAAGCTGGTAGCCCATCTGGTATTATGGAGTGTACAACTGCAGGAAAGAGAGGGTCATTGAATTTCAAACATAGTTTTGGACTTTGGAAATGGCCATGGGTAGTGTGAAGCAGGATTGTTGGATTACCTGATTATAGGCCCCATGGAGCTATGTGGATGGACCATGGGATGCAGTGGAGACCCAGTGGAGATGCCAGGACTATGAAATGGCTGCCAAGGAGAGTTGCTGGCACTGGATGAAGTTTTTCTAGACTGTGAGTAGCCTAGCTGGGGGGGGGGGGGGGCGGAGGGGCAGCAGAATTGGAATTCCAGAGACTTGTCATTGGTTAGAATTATTGGACTTGGAAACTTGCCACTGACTGGAGTTTTTGGACTTGAAGCTACAGAGTTTGATGTTTGCCCTGCTTTAAATCTTGAATTGATTGAATATTTCTTTTGCTCATTTGCAGTGTGAACGTTTATTATATGCTATTATGGGTTAGGGGGTTTGGGGGGTTTTGTTGTGGTTGTTGTGTTGTTGTTGTTGTTTGGTATTACAGCTCAGTTAAAAGACTTTGGACCATGGGGATGTTTGAGCATCCATCACTGAGATTCATAAAAATGATGGGACTTTTAAAGTTAGACTTAACCATACATGATATAAAACATGATGCATTATCAGTTTATGGGGCCCAGGGGTAGAATGTGGTGGTTTGATTCAGGTGTCCCCCCCCCATAAACTTAGGTGCTCTGAGTGCTATGTTCCCAGCTGATGAAGATTTTGGAGTTAAAACCTCCTCAAAGCAGTGTGTTGTTGGGGGCGGGCTTCTGGGTGTTACAGCCAGCTTCTTCTTGACAGTGTTTGTCACACAGTCCTGTTGCTGTGGTCCTCACCTATGCTCCGGTAAGCCACCTAAATAGACTTACTGGGTCACACATGCAAAAAAGAAAAATATATAGATATATATATAGTAGAAGAACTAGAAAGAAGAGAATAAGTTGGGAAGAGGAAGGAGATCAGCAGGAGTGCAGGGAAAACAAGAGAGGATAATGGGGGGGTGATTGTGATCAAAATACATTGGGTACTTACATGAAAATGTCACAATGAAACCCATTCTTGTACACAATTAGTATATGCTAATAAAAAGTAATATAAAGGACTGAAGAGATGGCTTAGAGATTAAGGCGCTTGCCTGCAAAGCCAAAGCACCCAGATTGGATTCCCCCAGTAACCAAGTAAAGCCAGTTACACAAGGTATTGCATGCATCTGGAGTTCGTTTGCAGTGGGTAGAGACTCTGGCGTGTCCATTCTCTCTCTCTCTCTCTCTCTCTCTCTCTCTCTCCATATATATATATATACACACACACACACCTGCCCCTCTCATATAAATAAATATTTTTTAAAACAGTAATATAAAGTATTTGGAGATTCAAAGCAACTCTTTTCAGTGAAAATTACTAACTTCTATTTGACCAGGAAGGAAACCCATCTCTCCTGGAATTCTCCCACAGACAATGATATAAAACAAAGAAATTCACACAAACAGCATACTCTAGTGACTAGGCAAAAAGCCCCAGCTAAAGAACAACTTCTCCAACACACACACACACTGGAAGACAAGGACAGCCGTGTCTGTTCTACAAGTATATGTGAAATGGGACACTTGTTTCTCTCTCTCTCCCTCTCTCCCTGGAAGAACAATCTCTACAGAGTTCAAATTCAACAGTCACTTCAGGAATAACTCCTACTTTACCCTGGACTACATTTCACTAATGTCTGCTTTCAATCCCCACAGATGGGTGCTAAAAAGTGAAAAAGGATCTGATGATGGCTGGAGAGATAGTTCAGGTACTTACCTACAATGCCAAGGGACCCCGGTTTGATTCCTCAGGACCCACATAAGCCAGGTGCACAACATGGCACATATATCTGAAATTTGTTTGCAGCAGCTGGAGGCCCTGGCACACCTATTCTTTTCTTTCTTTCTTTCTCTTTCTCTCTCTCTCTCTCTCTCTCTCTCTCTCTCTCTCCGCCCCCCCCCTTTCATTTCCTCCCTCTCAAGTAAATAAGTAATAAGAAAGGCTGGGCATGGTGACACACGCCTTTAATGCCAGCATACAGGAGACAGAAGTAGGAGGATCACTGTGAGTTTGAGGCCAGCCTGAGACTACCTAGTGAATCCCAGGTCAACCTGGGCTACAGCGAGGCCCCACCTCAAAAAAAAAGAAAGAAAGAAAAAATCTGCTGACCTGAGTATCCCTTGCATACCAGAACACTGCAAGGAGAATGAGAAGTCGGGACACAATAAACATCCAAGTCCAGGTGGGCTCCCAGGACCCAGCCCACCTGCCAACACCAGGCTTCCTCTGCTTTGCGCTTACCTTCTGTTGATGCCTCCAGATGGTTATGCAGCCAATTCGAAGACCCCAACCTTCAAAGAAAGGAACCTCACGTGCGCCCTCACCCCGCCCCCACGTTTCCGCTGTCTGTCCGTACAAGCAGCACCAGCAGAAGAGAAAAGGCCACAGCGCGTGATTGCCTGCACACATCATGGAGGGGCTCATTGAGGCTCTCCATGCGGCTTCCACCACCATCTGCTCACGCTGCTTTCTCACAGACTAGCAGGGTGACACATGCTGCTTTTCATCCCAACTCAAAGACCGTGAGAGTTCTCATAGCTGCACAGGGACCTGGGCATGTGGTGATTGAAAAGAGCACCCCTGGATGCAAGCAGAAAGAAAAGCCACAGGGACGCCTTGCTGTGGATTATGACCAACCAGCTTCGCCAGCACTGCGCCAGGGTGGCCACTGGGCTGCGGAACTCTATTTCCTTCCATCCTCTACAGGTTAAATAAACCCTGTCAGGGGCTGGAGAGATGGCTTAGCGGTTAAGCGCTTGCCTGTGAAGCCTAAGGACCCCGGGTCGAGGCTCGGTTCCCCAGGACCCACGTTAGCCAGATGCACAAGGGGGCGCACGCGTCTGGAGTTCGTTTGCAGAGGCTGCAAGCCCTGGCGCACCTATTATCTCTCTCTCCCTCTATCTGTCTTTCTCTCTGTGTCTGTCGCTCTCAAATAAATAAATAAATAATAAAAAAATTATTAAAAAAATAAACCCTGTCAGATCTGACAGAACGGCCACTGCAAACTTTCATGGAACAAAACGATTGTCTCCTAAGTTCTGGCTTGTGGCAAACTCATTTTAAGGTATATTCAATACAACCAAGCCACGGTAGACATGAGATGGTGCCATGGCCTGAATTTTATTTTATTTATTTTATTCATTCATTTATCTATTATTTATTTATTTGAAAGAGAGAAAGAGGGAGCAAGAGAGAGAATGGGCATGTCTGGGCCTCCTGTCCCTGCAAATGAACTCCAGAATATGCACCAC
Organism: Jaculus jaculus; assembly: GCF_020740685.1. Classification (NCBI taxonomy): domain Eukaryota; kingdom Metazoa; phylum Chordata; class Mammalia; order Rodentia; family Dipodidae; genus Jaculus; species Jaculus jaculus. Next base: position 168,134,353 of record NC_059103.1, read on the forward strand.
TTTGTGCATCTGGCTTTACATGGGTACTGGAGAATCGAACCTCAGCCATCAGACTTTACAAGCAAGTTCTTTAACCGCATGAGCCATCTCTCCAGCCAGAATTCTGGAGGGGTTTATTTATTTGTTTATTTTGGGCTACTTTTCAAGATAGGGTCTCACACTAACCCAGGATGACCTGGAACTCACTCTGTAGACTCAGGCTGGCCTCAAACTCATATCAGTCTTCCTACCTCTGCCTCCCGAGTGCTGGGATTAAAGATGTGTGCCACCACACCCAGGCAACGGCCGGAATGTTCAGTGGATTCTTCTTATTCTCAATCCTTGGGTGTGTCTCTTTTCTTCTGTTATTCTCACCTTTTTGGTGTAGCTTTTAGCCTCTGTTAAATTCACTTTTTTTCTTCTTTTTATTATTGACAACTTCCATAATTATAAACAATAAACCATAATTCCCTCCCCCTTCACATTCCCCTTCACAACTCTATTCACCATCATATCCCCTCCCCATCTCAATCAGTCTCTCTTTTATTTTGATGTCATGATCTTTTCCTCCTATTATGAAGGTCTTGTGTAGGTAGTATCATGAGGTCATGGATATCCAGACCATGTTGTGTCCAGATGAGCACATTGTAAGGAGTCCTACCCTTCCTTTGGCTCTTACAGTCTTCCCGCCACCTCTTCCACAAAGGATCCTGGGCCTTGGCAGCTGTGATAGAGGTGTTTTAGTGCTGAGCACTCCTGTCACTTCTCGGCATTATGGTGCCTTTTGAGTCATTTCTGCTTCATTTTCTGACTTCTTTGTCAGCTCCCTTATCCTTTGCTCTTTTCTTTGCCCATTTGCTTCTTGCTTCTCTTTACCTTTCTTTTGATATCTTATCTCTTCTCAGTGTTGACATGGAAGAGGAGCTATAATCCTAAGACTAGAGTGATATTCATGAATGCTAGCAACAGGTACTCACTCATCAAAACAGACACTAGTGGTTGAGCAAGAATAAAGTTGAAAAGGTTCCTTGCATTGGTATTAACAGGAGTTTGTAGAGTCTGTGGGAAGGGGCACAGAGCAGGCATGTAGTAAAGCCCTCAATTTAGAAATAATATCATTTAGCAATCAATGTGGCTACATAAGATTGTACACATGGGGAAAAAGAACAAGCTTTGACATTTAGAACTAGCCCCTAGTCTATAAGCAGGGTTCAGTGATGCTAGGAGTCCGTGCTCACACTCAAGCAATTCACAGAATTCCAATTCAGACCATCTACTGGGTGACTGATAGAGGAAGGCCAAACCACGAACACTCCACAGTCATGTCCAGTCATGGACAAAGATATCCAAAGCATGAAGATGTCCAAACGGGGCTGGAGATATGGCTTAGCAATTAAGGCATTTGCCTTCAAAGCCAAAGGACTCCGGTTCAATTCTCCACGACCCACATAAACCAGATGCACAAGGGGGCACATGTGTCTGGAGTTCATTTGCAGTGACTAAAGACCCTGGCGCACCCATTCTCTCTCTATCTGCCTCTTTCTCTCTCTCTCAAATAAATAAATATTGAATTTAAAAAAAAAAAAAAGATGTCCAAACATCGCCCTTTTGGACTGACAGCTGCTTCTTTACCAATTACATCCTCCACCTTACCCACTCCTCCTTAAGCATGGAGAGTTGTTAATATATGCAGCCACAGAAATCTCCTCCTTCCAGAAGGCATCCAACCAAAATCTTCAATGCATCCAATCCCAATTCTATGTTATCAAATTCTATGTTGTCCTTTTCTGTTGCTGTAACTCAAGTCCACAGACTGGGTCGTTTATAAAGAATAAGGATTAGCCAGGCGTGGTGGCACACGCCTTTAATCCCAGCACTCGGGAGGTAGAGGTAGGAGGATAGATAAGAATTCAAGGCCACCCTAAGACTACATAGTTAATTCCAGGTCAGCCTGGACCAGGTGAGACCCTACCTTGAAAAACAAAACAACAACAAACAAAAAAAAAAAAAAAAAAGAATAAGGGTTCATGTAGTTCATGGTTCTGAAGCAGTGGTGCTGGTGCCTGGCTCATCATAGATAAAGATCTTGTGGGGAGACAGGTGTGGTGGTGCACGCCTTTAATTCCAGTATTTGGGAGGCAGAGATAGGAGGATCACCATGAGTTCAAGGCCACCCTGAGACTACAAAGTTGATTCCAGGACAGCCTGAGCCAGAGTGAGATCCTACCTCAAAAAACCAAAAAGTAAATAAATAAATAGAAGATCTTGTGGGGTCACAACATAGCAGACAGTATCACACACTGAGACGAAACACAAGCATTCTCTCTTTTTTCTCCCCTGTCCCCCACCCTCATCTTACTATGTAAGCCAGGCAGGCCTGGAATATATTGATGTCTTCCTGCCCAAGCCTCCCAAGCACTAGGATTGCAGGTGTGCCCCACCCCACCTGCCTCTTTCCTTTGCTTCTTTTTCTCCTAAAGCCACTAATAAAACCACAGGGCCTACTCCCATGACCTCATCTAATTCTAATTATCTCCCAAAGGACCCCAACTCCAAATATGATTTTAAGGAAGTTTCCGACACATGAATTCTGGGAGATATACTGAAGCCAACGTAAGATCCTTCCTAACTTCCTTTGCCTGAGACCCTCCATGGTTCCCCATGGTACGAGGTCCCCTTCATTGCAACTAACAATAAACCCAACATATTCATCCACAGGTGTGTTCCTGGTGGTGTTTGGCTGGAGGTCATTGACAAGGTATAAATTTGTGCCCTACCCAAAGCCTTGATGTTACTTTCAGGAATGGACCAAGCAAGGAGGACTTCAGCCTTTGGTGAGGACTGCCAATAAAGTTCACCCACGAGGAAATATGGAGACCCTGTTCCCTGCATCAGTCCCTTTTCACTTTTTTTTAAACTTTTTATTTATTTATTTGAGAGCGACAGACACAGAGAGAAAGACACATAGAGGGAGAGAGAGAGAGAGAGAATGGGCGCGCCAGGGCTTCCAGCCTCTGCAAACGAACTCCAGACACGTGCGCCCCCTTGTGCATCTGGCTAACGTGGGACCTGGGGAACCGAGCCTCGAACCGGGGTCCTTAGGCTTCACAGGCAAGCGCTTAACTGCTAAACCATCTCTCCAGCCCCCATTTTCACTTTTGATCTGGGAAAACTCCAAGTGCAGGAGCATGACCCAGAAGGGGTGTTCTGTCATAAGAACAGTGATGACTTCTACATCTAACAGGAGAGACTGTGACCTTATGTGGGGGGGTCCTGCCTTAAGTCAGCAGGAGTCAAAGTGCACAGACAAGTGAAGATGAATTCCCTTGCTTGTTCAAGGGCAGGCTATGGCCCACCTGGGACAGCCTCCTGCATGGCCTGGGGTGTTTCCAGCACATCTGTATGGCTGCACTTCCCTGCTTCAGTCCATTACCACTCCAGGACTGATCGACTTTCCCACAGAGCTGGATCGTAGGTGCAAGGAAAGGAGAGGACGTCAAGCCAGGTGCACAAAGTGGCACATGCATCTGGAGTTCCTTTGCAATTGTTAAGAGGCCCTGGCCCACCCATCCCCCCACCCACCACATTGCAAATAAATAACAATATGAAAATGTACGAAAAAGAGGGTGAGTTTTCAAATAAAATGCAGCTTCTATTAAAAAAATAAAAAAAGGAAAGATGGGGGGGAAAATAGCTGAACATGTGTAAGCCTATTTCCTTTCTGTGGTTTGGTTCCAGAGTTCCAGAAGGCATTATTTTCCCTTTCACTATTGCCTTCAACTAATATGAAGGGGAAAGCTTAGAAGAAACAAAAACCTTACTAATCCATCAGTGTTCATGTCAGGAGATAGGACCAGCACCAGCTTTCCGAACAACTTTTCCTGCAGATAAGCACGGGCTTCTAGAAACCCAACTGACTGGTCACATGGTCTGCCCAAATCCATGTAACAATGAGTCTTCTTATAAAGCAAGCCTTCCCCACTTTCAGACACTTGAGTGAAATGCATCCCTTCAGAAGGACCCACAATTGCCAGGCAACAAATTAGTCACAAACCAAAATTGAAGATTGCCCTTAAATTATTCAAGATGTTGGAAAAATACACACACAAAACAGATCAATCAAAGGGATCCAATCCATACCCTGCAGTTTTGAGACAATTAGGAGAGAAACATTCTGCAATTGAACACTGAGAATTATTTCTCTCTCTGAGGAGATATCAGAAAACTTGAGAAAAACTTAAATGTAGTTTCATATCACCAGCCCACAAAGTAAAAAGCTTCACTGTGTGCACTGGATATCAGTAAACAGAATTATAAGGTTTAATCGAATCATAATGCAAACCTGTGAGAATTACCATCTTGAAGATAAAGCAATGAACATCTCCGTGTCTGAGTCTATCCAGGGCCGGGGAACCACTGCCTGTTTGAAAGTTCTCACCATGGCAGGATCAGCACTTGGGGTGGCCAGGGCACAGTGGCAGCTCTGCCTCCCCAGCACCTGCCGCCCACTCCTGAGACAGTTTAAGCCACGGGAACAAAATCGCTGTCAAGTGTTGGGATGAAATGTTGACGTGCTAAGGAAATATTATCTCTGGGCTCATTAAAAAGATATATTATGTGGGGTAGCTGAGCTGCTAGAACAACCCCCAAATTTCCAGGGGCATGCTGAAATGAAGGTTTCTCACTTGCATGACATTCCAATGTAAATGTTCTGGTGAATGGCCAGTTTTCTTCCATCTTAGGAGTTCACCATGCCATGTGCAGCATCAGATCCCTGACTTGGTTTGCCACCAAGAATGGTTGCAAAGCATTTAAACCTGCTGCCAGCAGTGAATTCCTGTTACCATCTGCACAGGAATGGGCCCATCAGCACCGTGCCATGGAAGGTGGAGGGGTTCGCAGGGCCCCACCCTGCCTGAGGATCTTCACACAGTTAGCACTTGAGAGGGGAGAGAAGCGCACCTTCTTCAGCAGTGCAGCTATTGGTAAGGGGCTTATGCTCCTGCAAATAACCTCTCACCTGTGCTCCTGTAAACAACCCTTTGCCCATGCTCCTGTAGTCAACCCTAACCAAAGTCCATGGATTACGAAAAAATAAAAACAATATTATATATGTGTGTGTGTGTGTGTGTGTGTGTGTGTGTGTGTGTGTGTGTATATATATATATATATATACACATACATACACACACATACATACACACACATATATGTATATATATACACACACATATATATGCATATATATATATATATATATATATATATATATATACATACATACATACATACGCACTCAGGTTTATTTTTTTTCCAAGGTAGGGTCTCGCTCTAGCTCAGGCTGACCTGGAATTCACTATGGAGTCTCAGGGTGGCCTCAAACTCATGGTGATACTCCTACCTCTGCCTCCCAAGTGCTGGGATTAAAGGTGTGCACCACACCTCGCCTGGCCACAAATTTTTTTTTTAAAGACAATGAAAGTAGAGTGGGAGCTAGTTGGGAGGAGGAAAGGAATTAACAGAAATGGGAAGAGAATGAGAGAGGGTAACAGGGGATTAATATGATCAAAATACATTATGTGCATATATGAAAATGTCATACTGAAACCCATTATGTACAATTAATGCATACTAATAAAAATGCTTTTAAAACTACTAAAATAATAATTTTAGAGATTAATACAGTTATATTCTCAGTATTCTCAGAAGCTAATATTATTGTAACTCAATATTTTTGTACATCATTAAAAATACTACTATGGTTTGGAAAAAATTGCTGCTACTCTGACCCCACCCCAATCAATTTTATTATTATGAGTAGGTAGGGTCTTCAGCAGAAATTTTTCAAATATATTTTATTTACTTGAGAGAGAAAGAAAGAAGCAGAGAGAGAGAAAAGAAATGGGTACATCAGGGCTTCTTGCCACTGCAAATGAACTCCAGACGCATGTGCAACCTTGTGCATATGGCTTTACTTGGGTGCTGGGGAATTGAACCCAGGTCTTCAGGCTTTTCAAGCAAGCACCTTAACCAGTGAACAATCTCTCCAGCTCTGAGCAGATTTTTTTTAACTTTTTTTTTGTTTATTTATTTATTTGAAAGTGACACAGAGTGAGAGAAAATGGGCGTATCAGGGCCTCCGGCCACTGCACATGAATTCCAGATGCATACACCCCCTTGTGCATCTGACTTAAGACGGTACTGAGGAATCAAGCCTCAAATCGGGGTCCCTAGGCTTCACAGGCAAGCACTTAACCGCTAAGCCATCTCTCCAGCCCCCAGCGAGCAGATTTTTGTAAAACCTCCTAGAGTGTTCTGCGGGGAGCTGGTGGAAGAAGAAAGAGGTAGAAAGAGACATACCAACTCTCCAAAGCCCCAGCCCGGAGCTGAGTATCGCTGCTCACGCTACCTGGCTAAGAACATGGATGCAGCTGGGGGCATAAAATATAACCCCTACACGTGGAATCCCTCCCAGCCTCATTCCCATCTCATGTAAGGGAACATGCATATTTTTGCTGATCTACTAACTATTTTGAGAGAGTATGTGGGAGGAGCTAAATGGAAGCAGAATCAGATAAAAGAGGTGAGGGTTAGGAGTAGAAATGGAGAGACCCATAACAGCTGAAAAATCAGCGATCGCTCACGACCCTCTCTCCACCCCCAATTTCCCTTCTCCTCCTGGACACACTTCACCAGAGCTTGGTTTACATTCTGTGACTTTTCAAAAGCAAGATCTTGCTCATCCCACCACTGTTTCTGAAATTAGCACGAAATAAAAAATCAAACACTGGCAGGCATTTCTTACTCAGCCAATTCATTAAAGGAGCCTAAGGAATGGAGACCAGACTCCATAACCATGCAATGTCATTTCTTCTCCCAAGGAAGTAAGCCAGATATTTTGTATTTCAGGTGCGTTTGGATGCTCCATACTGACAGTGTAGATATGTGAAGTAAACAGTAGAATTGAGAACTTTGGCAGCCCAGAAGGATGCTGGTAGAACCCCACTGATGGGGAAATGAAATAACATCTATGTTTAAAGCCCAAGAACAGCCCATCTTTTGCTTAGCTTCAATGCAGAAATTACTTTTTTTCCAAATTAAGCCAAAGCAACAGCCTCTTCCCAATGTCACAGAGTAGGAAAAAACCCAGAACAGTGGGGCCAAACACAGTTGCTCAGAACCCAGAGGAAAGCAGGCCCTGGGCCTTGGGGAAAGGGATCCTTTTGACAACTGTACCAGAAGGGAACAGATATTTAGCAGATTTTTTCTTTTTTATTTATGAGAGAGAGAATGGGGGCACCAGGAGCTCCAGCCACTGCAAACAAACTCCAGACACATGTGTCCCCTTGTGCCACTGGTTTATGTGGGTACTGGAGAATCGAACCTGGGTTCTTAGGTTTCACAGGCAAGCACAATAACAGCTAAGCCATCTCACCAGGCTGGGACTAGATGATTTTGCTGAGCATATTAGGGATATCACACTCCTTTAAATACCACTAACACAGACTCAAGGCTAAAAATGAGGTTGGCATGATGGCAGAGGGCCTGAAAATCCTCTATATATGCTAACAAGAGTCAGACATTCCCAATCAATAGTTGGAACAAGAACAACAGAGGCCCTCTGGGAGAAGGTCAGCAGGATGAGGATGGTGGGAGTAAAGATGCCTGGGTAACACGAGGACAGGGCACACTCTGCTACAGGTTTCAGCGGGACGTTAGAAAATTGGAATGCAGCAGGACATGGCATGGTACACTACTGTATTGTGTAGTAGGATATGATACAATATGGTATATTACAATGACATGGTATGGTACGGTATGGTATGGTGCAGTATGTTTTTGTATGGCACAGTGCCATTTAGCATGGTCTTGCTTAGTATGGTATGTGATAATTCCCTTCATGAGTATTCATACAAATACATAAACTAGAAATACCCCATTAGACTTGTCCAGACTAAATCTTGGTATTGAAAGTGGCATATCAGTAACATATTTCCTCCAGGTAGAACATACTGTCAGTAATGTCTGAAGAAGGTACAGGAGAGGAAGAAGATACAGAAAGAAACAGGATGAGGGCTGGAGAGATGGCTTAGCAGTTAAACGCTTGCCTGTGAAGCCTAAGGACCCCTGTTCAAGCCTCGGTTCCCCAGGTCCCACATTAGCCAGATGCACAAGGGGGCACATGCGTCTGGAGTTCGTTTGCAGAGGCTGGAAGCCCTGGTGCGCACCTATTCTCTCTCTCTCCCTCTATCTGTCTTTCTCTCTGTGTCTGTCACTCTCAAATAAATAAATAAATAATTTTAAAAAAATTTATTAAAAAAAGAAAGAAACAGGATGAAAATGGGATGAAGAAGAGAGAGATGGAAAGAAGGAGAAAGTGAAGGCGAAATGCTTGAAAACACTCAGTCCTGGGTCTTGGGTAAGCTGAAAGCAATAGACTCAAGCAGGAAGCAAGCGTGTGCTTTAGTGTCAGCACAGGCAGAACTTCATGCAGGTGCCTTGTCTTTGGACTTCAGTGGCTTCTTGTAAAGTGAGCAAGTATAATGAGAGACTCGAGGCCGCTTCAAGCTCTGTCAAAGTCCATTTAATCATGGAGATGACTATGATAAAAAATAATAATTTAACTAAAATCAACTAGCTATCTTTAAAGAGGGAATTTCTATCAATCTTTAGTCATTTCTAAATGGCTTCAGCAAAAGGACTCTCCTTGGAAATTATTCAGGCCTCTGCTTTCATCTGCTCCTTTCAGTTTCTGCTACCATGATCCTGCCCAGTGCTGCCATTTGATGGACAGCAAGAGAAAATGAGCAAAATTTAATCACTGCTTGTTCTTGCTTAGTGAAGAGCAAATCTGGAGCGACAACATCTCAATACATCAGAGATTCAGCATACCAAGGAAGGGAAAGGATAAAGTAAGGAAATGCAAGCTCTACTTGACACTCGTGACTTGCTTCTCTGTCCTTGATATGCAAAGAATAGGCACAGGATGACCATATCCTTGCATCCCACTGAGACCTGTGCATGCACAAGAATTATACTGGACGATTTTCCAATACCTCAGGTCTGACATGCATTTTCTCATTAAAACCCTGCTCTTCTCATTCCTAAAAATTTGTAGTCTCATCCTATTTATGCTGGTTCACACCGCACATAAGAAGGCAGCAGGAGGATTGGGGAGATGTTTCAGTGGTTAAAGCGCTTGCCTGCAAAGCCTGAAAGCCGAGGTTTGATTCCCCAGTACCCACATAAAGCTACATGCACAATGTGGATGTGGCGCATGCACGTGGAGTTCATTTGAAGTGGCACTATGCTCTGGCACACCCCATTCCTTCCCTCTCTCTCTCCCTCTCTCTCTGTCTTTCTCTCCAATTGCAAATAAATTTTTAAAAATGTTTAGAAAAATAGTTTAATATTAAAAAAAGAAGACAGCAGCAGTAATTGTGTAAATCTGGCCATTTTGCAACTACCAAGTTCAGTCAGTCAACATACTGTGGTGATGATGTCATCTCCCCGGAAAACACTTTTGGTGTTCATGAGGTTTTGGGTGCAGCCCTTCTTACACATATATATGCTCAGTGCTATCAACTGAAATGCAGCCCAGAATTACAAAGGACACTGTGAAGCAGAGGTTGTTGGCGCTCACAGGTCAACCGTCCACTGGGTCATTAGATAGGTGAGGATAAGCTAAGCCACCCATGCAAAGAACCACAGAGGTGCAGCAGCATAAACAGCGAGAAGCTCATTTATTTCTCCTGTGACACCAGGCCAGGTGGCTCTGCTTGACAATGGCCTTCAGAAGGCAGATGACAAGGGTTTACTTGAGATGGTGAGCCAGCTCACTGGGAGAAGAGAGAACACGAATGGACCCACTGGGGAGATGTTGATGGGCCAGGGCTGAGAGCTGTATATGTTTTTTCCACCTGAATTCCGCTGAAGAGACTATGGGCGTGGTGATGCCTAAGTGCACAGAAGTCTCATTGTAACTTCACACGGCGCTATTCACCACTCGCTATAGAGTGAAACTGCGTGGACACCACGGAGTGGTGGAGACACGACCATTTATTCCTAGCAAAACAGAAGTAGATTTGGAGGCAGCAAACCAGCATTCACATCTGGTTACTAGGCCACTTCTGTTCATGTATTCACTCTATAAATAGGTACTGGGTGCTCATATGAGAGGCTAGACCCAGAGCGTCACACAGTCAAGGTTTCTAATCTCACTTTTGCTGGAGAGAAAAATAATGAGCGGGAAAACAGACTGGATAATAGCAGAGTGTGAGAAATGCCTGAACCTATGAGTGCTTTTCTGATACAAAATGAATATTGTATGATTCATACCTCAAAGGAACATGAGGTCACTTTGTGTGGACACCTCCATGAAGCATTAGTTGGTTTGTTCAATGGTGATGTGCTGAACTCTGACCTTGTGCCTGGGTGCACACTGGAATAGCAGAGTTTAGTTATTAACACATCAGACCACCTTGTTATGAAGCAACCTCTCCCGGAGCTCTAGGTTCAACTCCTAATCCCAAATACCTCAGACTGTGATCTTATAGAAACAGGCTCTTGGACTGAAGAAATGGCTCAGCAATTAAGAGCACCCCCTGTACAAGCACGAGACCCTGAGGAAGCCTAAGGGACCCCTGAGTTCTATCTCCAAGACCCACATAAACAGCTGAGCATGGTCACACTCAGTAACCCCAGTCGAGTAAAGGAGCAAAGACTCAAGAATGGTCACTCATTAAAAAATAAATAAAATTGCAGCCAGGCATGGTGGCACATGCCTTTAATCCCAGCACTTTGGAGGCAGAGGTAAGAGGATCTCCATGAGTTCGAGGCCACCCTGAGTCTACATATGAATTCCAGGTCAGCCTGGGCTAGAGTGAGACCCTACCTTGAAGGAAAAATAATAATAACTTGCAATCTCTGGGATCAGTAAGACTCCAACTCAAGTAAGACTGGGTGGGAGAGCAAGATGGAGCCGAACACCTAACATTCAGCTCTGGCCACCACAGAGCACATGCTGCCTCAACTCATGGGCATGCACACATGGGCATATCACCACCCCCCCCCCACACACACACACACATGAACAAAAATATGAGATAAGGCAAGATGAGATTGTTAGGATCAGCCTCAGTCCCACCCTGTTTCTAAGGTACTATCCTCCCAAAAAGAGGAAAATGGAGACAGACACCACACACACACACAAGAACAAAGCCTCATGAAGATGAAGACAGGTGCATCTACAAGCCAACGGCTGCATCAAAGCACAGGAGACTAGAAGGTTTAAAATGGACTGTCCCTCGAGAACCACAGAAGGACAACCCTCCTGACACCTTGATCTCAGGCTGCAAGCCTCGAGAGTGATGAGGGAACGGCTCTCTACTCGGTGAAGTGCCGGTGTATGGGTCTTTGGTAGGATGGCTCCAGCAATTGCCTATATCTGGGAAGCAAGTACAACTCCATGCATCTGGGCAGCTCTGTAGCCGTTCCTTAGGGTCTCCCCTGATGGATGGATTCTAGGGCTCAAGGCTACCTGCAGGATGGAAAAACTGATAAATGAGTACCAATTTCAGTCAAAGGCTCATTTTCTTTCTTCTCAGTATTTGCTAGAATTGAGAAGTCATAAAGTAGATACAATGCCACTATTAACATCATTATTAACAATTCACTTATGCAAATCTAGGTGGGAATTAGATTTTAACAGATCCTTAGGCTAAGTGCAGGGTGCTGGCTACACCCAGCTAATTCGGGGTGACACAACTGGTTAAGCCCATGTATGATTTATTTTTACTCCTATGGGAAGTTGACACTTTATTCATTAAACTACTCCCTTTAACACATTTCTAAATCATTGCTTTCCACTCTGATCTGGTCTAGTTTTCATTTCTGAGTTTCAGCTAGAATGGCTTTCATAATGAATTCTCTTTTTACCTGACAAGGCAAGTTTAAACCTCCCCCTACTGAACATTTAAAAGGGAAATTCGGCCCTTTTTTGTCAGGCTGTTTATCATATCTTGCAAATACTCAAATGCATTTTCTTTGGAAAAGGTTTGTCTTTCTATGACAGGCATATAAAAGGGTTTTATTACAGTACTCTATTCATTGGAGCTGTTCTGCCTGAAGATAAAAAGGAATTCATTTTCTGGATTTTCCTTGAATGTCAGTGCTATAGTTGCCTTCTATTATCAAAGTTCTTAACCCAAGAAGAATGGAGGGGAGGAAGAATTCCAACTGATAGACAGGATCGAGCTCCGGTAAGGAGTAACATAAAAATCAAAAATCTCAAAATACACTCGGGAGGCAGAGGTAGGAGGATTGCCATGAGTTCGAGGCCACCCTGAGACTCCATAGTGAATTCCAGGTCAGCCTGGGCTAGAGTGAGACCCTACCTCGAAAAACCAAAAAAAAAAAAAAAAAAAAAATCTCAAAAATCTCAAAATAAAATCTGAATTTAAAGGAAAATAATATATAAAGACAGGACTGGAGGGATGGCTTAGTGGTTAAGGTGCTTGCCTACAAAGCCGAAGGACCCAGGTTCACCTCCCTAGGACCCACATAATCCAGATGTACAAGGTGACACATGTATCTGGAGTCTGCTTGCAGTGGCTGAGGTCCTGGTGCGCCCATTCTCTATCTGCTTCTTTCTCTATCTCTCTCAAATAAATAAAAAATAAAATGAAATAAAAACTTTAAGTATATGTATATATGTAGAGAGAGAAATTTCTTTAGGTATTTAATAGCAAGCAATCACTGGATTTACTTGAACATACCCTGCATGGCTATCCAGTGACTTCTGAAAAATCCTGCTAACCCTATTCCTCAGGAAAGGTCCAACCTATCAGTGATGGATGGTGTGGCGGGCTCGTGGGCATGTAAGGTATCTGGAACTAGGTGAAATGCAAATCAGCATCTCTAACCAGCTCGCTGGTTATGTCGCTGCAGCATTGGCAGGACAACACTTTGGCTAGCCAAGGAAGGAGCCAAAGGGTGAGAGCCTATGCTTCAGGCCTGACTAGAAGTAGGAGCTTCCTCTAATCCCTGAGCTGGATCTATACATGATGTGAGAGATTGTGGTCCTGTTACCATACCAACTTGTACCTACTTCTGGGATTCAGTCACTGTGTGTCTATGTCTGATTCCAATCCCAGCCATCTTTAAAGACCTCATGTTGGAGATGGCTACAAGTAACGGTTTGAATGAAATGTCCCCCATAGCCTCACGTGTTTTGAATACTTGGTCCCCAGCTGGTGGCAATTTGAAAGGTGAAACTCCAGAAAACTCAGAGACCTATGCAGGGAGGAAGAGGAATAGGGTATAGCTGTCTTACATGCAGGGAAATCTGGAGGAGCCAAGGCAACAAGACCACTGTAAAGTTTGCAATTGGGAAAGCATTAGGAGACTGAACAGGGGCAGACATGAGCTGCAGCCCCCAAACCACAGACGGTGACAAGAGAACACAAAATGCAAGCAGACAGGCCCAGAGGCTCCCAGCAATAACTTGGTAGAAATCTGAATAGAGCTGGAGATTAATCATTACACAGCTAGAGGCAGGAGCAGGGGAACTTGAGTTCTTCCATTCATGTAAACTCGGGAGGCTTAAGGAAATTTGGATTATACTTGGTAATAGCCACTGGGGGGCTCTGGGCTATGAAATATGGATGAGTCATGGCAAGGGTCTCTCTATGACCAGGAAAGCAATGCAGATACAGACAGTGAGCTTTCAAATGATGAGTCATGTTTATATCTTTTACTCACAGACCTTGTGTTTCCTAAATCAGTGAGGTGATAAAAATTAAGTATCACATAGGGAAAATGGGGGAGTGAGGATAAACAATCAGATTGTAGCATAGAATCCCGGGAGCACTGTAAGTTCAAGTGAAGTCCAATAAGGGATAAATAATAAAATTCACTTCTGCCTTTTTCTTGCCAAACCAAAGACACCTCCAATAAACGTCTTTCCATGAATTCAACATGAGTTTCTTTGCAGCCTTGAAACTTTTCTTTTAATAACTTTTACATCTATTGTTGCTTATCCTCTTCTCACCTGAAAAAAAATGAAGAACTATAGTGGCAATAAGAATTGAATGTGGGGGCTGGAGAGATGGCTTAGCGGTTAAGCACTTGCCTGTGAAGCCTAAGGACCCCGGTTTGATGCTTGATTCCCCAGGACCCACGTTAGCCAGATGCACAAGGGGGCACACGCATCTGGAGTTCGTTTGCAGTGGCTGGAGGCCCTGGCACGCCCATTCTCTCTCTGTCTCTATCTGCCTCTTTCTCTGTCTGTCACTTTCAAATAAACAAATAAAAATAATTTTAAAAAAAGAAAAGAATTGAATGTGTAGGGCTAGAGAGATGGCTTAGCAGTTAAGGTGTCTGCCTGCAAAGCCAAAGGACCCAAGTTTGATTCCCCCAAGACCCATGTAAACCAGTGGTGCATGTGTATGAAGTTCATTTGCAGCATCTGGTGGCCCTGGTATGGCCATTCTCTCTCTCTTAAATAAAAATGAAAGCTATTTTTTATAAAAAGAACTGTGTATAGCTGGATGTGGTAGCAATCCCAACACTTTGGAGGCCAAAGTAGAAGGGTCACTCTGAGTTTGAGGCCAGTCCAAGATTACCTAGTGAATATCAAGTCAGCTAGCCCCCACCTCAAAAAAAAGAAAAACTTATCAATTTTGGTGATCAATCAAAACGTATTAAAACAGAAATCCAGAGGCTACAAAGAACTCAACAATACATTAGACTGTTAATAGGCCTGCTATGGCTCAGGGGACATTGGAAAGATTGTAAGAGCCACAGAGTGGGTAGGAATAGCCTGAGGCACAGTCCCCCACTACCTCACAGGGACTGACTGAGGCCTTCATGAACCTACACTGAATGACAGCCCCACTGAGGAGAGTCTCCAGAGTAATGGGAGCTAGGGTGAGGGGATAGAAGAGAATAACCTGTTATAATTAATATAAAATAAAATTAATATTTAAAACATGACATGACTAGACCCTCCACAGTTCAGGAAACATTACAGAAGAGAGGACAGAATAAATGCAAGAGCCAAAGGATTAGGAGGAGAGGCTGTTACATTCATGACCTCTCAGTGGCTGTCATAACCTGCACAAGACCTGCAGAATAGTGGCCCCATTGGATTCCACTGTGGGTGGTGGAGGAAGGCAAAGAAAGGGTATCACGACAGAAGAAGGATCAGTTAGAAAGAAGAAGGGGTTCAGTGGAATGAAGATGGAGGAACAAGAGGTAACAGGATGGGATTATGACCAAAATACATCATGTACATGTACAAAACTTGTCAATGAATAAGTTTCAAAGAAAGTAAGTGACTCCTCAGATGCTGGCACCGTTTTGCTGTCCATGCTATTTCAAAAGATGCTGCTGATTACTCCAGAGACAGGAGAGGAAAAGGTGAAGTTGCTTTCTTGAACTGTCCTTCAGTTCATGCATTTCCTCAGAGAACTGCTGGCACAAGAGGAAACAGTTTTTTGAATCCTTGTTGAATCTTTATTTAAACTCATCATGCTGAAAATCACTTTTGAGGAGCTGGATTTCTTTTTCCCCATCTTTCAGTTCCTTATAGCTGTCTAAAGCTTAAACACATATACTTAGGTAAATGAAAGAATTTTTTTTTTCTTTTTTGAGGCAGGGTCTCACTCTAGTGCAGGCTGACCTGGAATTTACTCTGTGGTCTAAGGGTGGCCTTGAACTCACAGTGATCCTCTGACCACTGCCTCCCAAATGCTGAGATTAAAGACGTGTGCCACCACACCCAGCTAAATGAAGAAATTTTAACAAAAGGATTATATCTGTTGGTGGGTGTTTTTTGTATAGACACAAATTAATCTCCAAAATCCTTTAATATACTATAGAAAAGCCTTCTTTGAGCTTCCCTTCCAGTTTGGAGTGACCTTTTTCATGAAGGCTCAGGATTTGGAGTGGGGGAGCATAAAGAAGTGTTCCCTAAGGCTAAATAATTCTCCAGTAAATACACACCACTAATGCAGAACCTCAGGTCTGGTCAGATGTTTGTCCCATCACAAGTTTCCAGGAAATACAAAAATTACAAAAACCAAGTTCAAAAGACCATACTGAGAGTTGGCCCTGTGCCTTGTTTATCTCAAGTACCCTCTACCTTTCTGTGTCTGTCTCCATCTCCCCTGTCCTGGACCCATTTCTCTTCCTTGCAACATCAAAATGTCCCCAGGTCATGTCCGGCCCTATCAGCTCCCTGATATCTTCTATTAAGAACCAAGCAAAGGGCTGGAGAGATGGCTCAGTGGATAAGGCACGTGCCAGCAAAGCCTAACGACCTGAATTCAATTCCCCTGTACCTACATAAAGCCAGATACACAAAGTGGCCCATGCATCTGGAGTTCATTTGCAGCAGCTAGAGGCCCTAGTACACCCATTGTCTCTCTCCCTCTCTCTCTCTCTCTCTTTCTCCTCCCCCTTCTTTCTCTGCTTATAACTAAATAAAATTTTTAAAACAAAGAACCAGTCAAACTTATCTAACACAAAGAAAGTGAAGGCAGCTATTTGCAGGGATATGATTTAGAACACACCTCCACCTCCAAGCGCGTTCTTTGCCCCTCCCCACACACATACCTCCCCCACAGTGCCAAAATACCATCCTTCCAAGTTTTACTGCTTTGGATTCCATCTTATTTCCACATGTCCTCATGGGATTATAATACTGAGTGACGATAGCACCTTGATTGAAACACATAATGTCACAACCAGAAATGAGAATATGTGGAGAATGAGAAAATAAGAGAAGAGTTATGAGAGAAAAATAAGTGGGTAGAACATAAGGGATCCTTTTAGGTTTTGTTTTGTTTTCTTTAAACAAAGAGGCAGATACAAAGCAAAGAAGTGAGAAAGAAGTAGGAATAAACCTCACCCATTTCACACTTCTGCTGAGCACAGTAGTGGGCCTTACGCAGAATAATTGGTTGGACTAATCACCTTTCCAGTGTGTTCTCAAACTCATGCGGCACCTCCTGCTGTCTCACCACCAGCAGCTTCCTCTCCTCTACCCCATGAACTGAACTTCTGTGGAAACAATCAAGACTTTAAAAATGACATTGTATGGGAATTGGGTACTGTGGCAAAATGACAAGGACACAGTTTAATGAGGAGATGGGGACCTTTCCACAGGCTACTCAAATCACTACAGTTTTGTGACAGCTTGTTTCATTACACATAAGTCTGGGTTGGATGGTTTTATTCTACTCATGTCCTTCAGAACCTAGGTACAATCCCTTCATTCATACAGTTATGCATTGAGTACCTACCATATGTCAGGCACTGTAAGACTCAAGAGATCCAAAAGAAAATTGTATTCGTAGCTTTGATGACCTCATGGGCTGGTCATCTGACTCTCAATAAATAAAAAGGCCTGATTTTAGAGCCTTTGCCAAATTCTATCATTCTCATTCTGGCCCAAATCAAGCTGTCCACAGTGAAACAAACAGTGGCAACATTCCTGAACGAGTACTTTCCACGCTCACCAGCTAAGACACTCACGCCCCTGTGAAAGCCCTAGACCTCTCTAGTTGAGTCAACCTGGATAATCCAGAGGCAAGCACAAAGCGCAATGAAGTTATTGCTGTAGGAGACAAATTCCACCTGCAGAAAGCCAAAGAAACCATGAAGTTCAGTCATGAAATGGTGACGGTGAGAGAGGGAGGGGACACGTGAAGTTCTGTCACCGGAGGAGTGAGAGGGAGACAGAGTGAGGCCAGGCACTGCTTTCTTCCTTGCTGTCTCTCTGGTAATGGCTCTCAGTGGACTCTTCAGTAGTCTGCAACACTGACACACACGTTGCAGCTATGGACCTGAGATTCTGAAGGCCAGGGAATTGAGGTGAGTGTCCTATCCTTTACTTCTGGGGACTACACAAGTGATTTTTTTTGTCAGATGTTAGAAAAGGAAACTTTGCCACTGCTAAGTACAGCCTGAAAACTCATTTCATTATTTTGACTTCTGTTTTAATTAACTGTACATATGGCTGCTCACTCATTAGGGTCAGATGATCCATCTGGGATGCATCTTCCTGACATCTGGACTGAGTTAGTTTGGACCTTTGGGATTTAAGCCTGTGACAAGAGGTTGTAAAGGAGAAATTCAGGAAAGGTGACAGACTCAGGTGCCAAAAGCAACTGCCTGGGCTCCACCAACATGAGACCAAAATAAAACGGACTTGGAGAAAGATTCCAACGTAACCAATCACGCTTACTCTACAGCAGAGGCCGAATAAGGGCCATTCAAGACTGCTGGGGGTCTGGAAGGAGCTAAAGGGTCAGCAGGTTTTAAGACTTGGCAATTTTCAAAGTAAGAACTCAATGACATACCACACAATGCAATAGCAGAGAATGCCAGTGACCCAAAAAATGCCATTCTACAAAGATGCAGTCGCCCTGACAACCAGTATTGTTTCTACCACTGTCAGATCGTGTTGTTTTCAATGCAAAATTCAAAAGACACTTCGTGAAAAATAACTCTGATAACCACATGGCGTGCTGCCTCCCATAAAAGAGGCTCCCTTCTGGCCAATGACTGTTTGCATGTTCTTCTTTAAGATCGAAAAGTGGAGCTATGTCTACCAGTACCAAAAAAAAACAAAAAACAGCCTGTTTGAAAAGAATCAATTGATCCACAATTAATAGTGGGTAGAGAAACAATTGCTTCACTAAATTTTCAACTGTCTATAGTCCCTAGAATGAAGACACCACTCAAAACTTAGAAGTGGAGAGCCGGGCGTGGTGGCGCACGCCTTTAATCCCAGAACCTGGGAGGCAGAGGTAGGAGGATCGCCATGAGTTCGAGGTCACCCTGAGACTCCATAGTGAAATCCAGGCCAGCCTGGGCTAGAGTGAGACCTTACCTCGAAGAAAAAAAATCATACCAGAGCCAGCAAGACTACAAACTGTGTGGGAGGGCTTCTCCCCATTCATACCAGCCTCCCAAAATTAGAACCTGAAGGAGAGGGTGCATGGCCCAGGAGACCTGTTGAGCCCCAGGAGGTGAACATTCCACCTCCTCACCTCCCCGTAAACTAGCACCAGGACACAACGCCAGAAAGTGCAGCGAGCTAAATGCTCATGCTCACCTCTCTCCCCAAGGCCCACCGAGAACAACTGCTCAGCAATCCAACCCAGACAAGCCAAGTGGGAGGGTGGCTAGCAGGGTGTTGCAGTCCGGTTCACATTGTTGGTAGAAATCACCCAACCAAGCGCAGCTTCTGGGAAAAAGAGGTTTATTTGGCTTACAGGCTCGAGGGGAAGCTTCACGATGGCAGGGCAAAATGGTGGCACGAGCAGAGGGTGGACATCACCCCCTGGCCAACAGAAGATGGACCACAGCAACAGGAGGGTGTGCCAAACACTGGCAAGGGGAAACTGGCTATAAAGCCCATAAGCCTGCCCCCAACAATACACTCCCTCCAGGAGGCATTAATTCCCAAATCTCCATCAGCAGGGAACCTAGCATTCAGAACACCTAAGTTTATGGGGAACACCTGAATCAAACCACCACATTCCGCCCCTGGCCCCCATAAACTGATATCCATACATGATGTAAAATATGATGCATTCAGTCTGACTTTAAAAGTCCCCATAGTTTTTATCAATTCCAATGATGTTCATACATCCCCATAGTCCAAGATCTTTTAACTGAGCCATAATACCAAAAAAATAACCTCAAAAAATCCACAATGGCACAGAATAAATATTCACACTGCAAAAGATGGCATTGGGCATAGCAAAGAAACAGTCAACCAATACAAGATTTAAACAACCGGGACAAACAAACTCTGTAGCTTCAAGTCCAGCAACTCTAGCCAGTGACGAATCTTCAAGTCTGATAATTCTAACCAGCAACAAGTCTCTGGCATTCCAATTCCGCCCCTCCAGCTAGGCTACTCACAGTCCTGGGAAACTTCATCGGGGCCGGCAGCTCCTCGGCAGCCATCTCATGGTCCCGGCATCTCCACTGGGTCTCCACTGCAAGCCACGGTTCATCCTCATGGCCCCATGGGGTCTCTGTACAGGCAACCAGCAAACCTGCTTCACACTGCCCATGGCCATTTCCAAAACACAAGACCGTGTTGCAAACTCAATGACCCTCTTTCCAGCATTTCTTATACTCCACGATACCAGGTAGGGTGCCAATTTTTTAATCCTGGGGGGAATAAAGCAGACTTTGAAGAACAGGACTCCTTGAGCACTCAGGCCCCTTCAAAAGAGTCTACATTCTTCTTGTTGCCCCAGCGCAGGTCAGCTAGCCCAGTCTCAAAGGTTGTAATCTCTCAGTTGCAGCTGAACGGGCAACAGTTCACCCAAAGATTTTTCTTTCTGTGCCATAACCCTCTGCACACACCAGTTCATTTCTACGTAAAGCAACCCTGCACAACTTCTCAGGACGCAGGCACAAGAGCAAGATTCTCACACAAACTGCTAGCCCTGTCCAAGCAAAGTTCTTTCTCACCCTCATAAGCCAAACGTCACAGTCCATAGGTCCTACTGCCTTCAGGTCTGGTACCACTTTACTGTTGCAGTCTGGTTCCCATTGCTGGTAGAAATCACCCAACCAAGAGCAGCTTCTGGGAAAAAGAGATTTATTTTGGCTTACAGGCTCGAGGGGAAGCTTCACTATGGCAGGGGAAAACGATGGCATGAGCAGAGGGTGGACAACACCCCCTGGCCAACAGAAGGTGGAACACAGCAACAGGAGGGTGTGCCAAACACTGGCAAGGGGAAACTGGCCTTAATACCCATAAGCCCGCCCCCAACAATACACTCTCTCCAGGAGGCATTAATTCCCAAATACCCATCAGCTGGGAACCTAGCATTCAGAACACCTAAGTTTATGGGGGACACCTGAATCAAACCACCACAGAGGGCATCTTCTTCACACTCAGCATAGAAAAGAGAGAAACTCAACCAAACTGCCGGTGAGATGGCTCAGCAGTCACAGTTGCTTGCTTGGAAAGCCTGATGGTTACGGTTTGATTTCCCCAGACCCATGTAAAGCCAGATGCACCAAGTACTGAATGTGTCTGGAGTTTGTGATCAGTCAGGAAGTGTATTCATTTTCTCTCTCTCTCTCAAATATATATATATTTGAGAGACACAAAATATCATATATATATATATCATATATATCATATCATATTCATATATCATATATATATCATATATATATATATATATACATGATATTTTTAAAAGAACCTAAAACAAAAACTTTACTTATTTATTTTGGTTGGTTGGTTGGTTTTTGTGTTTTAGAGGCAGGGAATCACCCTAGTCCAGGCTGACCTATAAATCACTCTATAGTCTCAGGCTGGCCTCAAACTCACAGTGATCCTCTTACCTCTGCCTCCCAAATGCTGGGTATGCACCACCATGCATGGTTGCTCTTTTCATTGTTTTTTATTTTAATCTCCTTTCTCAGAAACTTTTGCCACTTCCATGTTTTTCAAAACTAACATGAGTCCCAATAAGAACCATCCTACATCCCTCTCACTTGCAAGAAACCAAAATCCTAGCACACTCCATATCAGCCTTGCTTGTTTAGCCACCAACAGTTAACGAAGTAAAAGCGACCAGTATGCATGATTTGTTACTATGACACTTGCATACCAGGCATAGCCACCAGGTTTGACAACTCCTGATGTTAGAATCATACTCTGGGACCAATATAGAGGCAACATCATGTATAAATTTTTTCCTTACTTTATGCAGGTATAAAGTAGGTAGCATTAGCCACTCTGAAGAAAGAATACCAAGGCCACTTTGTGTCTAGAAAACAGTCTTATAATCACTCCTCCCTTTCCATTTGCTCTTACATTCTTCCTCCCACCTCTTTTGCAATGGTCCCTGAGCCTTGAAGGATGTCATAAAGATATCTTACATACTGTCAAACATACCATTGTCACTTCTTCTCAGAACTTTGGTGAGTTTTGAGTCACTCCAGTGGTCACTACCATCTGAAAATGGAAGCTTCTCCACCTATATGGTTATAAACTTAAGTATCTAGAAGGCAATTTGATAGACATAATATATCTATTGGCCAAATAATAGTAGTAGTCCTCCCCCTCCGACATACATGTCTTATGACCTCCCTGACATAGACTTTTGATTAGGATTTCAGAATCAGGCAGAAATGTCCTTCTGTGGATCAAGCCTCCATTTCAATAAGAAGTTTCTTCCATAACAGACATGTCACCATTGTACCAGGTTGGCACATTTTGACCAGCTGGCCAGCCATAAAGCTTGCAGGGTCTACTGCTAGTTAAGACTACTGATGGCTTTTCTTCCCCAATAGGCTTCATAGGTCTTCCCAGCATCCTGACAGCTAGTCAACAGGGAGGAGGCTTCCAGCTCAGGTCCAGGCTGATTTCCCAGTGACCTGTAGCCCAAACATATGGGATTTACCATCTAGTTATGGTGGGCAGCCAAAATATACATCTTTAAGATCAAGAAACCAAAAAAAAAAAAAAAAAGACAACGGAATACAACATAAGTTTAAAAAGAAAGTGAACTTGGCATGGTGACACATGCCTTTAATCCCAGCACTTGGGAGGCAGAGGAAGGAAGATAGATCACCATGAGTTCAAGGACACCCTTGAATTGATGGATTCCATGTCAGACTGGACTAGAGTGAAACCCTACCTCAAAAAAAACAAAAACAAAAAGAAGTAAACTGAGGAAAGTATCTCAAAAGTAACTATTAAAGACTCTTGCATCCTAAAAAGTCAATAATGAAAGACCAATTACTATCAAGTTTTATTTGATTCCTTTATGGAAATGATAATTCTTACTCACCTCAGTCCTTTTTCAATAAAAATCTTTGCATTATCCCTCTTAACTTCAAATCATCTATAATATAAATACATCATCAGATTGCTCCCAGTCCCTTGCAGACATTTCCTTAGTAATGAGCCCAGTGGTAACTAATATCTCATTTACCACACATTAGATCATAGACAGTCAGCAGTCTGGAGAGCCCCTACAATGCCAGAAATTTTCCTGAGATCGTTAGTATCTTTTCTACTGAGCAATAATATTAATACTAAGTGTCAAATCATATTTATTATTTGTAGGATAACTATTTCATCAAAAATTCTTGAAGTATATTATACAGTAGATACATATACTCTCCTGGGGTGTATATGTATGTGAGTACATGTTTATGTATGTGAATACAGACATGCTCATGTCATGTATGTGAGTGAAAAGTCAGAGGACAACTTCAGGTGTTGGCCCTCACCTTCCTCCTTGTTTGAAGCAGTCTTTTGTTCACCACTGTCTTCACCAGGCTCTCTAGATCACAAGCTTCCAAGGAATTCTATCTCGACTTCCTATCTTGCCATACGCAGCTAGGTTTAGGTGGGTTCTGGGGATCTGAACTCAAATATTCAGCTTGTATGTCATGCATTTTATCCAAGTCATTTCACCACTCCACCCTTATATGAACTTTTCAATAATTAGAATGAGAACAAAGTATCCAAAGAATGTAATTGAGAGATTATTATGCCAGCACCCAGCCTAAGGTGAGTTGTTATAATTAAGTCCTAAATTTTGCT
This sequence comes from Jaculus jaculus, assembly GCF_020740685.1. Taxonomy (NCBI): domain Eukaryota; kingdom Metazoa; phylum Chordata; class Mammalia; order Rodentia; family Dipodidae; genus Jaculus; species Jaculus jaculus. Next base: position 168,157,934 of record NC_059103.1, read on the forward strand.
TTTGATTATTCCAGTGGTAAAAAGAAAATTTGCTAACTTATAAAAATCTTTTTCTTTAAGTTAGAAAGTTGTTGATTTTTATCCTTGGCACTAATATCTTAAAGAAAATTATTGAAGAAACCATATGTGAAGAACATTAAACAACAATAATAACTTTCAAACCAATTTTAAAAAATGCAATCATGTTCTTCATGTAAGCATTTCTTATATTAAATTTCAGGGGTACAATATTAAATCCTAATTCTATGAAGGTGTTTTTCCAGAGAAATGTAAATATTATTTTAGGTATGTAATTTTCTGGGGCTGGAATTTGATGAGGAGATAGATACAGCATGGAAAATCTAGGAGATTTGATGATTAGAAGACTGTTATTTCCTTTTTCAAATATAAAGTCTCTGCTTCTGACAGACAGCTCAAGATGAGCTTCCAGGAGTGAGTCTGTCATCCTGTGGATGCCTGACATGAGATCCACATGTTTTAGGTAACAAATGGTGAGCCAGGAACCATTCAGCTGTGAAGTCCAGGGAACAGCACAGTTGATCTCAGTCTTGGCATGTGTCCTGTACGCACCCTCACAAGCCGCTTTGCTGAGAGGATTGTAGCATGTGTATATGGCCAGAGCCAACTGGACTAGGTGCCATGGCTTGGCTGTAATTAGGACTGTACTGCACAGATAAGAAAGAAAAATGGTACTTTTTCCTCATTGTGGTGGTCTGAATGGGAAATGTTTGTGATTAAGCCTCTTACTCCCTCCCCTGGTGGTCGGGAACCTTCCTGGAAAAGGAGTGTGACTGGGGCAGGCTCTGGGTACCGAGTCCCACTTCCCCTTGCCCAGCTAGCCCACTCTGCTGCCACCTCCCAGCTGTTGTGCTGCCCCAGCTGTCTGTCTGTCATGCTTTCCCTGCCATGATGTAGCTACCTCTTGAGATCGTGAGCTAAAATAAAACCTTTCCCCACGACTGGTCCTTCGCTTTTTCCAGGCTTCTTGCGTGTCCACTCTTATAGCCCACAGTGTCAGGGGTGATTGTCTAAGTCACTCTCTTTGCACCTAAAGAGGATAATTCAAAATGCATCATTTCCGGTTAGATTGATGGCATAGTGGCACTTGCCTGCAAAGCCAAAGACCCAGGTTCAATTCCCCAGGACTGGAATAAGACAGATGCAAAAGGTGGCACATGCATCTGGAGTGAGTTTGTAGCGGCTGGAGACTTTAGAGCACTCTTTCTTTCTTTCTCTCTCTATCTCTGTCAAATAAATAAAAATAAAAATATTTTTAAAATAAATTATTTTATCCATGGAAATTGCCTTTCACCTCAACAGATTGGTTCCTGGGATACATTTAGCTAGAGGTAAAACTGTTCTGAAGTAGCATCTTCTAAGGATCCTGGGCAAACTGAAATCAACTGAAGCCCCTGAGTTCTAACTATGAAGTACAAAAGAAGTACCTTTGACCTGAGAGGAATACCAAAGAACCTGTACTACCCAGTCTATGCCTCTGTCTAGAAAAAAGGAAAAAGGAACAATAGTCTATTTCTCTTAAAAACCTGAGTTTAAGCAGCAGGAGTCACTGACCAGAGCCAGCTGGGGACAGCCAGCTGCACAAGGTTTGTCTTAGACCACCCAGTGCATCTTATAATATAGCCCACCTCAATTCTGAAAAATGTTAACCCAAAATAGCATTCATTTCTATGTAAGCACAGTGTATGTGTGGTGGTCAGAGGACAACCTCAGATGTCGGTTCTTGCCTTTCACCTTTCTTGAGGCAGGGTCACTGTTCACTGCAGCATTCCCCAGGCTATCTGTTCTACAAGTTTCCAGGAGATTCTCTGGGCTCTACCTCTCATCTCCCCATGGATGCCCTGGGACTAGAGATGGCCACTGCAGCAACCCCTTCTTTTACATGGCTTCTCGGGATCCAAACACTTGGGCAGCTAGTGCTCTACCAACTAAGCCATCAGCCCAGCCCCGAAAAGATCATTTTTAGATTTGGTAGAACTAATGGAAGAAAAAAAATGATAAGCTGATTGCAGTTGTATTTTTTGGAAGAGAAAGACTGGATTTGAATTTGCTAGATGTAGAATTGAACAACTTTCTGTGCCTCCATTTATTTGTTTATAAAATGGAATCGTTGCATATTAGTTGTGAGTTTTGAACAAAATGGTCTGTGAAGAACACTTAACACAGTGCCTGGCTTATAACAGACACTCAGGAATGAAAGTTATCACCATCCTTCCTTCGGCTATCTTATTTCTAGTACTCCAGCCACTATTTGAATACCCTGTGCTCATGGGACATCTTTAGAAAGTTTCAAAAGGGAAGAATCAAAACTTACTCACAGATGGTAATTCATATTGACATGTTAATGTGAGGGTGTTTGGGTTGCAATGCATGGGTCTGGAGAACCAGTGTCCCAAGAGCTTGGGGGGAATGAAGACCCAAACAGCCATTTTACAATTATGAAGAATCTAATGTCCATTCAATGATCAGCCATATATGGACAATCACCTATTATGAAAAATATAGCCAGGCATGGTGGCACATCTATAGTCTGAGCACTGGAGAGGTAAAAATAGGATGAGGAGTTCAAAGCCAACCTCAGAAAGTTGGAAGCCACGATAGGCTACATGAGACCCTGTGTCAGTCAATCAAATAATAAATAAGGGAAATAACAAACATTTTATATTTTTAATTATTTTACACTCTTTATTAATGCTGCTAGATTCATACAAATGACTTGAATAGACTTTCTCGAATTTCCTAAGATAAAGTTCCCATTGTGGGCAGCTGGAGCTGACATAATTAGTGTCCCACCTTATTCTTTTTTTAATATTTATTTTTATTATTTATTTGAGAGAGGGAGAGAGTGGGGGATGGACATGCCAGGGCTTCCAGTCACTGAAAGCAAACTCCAGATGCATGCACCTTGTGCATCTGGCTTACGTGGGTCCTGGGGAATCAAACCAAGGTCCTTTGGCTTTTCCACTAGCACCTTAACCACTAAGCCATCTCCCCAGCCCCCACTTTATTCTTTACCACAGTTTCTCACAACAGGTGTCTGTATCTCCCTTTAGGATTTTCCTAGAAGCAAAGGTCTGGTCCTCCCCATGTAGCAGAACAGAATTGCCAGGAAGAAATGTCCTTGGGAGAAACATTCCACTAGAGACTGGACATCAGTGTCAGAATACCCCAGTTCCCTCTCTCTCCAGCTAGACCAACTCAAAGGGACATGTTTTGTCCCTCTTCTCTGAGCTTCTCACAAAATTAGATCCAAGTCACTCTCAACAGTTGCTAAGTTAATATACCCTTACAAACTGTGTTGTTTTCTCAGTGTTACTGCCCCCTCCCCTTGGCATCCCCTCAATGCTATTCCTTGCACTTCTCAAATAAACCAGTTGTAAAACCTTATCTCAAGCTCTGCCTCTAAGAGAACCCACATATTTTCAGAAATCTTTTCCCATTAAAAATCTGAAATGTTGGGCTGGAGAGATGGCTTAGCGGTTAAGCACTTGCCTGTGAAGCCTAAGGACGCCGGTTCAAGGCTCAGTTCCCCAGATCCCACGTTAGCCAGATGCACAAGGGTGCACACATCTGGAGTTCGTTTGCAGAGGCTGGAAGCCCTGGCGCGCCCATTCTCTCTCTCTATCTGTCTTTCTCTCTATGTCTGTCGCTTTCAAATAAATAAATAAATAAATTTTTAAAAAATATCTGAAATGTCCAAGATATCAGTTAAAGCTCTCAACTGGCCTTCTGTACTGGTTTTTCCCCTCTTTCTCTTCCCTGTAGAGTTACCAAACTATCCAAAAAAAAACTGCCCAATGCCCAAGATACTGGAAGCCTCCAGTGGATCTATGATGACAACGCCACGTGGGTCTGCAAGAGGCAGCTTTGCCGTGTCATACAGGACCCGCAGCCTGGGAAACAGAGGCGGAACTGCACCGCTGCTCCCCCATGGTAGCTCTCCAGTACAAAGTGATGCACGGCCTTTGCTGAGGTGTCATTCTCCTATGATGAAGACTACCAGGCAATTAGGTTCTTGTTCTCTCTACAGATTTCAGCTGAAGCAGAGAAGCTTATTTTTAACTGTGCAGGAAGGCATTGCCATAGTAACATAGCAAACCCCAAGAACAGTTTGACTGATGATGCTGTGGGAATGACAGTGAATGACAATGGGGAAGAAAAATCAATGGCTTTACCACACTGAACTGAGTTTATAGATGTTGGTTATTAAACAATAGCATGTAATCCCTAACATCCTAGGCAAAGGGAAACATGGAGGATTTCCTATCCCAGTCCCCCAAGGCAAGATGATGAAGAGACAAATGAATTGACCACAGGGCAGTGAGCCGGTCTTATGAGTTTAGGAGATGGGTGATAAGCAAGGATGAAGGAATATATTTTCTAGGCAGGCTAGGCAGAGTAAAGCATTCAGATATTCCACCCATGAGGCAATTGATGCTACTCCTTGCTCCGAGAACATTTCACTTTCAGCCATCATTTCCTTGCAATTAATCTTTCTTTGAACTCCTTTGTGTATGGCCCAAACACTACTCTTATCCCAGGAAAGGTAAGAAAAATGCAAGTAGGGAAGGAAGAGGATATGACGCGAAGAAATTCCCACCTCACAGGAAAGGGATGTGGAAAGCCCTTCTGGTTGAGCAGGGATAAAATTCTAGAGGAATTGCCTGGTGGTCAGGTTCTCTTGTCAGCTCTCACCAGGCTTCCAGGGGATCCCGAGATCAAAACCATTTTCATTAGCCTCCTAAAGCGTTATTTGCCTTCTCATGTGCACTCAGGAAAGTACATCAGAATTTTCTAAAAGTTACAATACACGATATCACAAAAGTTTGAAAGTTGACATTCATGACCTCACCCCAGCAATCATTGGGTCCATCAGCACATTGTCATGGATGATGGATGAGGGCATAAAAAGATATCAAAATAGGAGAGGGACTAGTCAGAAGAAGAAGAGGTTCAGGGGAAGGGGCTTGGGAAAAGGGGACAAAAAAATAATGAGAGTGAGTTTTGATCAAAAACATTATGTACATGTATAAAAATGGCTGATAAAAAGTTTTTTAAGTTTGAATGCAAAACTATCTAGTTTCTATTAAATATATACTCATACAAAAGCTGTCTTCTGGGCTGGAGAGATGGATCAGCACTTAAGGTGTTTGCCTACAAAGCCAAATGATCCAGGTTCAAGTCCTCAGTGCCCATGTAAAGCCAGATGCACAAAGTGGCACATGTGTCTGGAGTTTGTTTTCAATAGCTAGAGACCCTGGCATGCCCAATTGTCCCTCTCTCTCTCTCTCTCTCTCTCTCTCTCTCTCTCTCTTTCTCTCTGTCATTCTGTCTCTCTCTCAAATAAATAGACAAATAAAATATTTTTAAAGCTGTCTTCTATTAAGTCCATTATACAAGAGAACTGGGGAAAATGTAAATGTTACTTTTCTTATTAATTTTTTAGTTTCTGATAATATTGTTATATTTCTCTTTTGCATGTAAGTGTATGTTCATGTGTACGTGGGAGTGTGAGGACACAAGAAGACAACCTATTCTGTGCCATCTCCTGTTTCTGAGACAGGGTCTCTCACTGGCCTGGAACTCACCAAGTAGGCTAGATGACTGGCCAGTGAGCTCTCGAAATCTGCCTGTCTCTACCTCTCCAATGCCGGGATTACAAGCATATGCCACCACACCAGGCTTTTACACATAGGTTCTCCTTGGAAACTCAAAGAAAGCACATACTTTAAGTAATGACATATTTAATCACAAAAAGACAACTTTATGCTAGAAACTAGAGTTGTAAAATTTAGGCAAATTTAATATGGTCTTTGTTCCACAACAGTTGAAATTTTTACTCAGAGCAATATGAAATCAACATTTTTTTTTTTTTTTTGAGATAGAGTCTCACTCTAGCTCAGGCTAACCCAGAATTCACTAGAAAGTCTCAGAGTGGCCTTGAGCTCATGGTGATCCTCCTACCTCTGCTTCCCAAGTGCTGGGATTAAAGGCGTGCGCCACCACGCCCAGCTGAGATCAACTTTTTTTTTTTTTTTTTGAACATCTAAACTACAGTGTTTTAATTCTGCTCCTAGCTAAAAGGTCTTCTGTGTCATTTCTTTCATATAAATCTGGGGATGGGAAGATGGCTTAGTAGATAAAGTGCTTAGTGCCAAAGCATGAGGACCTCTTGAGTTTGAATCCCCAATACCTACATAGATGCCGACAGGGATGAGCTTGGTAGTCTGACTGGAATACCAGCACTTGAGAGGAAAAGACAGGTGACTTAGGATAAGCAAGCTAGCTAGACCAGCCAAATCAGTGAGCTCTAGGTTCAAGGAAGAGACCTGTCTCAATAAATAAGGTGGAGACTAATTCAGAAAGACACTTGACATCACCCTCTGGCCTCTGCATACGAATGCATGCATACCCATACACACACATACACCTATGCAAATGTGAACACGCATGCATGCATACCATACGTGCACATGCAAAAAAAAAAAAACATGATTCTATCTTTATAGCATTCACTTTCTCGTTTCTGGGACAAAACACTTGAATAGAAGCAGCATTTGGAAGGAAAGGATTTATTTTGGCTTACAGGTTCAAAGGGAAGAGTCATCATGGCAAATGAAGAAAGCATAATGGGGGCTGGAGGAATGGCTTAGCAGTTGAGGCATTTGCCTGCAGAGCCAAAGGACCCAGGTTCTATCCCCCAGGACCCACATAAGCCAGCTGCACAAGAGGGCACACACATCTGGAATTCATTTGCAGTGGCTGGAGGCCCTGGGGTACCCAGCCCTCTCTCCCCTTTCCTCTCTCTATTTCTTTTCAAGCCTCATCTCTCAGCCTTCCTTCCCCTACTTTTTAAAAAATGTATTTTATTGGGGCTGGAGAGATTTCTCAGTGGTGAAAGCACTTGCCCATAAAGCCTAACAACCTGGGTTCAATCCCCCAGTACCCACATAAAACCAGCTGCGCAAAGTGAAACATGCATCTATAGTTCATTTGCAGAGGCTAGAGGCTATGGCATGCTCATTCTCTCTCTCTCCTCTCTCTAACTCACTCTCTGTTTGTCTTGCTCTACTTGCAAATGAATAAAATATTTTTTAAATTTTTAGTTATTTATTTGAAAGCAGAGAGCACAACAGAATGGGGGGGGGTATTGGGTGTGCCAGGGAAGTCACACTAAGTCAAAGAATTGCCAAAATTATATTCAATATAACTTTTAAATTATTCTTTTTTTTTTGTTTTTGTTTTTTTTGAGGTAGGGTCTTACTCCAGCCCAGGCTGACCTGAATTCACTATGGAGTTTCAGGGTGGCCTCGAACTCATGGCAATCCCCCCTACCTCTGCCTCCCAAATGCTGGGATTAAAGGTGTGCACCACCACGCCCGGCTTAAGTTATTCTTAATTGAACATTTGCTACGCACCAGGCACAGAAGTAGTTACTTCCCATATCTCATTCCATTCTTTTTTTATTTTTTTGGTTTTTTTTTTAATTAATTTATTTATTTATTTGAGAGCGACAGACACAGAGAGAAAGACAGATAGAGGGAGAGAATGGGCGCGCCAGGGCTTCCAGCCTCTGCAAACGAACTCCAGACGCGTGCGCCCCCTTGTGCATCTGGCTAACGTGGGACCTGGGGAACCAAGCCTCGAACCAGGGTCCTTAGGCTTCACAGGCAAGTGCTTAACCGCTAAGCCATCTCTCCAGCCTTTTTTTTGTTTTTTTGAGGTAGGGTCTCACTCTAGACCAGGCTGACCTGGAATTCACTATGTAGCCTCAGGGTGGCCTCGAACTCACGCGATTCTCCTACCTCTGCCTCCCAAATGCTGGGATTAAAGGCGTGCGCCACCACACCCGGCCTCATTCCATTCTTAACAACTACCTTTGAAGGGTTTTAAATATTTTCTTATGGAATTATAGCTTATAAATTGAAACTCATGTCTGTCTGATTCAAAAGCTTAAGTTCTTTCTACTGCTTGTAATGATCATATTTCACTGATACGTTACAATCCCACTGCTAGCATGTAACTTGGAATTATTAGGGCCTTTTTTCATTTTGGTATAAACCTTTTCAGATTCAGTTTGTCACCTCAGGCAGAAAACTGCCAGACAGAGAAGATGCATGATGCATTGTCCCAGGAATATGTGTTTATATCAAAAAATAAAATCAATTTATCTGCTTTTATATTTCATGGATGTCTTTCCTCCTTTTAAAGTTCTCCTGAGTGATGAGAGCATCTAAAATGGCATTTTGCAAGCTAGTTTGCTTGGTTACCCATCTACTAACTGAGTGCATCGCCTCTTTTTTTTTTCTTTTTCCTTTATTTTTATTTTGTTTTGGTTTGTTCTGAGAAAATAGTAAAATAGCTTAGCTATTAAGCCATAGATTGCATCCAAGGTGCAAATAAGAACTGAAATAAGTCTCATGCTTTTTTTAATGGGAATTTTTCAAATACTGAAATACAATTCATTACCCAAATAGGAGGATAGATCTGAACTTTTCTACTTCTCTCCAGTGCCCAGGTGACAAATGACCTCCAGTTTTGCTGGGGAATCACCAGAGGAAAAATATACTCAAAAAATTCATAATCAGAATGAACTTTTCAGAGGCATAAAGCCAGCCTGTATGCATGGAGGCATGAGCTCCAAAGTATTTTAAGAAAATAAAATAGTGCTCAAAAGTGAGCTGTGTATACTGTTATCTGTGCTCAAACAATACAGGACTAGAAAAAAAAATTGCAAAGACTGATAATGTACGGTTAAAATTCAACAGTAAGAATATAAACAACCTGATATTTTCAAACAAAACTCCAAACCTGTCACATTGGCAATTCTAATTGAGGTGGAGAAATGGGTTACTTTCTCAGGGTTACATATAACCTTTCTAAGACAAACCTCAGTAACAGAAAATGAATTTGCAGGTGTAGATTCTAGGTATGTTTTAAAGGTGAATAAGTGCAAACAATGGCACTAAGAAAGGGCAAACTTCCGATGGAGGAAAGTGCAGACATAGGAGAGGCTGCTGGCAGAGACGGGCTCTAGATTCCCAGAGGACCAGGGTGAGCTACGTGATCACAAGGGCAGAAGCTGGTTCTGACCCTTAAGGTTTCTGGAATCTTGATGAATTATTTGTTCTTTCCCTTTCTGGAAAAACTTAATGCTTCTCATTTTGAGTCTCCTGTAACAAATTCTCTAGAAGTCTCCTTGGCTAAGAAGTCAATTGGCTGAATGTTTATACCCCTGTCTGGGTTAGACCTGATTGGTGGAGAAGAAACAACCTTAATTTTTAATATTTTATTATTATTATTATTATTATTATTATTATTATTATTATCATTAACAACATATTTCATATGGGTACATCATGTGTTGACAACCTCTTTTCGCTTGTCCCTGCCCTCATTCCATTGGGGACGCTCCTCAGTGGGGTTGCAGGTATTCCCTGTGGGGTTGTGTGTTATGTGTTGTGGGAGCAGCAGTCAGTTGGGGGTGGGGGGGAAGTTAATGCCTCTGGGCATGATGTCTCAACCTGTGGCTCTTACAATCTTTCTGCCCCCTCTTCCGCAAAATTCCCTGAGAAGTGATGAGTGAGTTTTAAGTCTACTTCAGTGTTGAGCTCTTAGGAGCCTCTGGATCTCTACTTTGGTAGGTGTTGAGTATCCTCAGGGTCTGTCTCCTACACCCTGGTGCTGACTATCAGGTTCAGCATGGAAGCAGCACTCTTGCTCGTCTCCCCAATTCCTCTGTGGTTTCAGCTGTGGCTTGACTGAAGTGTGAGGGGTAGTTCATCTCCTCTGGTCTCGCTACCTGAAAAAGAAGAACAGATTTTCCAACAGAGAGTGAAGTCAGCATAGTTTAAATGGGTAAACATTATTCATTTAGGGAGAAATTGATGTATGTAACCCCTCTTTTAGCCAAAGACTAGTGAAAGCTTGATACTGGAAAACATAATCTTTGTCTCATAGGATTCTGATCTGGTTCCCAATTCCAGATATGGGTCCCTTTCCACTGCGCGGATCTCTTAGCCAACCCAAAAGCTATTGTTTATCCAACGAGGCTGTGTGCCACTATTGCACTGGTGTGTACATCCTGTCAGGGTGTCTGCTTCTGAGTAGCTTAGACCTCTTGTTGCTCAGACCATTGTTGGCCACTTTCCCCCAGTAGTTCATGTAGTGCTTTCCAGCACTAGACAGGCTAACTGTCTGGGGACTGGGTCTCTTCTGAATTCCAGCTCTCTCCGTGCTCTGTGTCAGCAGCATATGGTGTCTTCGGCAATAAGGTTTTAGTTTCTGCCTTGGGCAGGTATCCAAGTGCTTTGACACAAAGCTGTCTTGATTTGAGGACCTCATAGGTCTCTCTGATCAACAGCTTAATGAGTGTAGCAACCAATCTCCAGTACTGGGGAACAACCTGATTTTTTTTTTTAATTTTTATTTATTTATTAGAGAGCGACAGACACAGACAGAAAGACAGATAGAGGGAGAGAGAGAGAATGGGCGCGCCAGGGCTTCCAGCCTCTGCAAATGAACTCCAGACACGTGCGCCCCCTTGTGCATCTGGCTAACGTGGGACCTGGGGAACCGAGCCTTGAACCGGGGTCCTTAGGCTTTTCAGGCAAGCACTTAACCACTAAGCCATCTCTCCAGCCCACAACCTGATTTTTACAATAAGCCAAAGACCATAACAGCTACTTCACCAAGTAAGACACAGAGATGGCAAATAAAGCTATGAAGAGATCATCTGTGGCCAGGGGAAGGCAGGTTAAAACAACAATGATAAACTACTACAGATCTATTAGATGCTGGCAAAGATGTGGAAAGAAGGAACTGAGTGCTATGGGGAACACAAAATACCCATCCAGCCACTTTGGAAGACAACTCAGCAGTGTATTATGACACTAAACATACTCTCATCATGGTGCTTATCCAGAGGAATGAAAACTTCTCTCCATTCAGAAACCATCACAGAGATGTTTATAGCAGCTTTGTTCACAACTGCCAAAACTTAGAAACAACCAACTTGTTCTTTGGTAAGTGAATGGATAAACGATATTATATCCAGATGATGGGATATTATTCATCAGTAAAAGGAAATGAGCTAGTGAGCCATGAAAAGAAATGGAGGAACCTTAAATGTGTGCTACTAAGGGAAAGAAGTCAGTCCAAAAGACTCTGTATTATACAACTACATCTGTATGGCACCTGGGAGAGGCAAAGGAATAGAAACAGTAGGAACAAAAAAGTCAGTTGTTGTTGTGGGTTAGAAAGAGGAAGGGGATGAATAAGAGAAACAGAATTTTTTTAGAGTGGTTAAACTAGTCTATATGATTCTGTGATCAGTGCTGACACACAGAGCTTGTCCATCATGCTTAAGGCCTTGGGGTTCAATCACCAACACTGAAAAACAAATTTGTATGATACTCTTATGGTACATACATGACATTGGACATTGGCCCAGACCCACAGAACATGTACCACCAAAAGTAAAACTTAACATAAACTATGGATTTTAGACAACAGCAATCTATGTTCATTAAAGTGTAATAGATGTACCACATTGTTGGGCGTATTAGTAATAGAGAGGCCATGCATATGTGGGGGCAGGTGGTAAGTAGAAAATCTCTGAACTGCCATAAAATTATGTCGTGAATCTTAAACTGTTCTAACAAATAAATAATAAGGAAAAGTCTTCCTAACCCACCCCCCATAAAAGTCTTCCAAGAGCTTCTAATCACAAAAATAATCAGCAAAAAAAGAAATGAAGACCAGGTCTCCATTTCCTGTTTGCCTGTCTAGTACCCCACCTCACACTGTCCAGATTCCAGGTAGGCTCAACCCCTCCAGAATTAATGAGCAGAAGGAAAGGTGGTTGAAAGCAAGGACAGCTCTGATTTAAGCTAGACTGCTGTGTTTCAGTCTCGGTGCTCTTGATACTTTTAAATTCATTTATTATTTATTTATTTACTCTGTGTGTGTATGTAGATTGAAGCATAACTTGCCAGCCAGTCCTTGCCTTCCACCTCATTCTGAGGAAGAGTCTCTCTCATTGTTGTTCTCCACTCCATTTTTCAGCTTCCAGGAAATTCTCCTGTCTCAGCCTCGTTTCTCACCATAGATGTACTGGGATTGCCGCAGCCCACTACAGCTTCAGGCTTTTACATGGGGTCTAGGGATCTTAACTTAGATACTCAGAGTTTCACAGCAAGTGTTTTATCCACTGAGCCATCTCTCCAGCCTGCTCTTGGGGCCTTTGTCATAAGCTATTGATGAATTCACCAGAGACCTCTTCTGTGACTTCTCACAATCTCCGTGACACCTGATGCCTTTCCAGGCAGCCACCTTCTTCCGCCCCCGAGCCTCTGTTTCTGGCGATCTACTCCAGAGATCCTCCCTTTTAGGATCCTAACACTCCTGCAGGTCACACTCCTGAGGCTCTAGAATCACTTCAGGCTGTGGTCTACACTCTATTGGAAACAAGCATCTTTCGCCCCTACATGGAAGGAAAGCAGACCACTCTCTTGCACAGCCATTATTTTTTGTTCTACCATCAGATCATGGGGTCACCACAGTCCTCTGATTACAGGGTTTTCTACATCCTCTGGATACCAGTCTTCAGAGTTACCATACTTACCCCCACACAAAGGCCTGTCTTTTATAAGCCTGATATCATTAGTTACGTGTGTCTCTATGAGACATACTTTCAAGGCAGTGTTAGCCACTGCCTTATAATGAACCATGACTATAGTTTCCACGTTCTACAGGTAAAATGGATCGTGTCACTTTGTCAACCTGTCTAGAGCAGATTAGCTGGTCTCTTCTGGGCTTATATGTGCATATGCAGCCAAGCCTCAGGTTAGCTGAGAGCTGGATAGTCTGTGATTTTCCCATCTCATGTCAGTCAAGACAAGTGGGCTGACTGGACTGAGATGGTAGGCATGACTATGAGATGTGTTTCCCACCATTCGGCAGGCAAGTTTGGACTTGGTCACGTGGCAGAGCAAGATTCCAAGAAATATGCAAGAGCTCATGAATCCGAGACTCAACTGTGACACAGTCCTTGCTGCCATATTCTATACAGGCCAAAGCAAACCTTAAGGCTTGATTCAGAGGATGGAAAAGTAAACTTCAACACTTCCAGGAGGAGCTCCATGATCAAATCCAACAATGTGTTTAACCAAGGAGAAGGGTGAAGCTTTGGACAGGTTTTAGCAATCAACCTATCCCATGGGCAATTTCCTTATCGTTGTCTTTATATTTAGTTCCAGTTCACGTGAATTCCACCTACTGCTACTTCTATTAATCTACCCAAAGGTGTACACTCACATATAAGAGAAGCCACAAAGAAAAGTTTTTAACTAACACTAATTTTAACTAATTCTATTTTGGATTTTTTTTTCCCCCCTCTTGATCCAAATGCAGTCAAGTCACTCACACTCCTGCAACAGGTTGTGTTTTTTTTTGTTTTTTTTTTTATTCCTAACCCAGAAATACATCTATTCTATTCCTGCCAAATTTCATCTTGTTAGTTTAGGCCATCTCTTCATCCCCATTAACTGCCTTAGACTTCTTAGTCAAGACCCTAAGGATACAATCCAGGCCATTTAAATTCTTGGTAAGACCCCTCTGACCTGATTCAACTCGAAAAGGAAGTTGAATCAGGAGATGTGGTCTTCAATTTGTGGCAAGAGATTAGTTACCATTAGACTCTCTTTATGCAGGACAAATCTGTATAGATCAAATACAGATGTGTAGGGCCAAATCAGTCCTGCAGCACCCTGTGGTTATAAACTTGAAACAATTCAGAAAACAATGCAAAAGGAAAGAAAGAAAATCAAAGACCATGATACTGAAGGAATAAACCAAACAGAAGATCCAGAAAAAGAGAGAGAAGAGAGAAAAAAAATTGAAGGAAAGTAACCTGTGGCAAAATTTATTTTGGTGGGCAGGAGGAGGACATGTTGGGATATGAGACAGAGAAAGGAAGTAGTACTCATTCCTGAGGCACTGCCAGCCCCTTCTTTGGACTCTCAAAAAAGGCTCTTTTCATTCTAGTCTCAGCAGGGAAGATTTAACGTAAGGCTGACTGTTTAATTGAGAGGCTGGGCAGTGTTTGGAGGCTTCTAGGGAGCCATTTCCACCGCCCTTCAAAGCCGATCAGCTACTGTTCGGTCACCACAAAGATGCATCACAAGAAGCAGTGATCCACACACCTAAGTAAAATGGCTCTTCCCAGAGCACTGCATCCAGCTTCCTAAAAAACAAAGGTGTTGGTCTGGGTCTTAAGGATTTCTCTGCTGGGCAAAGGATAAACTAGACATCACATTAGCCATGTTGGAAATCATATTGGTTCCTGACTCCATATGAGCTATCTTCTCAAACCCCTAAGATGCTTCTTCATGTGGAAACCACAGGCCTCCCATACTGTGTGAAGTCTGCCTTTCTTTGAAGTTTTGTGTTGAAACCAGAGAAAATACATTCACATTCATGAAACTGAACAATTTTTGAAAGACATAAAAGATGAAAGAACTACAGCAAAAAAAAAAAAACAACTTGCGAGTGTTGTATTTTTATCAGAGGCAAAACAGAATGGGCAGTGGGAAATAATATAATTGTTTTTAAACCCATGAGGGGCCTGAGGTCTCAGAGCAGACAAGTAGTGTGGAATCTGAGGAAAGAGCTGGGAGTTGTATTCATGTCCTAAGGCTAGAATGAATTGCCACAGACTCAATGGCTTAAAATAACAGAAGTCTATTCCCGCATAGTCCTAGAGGCTAGACATCACAGGACTGACAGATCCATGATCCTTCTGAGGCCATGGGTAGATCCCATGCTCACCTCTTTGAGCTTCTGGTTGTTGCAGACAATCCTTAGTGTAAAGAGCCACACCAGTAGAAGACATTGCCATAGGCTCAGACATCCTACCTCCAGTTGAACCAGCAGAGAATGGAGTAGGGCACACCCCTGCTTAATTCCTCCTCTTGGACTGTTTGTATGGGTGTGACCTCATGCAGAAGACAGTACATGCAGCTGCCTCATCTTCCCTAATTGTCTATGTCTATGTCTCTGTGTCCGAATGCCTCTGTTTCATAAGTGCATCTTGAGTTGACCATGTCAATAAAGGTCCAATTTCCAAATAAGGTTACTCTCACAAGTTCTGGATAAAAATAAATTTTTAAATATATTTGCATATGTGTGTGAGTGAGTATGCATGTGTGGGTGTACCAGGGTCTCTTACCACTGCAAGTGAATGCTCATTTGGCTTTACATGGGTGCTGGGGAATTAACCCAGGCTAGCTAGATTTGCAAGTAAGCATCTTTAACTGCTGAGCCATCTTCCCAGCCCCTAAACATGAATTTTGGAGGAACACAATTCGACTTAGTACAAGAGTGACTAGTGATTTTACCAGCCTTTCTAATATTAGGTTCAGAAAGAAGACAGAGAAAGAGGAGAAGGAGATGATTGTAAACCTGATAATGAAATGTTGAGTTTTATACCAATTACATAGTACATCCACTATACTAAATAAACATTTTCATAAAAATAAAGGAAGCCAAATTTCCCATGGGTGATGTTTTCTGGGCCTGTGAGCTACTTAGGTAGATATGAGAAAGGGCAAACTGTATTTGTTGAGGGGCAAAAAACATCTCTCCAGTAGTCAAGCATTCACATAAAACAGTTTGAATAGCAATGTACACATTTCCTGCATGTTCAGTTTATGCTTAATGTGACACAACAGTAAAAAAAAAAAAAAAGACAAAACATGAAAATCACTGTGCTCATGAGGTTCATCTTCTAGTGGGTAGACACAGGCAACAAGTTTCTAAGTATAATTTAGAGTTTATCTAGTGATCATGCTGATATGGACTAAATAAGAAAGAAAATGGAGACTAAAGAGATGGCTTATCAGTTAAGGCACTTGCCTGCAAAGCCTAACAATCACAGTTCGATTCCCCATTACCCATGTAAAGCCAGATGCACAAAGAGGTACATGCATCTGGAGTTCGTTTGTAGCATCTGGAGGCCCTTGTGTGCCCATTCTATCTTCTCTCTATCTTTCTATGTTTGCAAATAAATAATTTAAAAAAAAAATAAAGGGCTGGAGAGATGGCCTAGGGCTAGAGAGATTGCTTAGTGGTTAAGGCATTAGCCTGCAAAGCCAAAGGACCCAGATTCAATTCCCCAGGACCCATGTAAGCCAGATGCACAAGGGGCACATGAGTCTGGAGTTTGTTTGCAGTGGTTGGAGGCCCTGGCATACCCATCCTCTCTCTGTCTGTCTCTCTTCTCTATATCTCCCTCTGCTTGCAAATAAATAAATAAGGGCTGGAGAGACGGCTTAGCGGTTAAGCGCTTGCCTGTGAAGCCTAAGGACCCCGGTTTGAGGCTCGGTTCCCCAGGTCCCACGTTAGCCAGATGCACAAGGGGGTGCACGCGTCTGGAGTTCATTTGAAGAGTCTGGAAGCCCTGGTGCGCCCATTCTCTCTCTCTCCCTCTGTCTTTCTCTCTGTGTCTGTCGCTCTCAAATAAATAAATAATTTTAATAAATAAATAAATAAAATAAAATAAAATAAAATAAATAAAATTTTTTAAAAAGAAGAAATAAAAAGGGAGAAGGGGGTGCCAGTTAGGGGAAGGTGCTTGCTGGTGTGTGCACATGAGCATGTATATGTGGTATACTATACTATTGTGGTAGGTAGCATGTGCGGTGTGTATATGTGATATGTGCATGGACAGGCACACATACGGAGACCAGAGGAGGAATTTGGGTGGCCTCTTCAATTACTTTCCTGTCTCACTCTGAACCTGAAGCACACTGTTTTTCAGCTAGACTGGCTGACAAGCCAGCCCTGATGCTCCTCCTCACTCTGCTCCTCTCAGGGCTGGGGTTGTGGGTACATGCAGCAATGCTCAGCTTTTTGCATGGGCACCACTTACTGAACTCAGGTCCCCATGTTTCCCCAACAAATTCTCTTGTCCACTGATTCATCTCCACTCTGATCCTTGTGCTTTCACAGCAAGTGCTCTTACCCACTGAGACCTCTTCCCAGCCCCTGTGTGCCACCTCAATGAAAGTGGAAAGGGAGGCCCTCACTGACAGGGGGACAGCTGACCTATGATGTCAAGTGGGCGAGGGAGTCATGATGACACTTGGGAGTCACGGCAACCCCAAGTGGGGGATCTGGTGCCAAGGCTGCAGATGAGAGCAGTGTTGCTGTGTTTAAGAACCAGCCATCGAACCATGACAGACAAAGCAACATAAGCAAGGGGTGAGGAGCAGGAGAAGGGATGCGAGAGGTAGAACAGGCCTGATTAGATAAGGACTTGGGAACCACTTGAAGAATGTGGGCTTGACTCTGGGTGATGTAATAAGTCACAAAATAGTTTTGAGCAGAGTGACATGACCTAACAAGCTTTGACCAGTTCATGCTGACTGTTAAGAATCAACTGAAGGTAGTAAATACAGATACATGAGTACCAGATAGAAAAATAGTATAGTCTGAGAAAGGGATGGTAGTAGTTTAGACCAAGAATGACAAGAAATGGTCATGTTCTAGCTATATTTTAAAGAGAGAGCCAACACAATTTGCTGATAGAATATGTAGTGAGGGGTTCAAGGTGAACCACATATTTTGGGGGCTGGGCAATTAGAAGGAAACTATGGCTAGTGACTGAAGTGGGAAGATGACAAGCAGAAGAGACTCAGAGGAGATCAGGAATTTAATGTTATGTCAAAGTGGAAATCTTGAAGAGGCCATTCAATATGTATGAGTCTAATGTTCAGAAATATCCTGTTGTCAAGGAGTATGAAAAACATTCAAAGCTACAAAAGTGAGCAGACCACTATTCAATTGTTAAGATTGTGCGCAACACCAGTTTGTTCACTTTGTAGTTTCTGTTAACAGTATTCCCTGAAATTAGGCAGTGCACATACATGGCGTACATGTAACTATGCTTTGTATTGTGACCCTAGGTAAAGTACCTTGGAATGTGGGCATTGATAGAGCAGCGACCTCAGTGAGAACTCTGAGAAACTTCCATGTGTAGAAGACAGAGATGAGAGTTGGGATGACATGGGCTAAGGAGGAAAAAAAAAACATAAGATATTGGGGTCCCAGAAGCTAAATGAAGAATACCTTTCAGGAAAGGCAGTAATTACCTGTAACAAATTCTTCTGAAAAGCCAAAGATAATAGGAGCAAAGGCTGACCTGTAACAATCCTCCCATTGGAAACAAGTAGATGATCCAGCAAGGTGTTAATGCTCTAGAGAACATTCCTGAATGTTGCCACATCCCTCTCCTGTACTTGGGTCAAGCTATGGCCACTGGTACCATCTGAGTTATGTGCCCCAGGCTGTCCCTGATACCCTACTAGACACCAGAAGTGCCTTATATGTTTCTAAATGTCCAGGGTTCATGCTCATGTGATCCCTATTCAAGGAAGACAGCCTAGTGAAAGTTTCCTTCCACTCACCATGGTAGCATTGCTTGTTCAGGGTTTTGTAAGATCAGGTCTCCTAGAACAGTGCTGGCCCATTGATTTCAGGTGACTCATGTGCATTACATTTTGAACTCAGGAATCTGGGCTACTAATGATTTATAGCCAAGTATGGGGTAGTATGGACCTCTGTGTGACAATTCTGGCCAATCTAGGTTCAGATGCAAAGCCACCTCTGGAAGGTCCCCTTTAGCCCATGTGATCCTGCCCCTGACACCCAGGTAAGTCACCCACTTCCTCTGCAGACTCCACTCCAGGTGTCAGGCAGTGGGGCCATGACTCTCTCCCCACCAACAACTTTTTGAGACCACTGTTTTATAGCACCAGCAGGCCATTTCAATTGACGTCCTCTCTGATCTCCAATTAATGTGGGGACACCATGCTCTTCAGCATGGGTCTTGAGCCATGTTGAATAGGGAGCAAGTGTTCTTGCAGTGGATGGAGCAACCCCTCTCATTCAACTCATAGGCTTATCCTGCACCCTTCCTTCTTGCTGGCAGTGTACACAGGCAGGGTTGGGTTAACAATGATATAAATCACATCCTAGAAATTATGTCTACAGACAAAAGTATCCAGAAGACTGTGACTGTCTACTGTCATCCAATAAACTTCTGAACAGCTCACTGAACATGCCCAGAACAAAGGTGCCATTCCCATTTTTCTGCATGCTTTGCACCTACAGCAATCAGCAATGAAGTGCCAACCTAATAACTCCAAGGGAATCACTGGAAGCCAGCTAGCACTTGTGCGTGGCACAGCACATCGCAAGTTATAAGATGACTTTGATTCACTAAACGCTCTTAAGGAAGTATGGAAGCCAAAGATGAATATTGTTTTCAAACAAACAAGTTATGAGGCCACAATAAAGTAATTATACACTGCTACTTCTAAAATGAGAAATGTGAAGGTAGATGTATCACCTTTTTTTTTTTTTTTTTTTGAGGCAAACCCAACAGACTGGCCTTTTTTATTTCTTTTAATGCAAGAGAGAGAGAGAACTGACGTACCAGGCCCTCCAGTCACTATAATTGAATTCCAGACACGTGTGCCACCTTGTGTGCATGTGTGACCTTGCGCTTGCATCACTTTGTGCCTCTGACTTATGTGGGACCTGGAGAGTTGAACATGGGTCCATGGGCTTAGCGCCTTAACTGCTAAGCCATCTCTCCAGCCCTAGATGTATTGCTTTCAATCATAATGCAGAAGAATATGAAGGAAAGAAGGAGCCTAAACACTATGAAGACTCTTTAGTAATACTGAAAGTGATAATAATTAGATAGTGAATGCCTTCTCTGACCATTATCCTACATTTCCATCAGTAACTAATTAGATCGCACATGGGCCAATGATTTTGTGACACATCTTTTAAACAGAACTTTTATATGGACAGGCTGCACACACATACACACACCTACCTATTTGCCATGACCCTGAGTAGATGAGAAGGGATAAGAACTTAGGCAAAAGTGGCAGTTGTTTCCAGTGGAACATAGATACTTGGTCCTTAGATGAGGCAGATGGTGTGTGGACATGGGTTCAATAAGGCAGTGTTGCAGTCCGGTTCGCATTGCTGGTAGAAATCACCCAACCAAAAGCAGCTTCTGGGAAAAAGAGATTTATTTTGGCTTACAGGCTCAAGGGGAAGCTCCAAGATGGCAGGGAAAAATGATGGCATGAGCAGAGGGTGGACATCACCCCCTGGCCAACGTAAGGTGGAACACAGCAACAGGAGGGTGTGCCAAACACTGGCATGGGGAAACTGGCTATAAAGCCCATAAGCCCGCCCCCAACAATACACTCCCTTCAGGAGGCATTAATTCCCAAATATCCATCAGCTGGGAACCTAGCATTCAGAACACCTAAGTTTATGGGGGACACCTGAATCAAACCACCACATTCCGCCCCTGGCCCCCATAAACTGACATCCATACATGATGTAAAATACAATGCATTCAGTCTGACTTTAAAAGTCACCATAGTTTTTATCAATTCCAATGATGTTCATACATCCCCATAGTTCAAGATCTTTTAACTGAGCCATAATACCAAAAAATAATCTCAAAAAACCCATAATGGCACAGAATAAATATTCACACTGCAATAGATGGCATTGGGCATAGCAAAGGAACATTCAACCATTACAAGATTTAAAACAACCAGGGCAAATATCAAACTCTGTAGCTTCAAGTCCAGCAACTCTAGCCAGTGACAAATCTTCAAGTCTGATAATTCTAACCAGCAACGAGTCTCTGGCATTCCAATTCCGCCCCTCCAGCTAGGCTACTCACAGTCCTGGGAAACTTCATCGGGGCCGGCAGCTCCTCAGCAGCCATCTCATGGTCCCAGCATCTCCACTGGGTCTCCACTGCAAACCACGGCTCATCCTCATGGCCCCATGGGGTCTCTATGCAGGCAACCAGCAAACCCGTTTCACACTGCCCATGGCCATTTCCAAAACACAAGACCGTGTTGCAAACTCAATGACCCTCTTTCCAGCATTTCTTATACTCCACAATACCAGGTAGGGTGCCAATTTGTTAATCCAGGGGGGAATAAAGCAGACTTTGAAGAACAGGACTCCTTGAGCACTCAGGCCCCTTCAAAAGAGTCTACATTCTTCTTGTTGCCCCAGCGCAGGTCAGCTAGCCCAGTCTCAAAGGTTGTAATCGCTCAGTTGCAGCTGAACGGGCAAGAGTTTACCCAAAGATTTTTCTTTCTGTGCCATATCCCTCTGCACACACCAGTTCATTTCTACGCAAAGCAACCCTGTACAACTTCTCAGGACACGGGCACAAGAGCAAACTTCTCACACAAACTGCTAGCCCAGTCCAGGCAAAGCTCTTTCTCACCCTCATAAGCCAAACCTCACAGTCCATAGTTCTTACTGCCTTCAGGTCTTTCAGCTCTGACCAGGATAGACCATCAAGCTGTACTTAAAGCACTGTAAGGCATCTCTTAGGCCAAGGTTTCAACGCCTTCCACGTTCCTCTTGAAAATCAGCTACAAAAGGCTGAAGCCACATAGTCAGGTGTCTAGCAGCAACCTCACTCCTCGGTACCACTTTACTGTTGCAGTCCGGTTCGCATTGCTGGTAGAAATCACCCAACCAAAAGCAGCTTCTGGGAAAAAGAGATTTATTTTGACTTACAGGCTCAAGGGGAAGCTCCACGATGGCAGGGAAAAATGATGGCATGAGCAGAGGGTGGACATCACCCCCTGGCCAACGTAAGGTGGACCACAGCAACAGGAGGGTGTGCCAAACACTGGCATGGGGAAACTGGCTATAAAGCCCATAAGCCCGCCCCCAACAATACACTCCCTTCAGGAGGCATTAACTCCCAAATATCCATCAGCTGGGAACCTAGCATTCAGAACACCTAAGTTTATGGGGGACACCTGAATCAAACCACCACAGGCAGGATTTGGTAATGGCTTTTGTTTTATCAGTAAGGTAAGCAGCAAGTTGAGAGTAAAGATTGTAGATGAGACTTGAGAAGAGCAAAAGCAATGTAGAATTCATAATTAGAGGAGTTATGTTGTAGGTGAACAAAGAAACTATAATGAAAATGCCAGACAACAATCAAATCTCCCCCCTTCCATGAAATAGCCATGAGTTTAAAAGGACATGAGTCAGCATGATCATAAGAGTTTTCCTAAGCCATGTTCAGATACTTAAACAGGGATATTTTTCCAAAATAACATTTTAAAGGGAGAAAAATAAGAAAATTAAAGGTACTGTACATGGCGGGAGAGTGGCATGATTTGGAACATGGAGTTTATGCAAAGAAAGTAGAGAAAGGAGCACATGATAGTTTGTACATGTCAGTAATATTGAAGAAGTTCTGTCAGTGGGATTCTACAAGGAAAAGGCTGAAGAGCATGGGACGTGGCATACTTATTGCTAGTAGTGAAAGTAGGGTATGCCCTTGAAGTGGAGGCCGTGATAGGGTGAAAAACAAGATTATTGGAGGACAAAGAGTCAGAGGACTAAGAAGCAAGAGTGCTAGAACATCATTGATGTGGATATTACAAACTTCCTGGGCTTAGCTGGGCATAGTAGCACACATCTTTAAAAAGAACTTCCTGACTGGGCGTGGTGGCACACACCTTTAATTCCAGCACTCAGGAGGCAGAGGTAGAAGGATCAACATGAGCTCGAGGCCACCCTGAGACTACATAATGAATTCCAGGTCAGCCTGAGCTAGAGTGAAACCCTATCTCAAAAAAAAAAAGAAAACCTTCCTGGGCTGGGGAAATGGCTCAGTGGTTAAACGTGTTTGCCTGTAAAACCTGACAGCCTATATTCAATTCCCAAGTACCCACATAAAGCCAGATACACAAAGTAGCACTTGCTGCTGGAATTTGCAGTGGCTAGAGGCCCTGGTATGCCTGTACTTTGTTTCTATGTGCCTCTTTCAATCTGTGCCTCTCTCTCTCTCTCTCTCTCTCTCTCTCTCTCTCTCTCTCTCTCTCATAAGTAAATAAAAATAAATCCCTAATTATAGCAAAGGAGATGTGCTTCAAGGCATGAGGAAGGAGTTGGAAGATGCCTGCAGGGAAGGAAGTCATAGGTGCTACCATCTGATCACAGGTGAGAGATCTAGTTTGCAAGGAGAAAGATAGGAGGGTACCCCACCCATCTCTTGTCCCCCATAGTATGGAGGGTGGAGAAGGGAATGTATCTGCTGGTGAGAAGGAGGCAGAAGAAATCAAGAATTTAGTCCTTAGAGCCAGAAGGAAAAGAATTAGTGTCTGGAGACACAAGGTCATCTATAGACCAGAGAGGACAGACAGTAAAGCAGATTCGAGACTGGGAGGGGACAGGAAAACTGAGTCAGAGAAGAGCATGCACAGAGCCTTGTGGGCCCGAGAATCCATCCTGAGGAATGAGGGCGACCAGAAGATGGAGATGAAGTGATCAAGCGTGGCTCACTGGAGGTGCAGGAACAGGGTTCGAGCTGTCAGTGTTGCAGAGGAGGTGGTGGAAGGGGAGCTTGCAGAGTTCTCCAGAACATTCCCTCCTGCAACAGAAATGGGAGTGGGAGATGGGGATGATATGTCATGCACGCATTTCCTTAGCTCACCATCCTCCATTGGATTGAAAATTATACAATTATATTTCAATTAGCTTCCTTTTGCTCTTCTGATTGTAAACATTTTATCACAAAGCATATCCTGTCTGCAACAAGATTTTTTTTCCTCATCTCCAGAAGTTTCCAATTCTCTCTACAACCATATAACTTTGAATTAGTCATCTTAAAGACAGAGGTACTGTCTCCATCTGTTTGTTTAAAGAAATGTGAAAAAGGGTTAAAGTATTTGCTATACATATAAATTAAATGTAGGAAAGTATACTATCACTCATGTAGGAAGAGATTTCACATATGTGTACATCTGTATTCCATAATCATCACCAATTGGCCTAGAACCTTCCTTGTCTTTCCATGCTAATACCAAAATAGTTATACCTAGGAATAACTGTGTTCTACATACTTTCTAAGCAAGTTTGAACACTTAGAAGTCAAGATGGCATGAGCCAGCAAAGGATCAGAGAAAGTAACTTTTTTAAAATATATTTTATTTATTTATAGAGAGTGGGGGGGGTGAGGGAGAGAGAAAGAGAGAAAGAATGGGCACACCAGGGCCTCCAGCCACTGCAAACAAACTCCAGATGCATGCACCCCCTTGTGTATCTGGCTTACGTGGGTCCTGGAGAGTCAAACCAGGATCCTTTGGCTTTGCAGGCAAGTGTCTTAACCACTAAGCCATATCTCCAGCCCAGTAACTATTTTAATTAAATCAATCTCAGGAAGGAGACTGTGTCAAGCCACCCAAGTAGCTATTTCCAGGCTCTAGAAGAAATTCATTTGTGAGAAACCAGCAGAAGCCTAGCCAAATTATTCTCAAAGCATTATGAGGTAGATTATTACTAATACCAGAAGAAGCTATTCATGCAGCCCCAGTCCCTGTTAAAACCAGTCAGAACATTTCCTTCTCTGCAAATGGCAAGAAGGTGTGCTGTGTTTCCATGTCCCCCTGTGTATTCTTCCCCACCAAAAGAACCCTAGTACGCTCCCATAAAATCCATTCCTTTATAACTACCAGACTATTCGGCTCTCAAGATTGCAAGAAAGACTTCAAAATGGGTAATTTAGAATAAAATGTGTTTCCTGAAGAAATTGGAATGGCTGATTGTAGCTTTGAAAGCTCATGTTTATCCAGGGAACAGGAACTTCTTTTGGAGTTTCTTTTCCCAGAAATGGTCAATATTACTGTTACAAGCTTAAAAGGTGGGCTGGTCTAGGAACAGACTCAGAGGGTAAGAGCACTTCAAGCACAAACAGGAGGACCAAGGCTCTATCCCATATAGAAAGCTCGGCATGGCTGTCCATGCCTGTAACCCTAGCCCTGAGGTGTGTGGAGACAGGAGGCTCACTGGGCTCCCTAGTCCACCAGTGTAGCCAAAAAAAAAAAACAAAACAGAGAGCTCCAGGTGAGAGACTCAGTCTGATAGAAGAGCAATAGAAGATCGAACATCTTCCTCTGCTCTCCATACCCATGCACATGCATCTGTACACACATGTGTATACACCACAAACACACACACACACTTGCAGCCAGCCCAGTATTTACTAGCTGTGTCCTGACCAACAGCTCACTGTAGAGGAGGGGGTTTGACCCATCTCTGGCTCTGGGATTTACCTGCCACAACCTTCAAGGCAAAGCTTTCTGTACCCCAGCAGAGTACTTCCACCCAAACTATATCTATCTTTTTTAATTATATGATTTAATTAGCCAATGAAGTAGGTTTCTGTAGTAGTTATTCATACTATCTTTAGGTTTGTTATGATTTTTAAGCAGATAATGTGAGGGGTTTTTGCATTATATCTAATATATCACAGAGATGAAGATTATACGTTTTCTCTCCTTTTCTCTTCTCATTGCTGTGTATTTAATACTTCCAGAATCATATGTTTCCTAGTCAGTAAGAGCTGCATAGTAATCAGCTCTGTTTTATGTAGAAGAAAGATGAAACAAAAGACATTGAAAGCTAAACAAGGTAAATATATGAACCACCAGGTTAGCATTAGTTAGGGTAGCAATGTTGTTGTTTTGTTTTAAAAGTCTTTATTTTTCACTTCGAGGCTTCTGAGATTCATAGTTTACAAAAAGAAAATTGCATAAGTCCTGTGCTTTGCTCTCAAGAGTTGATTTGTTATATCAGGAGGTTACAAGAAAAAAATTCTAATAGCTTAGCCACTTTGTTGGAGATTTTTTTCAAAGTACTCATTACATGTTGCCTATATGAAACAATTCAATTGTTCTTAGACCAATTCTTAGAGGAAATCTTGAAGTGGCTTCACTTTCATTTTCCTGAATCCAGAGCTACTGTTTTTTTTTGTTTGTTTGTTTGTTTTTTAATTTATTTATTTGAGAGCGACAGACATACAGAGAAAGACAGATAGAGGGAGAGAGAGAGAATGGGCGCACCAGGGCTTCCAGCCTCTGCAAACAAACTCCAGACGCGTGCGCCCCCTTGTGCATCTGGCTAACGTGGGACCTGGGGAACCGAGCCTCGAACTGGGGTCCTTAGGCTTCACAGGCAAGCGCTTAACCGCTAAGCCATCTCTCCACCAGTGAGTCTCTGGTCTCTGCTTCCCTTAGGAGTGAAGTTACAGGCATATGTGTTCATGCCCAGCTGCTTACATAGGTGCTGAGGGACTGATCTCAAAAGGGCTCAGTCTGCGTGTTTGCATGACAAACACTTAACCATTGGGCCATGCTCCCCAGCCCCCCAAAATTCTCGATGTTACAATATGGAAGAAAATGGACAAGAGAAATAGTTAAATGGAAAAACAAACAAACAAATAAACAAAATAAAAACAAGATGAAGAACACTTGGAATAATATACCACCTTTGACCAAATTTAATTAAAAGTCAATAGCCAGGATGTGTTAGTGTTTGTATATGCTTACCTGAATGTGAAGAAACTCTAAAACTATACATAGCAACCATGAGGATGAGGATGGAAGGAAGAATTGAAGAATTCCATGCAGTTCTATGGCTCTTTTGAAAAATATGAATGCTAGAGCTAGGGATAAAATTAAATTTAAGGAGAAATAAATGAATGTTGATATAGGCAAGGATACAAAATGGAAAAGAAAATTAGGTAGACTTTGAAGAGTTTCCTGTCACCATCTACAAATGTCCATTCAAAGCGCAGCAATTGGCAAGGTTCATTGACAGACCCAAGTGGCTTTCACCCACTGTCGCATTATCATTTGAAGAATAAAAGTAACACCCAGACATCCTAAAATAGGACAATGCTAACAAGGCAGCAACCCAAAACCTTTCTTTCTTTTTGTTTGTTTGTTGGTTGGTTGGTTGGTTGGTTGGTTGGTTGGTTGGTTTGTTTGTTTGTTTGTTTGTTTGTTTGTTTGTTTGAGGTAGGGCCTGGCTGACCTGGAATTCACCATGTAGTCTCAGGGTAGCCTTGAACTCATAGCGCTCCTCCTCCCTCTTCCTCCCAAGTGGTAGGATTAAAGTTGTGCACCACTACACCTGGCTCCAAAACTATTCTTTGACCCAAAACTCTTCTTTGGAAAATCTACACCATCCCTCTCTCTCTTAGCAGATGTTGTTGGGTACTGGCTGTACTTGCCCCCACATGTTATCATGTAGTTTGCTGCTTGGGATCCGTGGGCACCTCATGGTGGAAGATCCTAAGATTCCTTTCTCCTTTTCATGCACTTCTTTTTCCTGCTTCTATTATTCCTCCCACTTCTGAGTTCCTTATTACCAATGCATTTGAATTATGTCTCTTGAAACACTGACTGTCTTTACCATTTTCAAACAATTGTTGAACATTTACTTAGTGTAAGGTTTTCCTATAAAATAGAATGAACACTTAAGATATCACTTGTATTCATAAATGTTTTCAACTCAAAGTAGTCACTTTCTCCTAAGATCCTATGTCCATGACAATTTAGGAGATTATACTTGTAACTATTGTTTTTCAGGTGGAAAATGTGATATTTACAAGTTCAAGACTGAGGTCAGAGATCCTCTCCTTTCTGGGATCTTCAGGTGTTAATTCTTTATAATCCTGTAGTTTCTAATCCTAGCAGACTATATTTCCCAAAATGGATGCAACAGCATCTTCCATCAATACACTGTTCTTCAATAATGTTGACACTTCTTCCATCAAGACAGGATCTATGTGAGACTTAATCTTCATAATCGACTTGAATGAATTTAAAATCACCATGTAAAAACACCTTTGGTTGTGTCCATGAAGGTGTTTCCAGAAACCTTAACCGAGCAAGGAAGACCTACCCTGAACATGGGCAGCACCATGGACCAAGGTCCCAGTCCCAGGCTAAATAGAACTTCTTCCGTCATGCCTTTCCCACCATGATGGACTGTAACCTGTCAAACTGTACGCCAAAACAAACTCTTCTCTCATTAAGTTAACAAACTCTTCTCTCATTAAGTTGACCTTGTCAGGTATTTTGTCATAGCACTAAGAAAAGCAACTATCACAGAAAACTGGTGCTGAGATGTGAAGTTGTTGCCATGATAAATCTAACCATATGGCTCATGTAGGCTTTTGGAACTTCGGAGATGAAATGTAGGAGAGTTTGGAACTGTGGGCTAAAGAAGCCCTGAAGTGCGGTAAGAAGAGACTAAGATACTGCCTCGGTGGGAGTCCAGAAGACCAGAATGCCAAGAGAAATGCCGAC
The DNA here is from genome assembly GCF_020740685.1 of Jaculus jaculus. Taxonomy (NCBI): domain Eukaryota; kingdom Metazoa; phylum Chordata; class Mammalia; order Rodentia; family Dipodidae; genus Jaculus; species Jaculus jaculus. The sequence continues at coordinate 168,186,187 of NC_059103.1, forward strand.
AGTAGAAACCCAGCTTCTGAAGTTTCAGAGGGAAACAAGAACTCTACTGAGAACTAGTCTAGAAGAAATTCCTATTATATTCTGGCAAAGAACCTGACTGCATCCTGCCCATGTCCTGAGTCCTTGATGGAGGCTGAATTCAGAAGTAAAGTACTAATTTGTTTGGTGGAGGAAATTTCAAGACAAGCTGAGACTTAATTAATGCTCACTGAACTTATCCACGTCTATAAGGACATTATCCCCGAGTGGCGTCACAGGGGCCCAAGGTAGAAATGGCATGCATTTTTCTAATGGGCTAGGTTTATAAGTAGATAAATAAGAAACTTTGTTTTTTAAATTCTTGTATCAGCTTTAAAAGGCAGCATTGGGAATCATTTAAGCCTTGAACTACTGTGGGCAGGAAATTGGCCAAGAAAACTGTTCAGTGGCAAACATTCATAGCTGCTTACAGGAGAAGGATAACTCACAGGGTAGAACCAAAAGGCAAGATAAAAATTCTAAAACCTTGTCAAAGAAGTGACAACAAATCTACAATGAAATTTTAAGACTGCTGGGGAGGGACGAATGATGATGTGTGTGCTCTTTTTCTCCTTTGTCATGGGGGCAGGGTGCTATTACTGTGACCCAATGCCTGTTCCAGTTGTCTACAGAGTGAGGAAGAAGACAGGCAGATTCCTTCTCTTTAGGTCTCTGCCCTTCAGAGGAACTACACGTGAAGAGCACCATGAGAGAGCTTTATCCTCTCTGCACCTGCCCTAAATAAAACCTGGGACTTTTGATTTTACCATGCTGGGATGAGACTTGGAGCTCCTCCTAAGGGAGGTGAGTGTGCTTCATACATGTTATAAGAATGTGAGTCATTGTTATTGTAGCCAGAGGATAAACTGTGACAGATTACATTTCCCAACCCCATGTGTTCTAATGCCACACTCCTCCCATTGATAAATGAATTTATGTCTCCTCTCCTTGAATATTAGGTAGCAGCAGGGCTTGGAACACTGGAAGAAATAGCGCTGTGTAACTTCCGGTCTGTGAGACTAGGTTATAAATAGCTGTGCAACTTCTGCCTGGTTCTCACTGGGATTCTGGCTCTTAAAACCCAGACAGCATACTGTGAGGAAATTCAATCAGCCACATGAAAGGCCACATGTGGGTGTTTGGGCTAGAGGTCCCAGCTGACAGCTGTCATCAATCAGAAGACAAATAGGTCAGCCCTTTTACCCTCAGCAACTGAGTCACTCAACCCAAGTCTGCCCTGCTGAGACCCAGTCACCAGGCACAGGGGTAAGCAATTGTCCCAGTGTCCTGGTGGACTCGTGGCCCCTCAGATCCATGGGTCTGATGAAATGGTTCTTGTCTTATGTCGTCTTATGTCACTATGAGGCAGCTAGTTACATAGTCATAAAAACTAAACAACAATGAACTGACTGCAAAGGACAGTGAGCAGGCCTCAGATTGGAGATAGACCTAGATTTCAGTCCCTCTTTTACCCTTTACCAGTGTGACTGTAGGCATGTCTCCCATATAATTATTACTGCTACAGGGGCTGTTAGAAGGAATTAATGATATAAAGTACAATGCAGAGTATATATGATACTTAGTAAACACTCACTAAATACTTGTCTGCTGGGATTATTTTTTCAGCCATGGCTTTATCACTGCATTTACCATGAAATGTCTTTTTTGTTGTTGTTGTTTTGCTTTTTGAGGTAGGATCTTGCTGTAGCCCAGGCTGACTTGGAATTCACTATGGAGTCTCAGGATGACCTTGAACTCACGATGATCCTCCTACCTCTGCCTCCTGAGTGCTAGGACTAAAAGTGTGTGCCACCACACCCTGCCTTACCATGAAATGTCTATGGTTGGTACACCTGTCTCTCCCATTAATCTATGAGTGTCTTAGTACCAGGAACTATGTCTTTCTCATCTATGCCGCCTAGCCCAGTTGTTTAAACCATTATTTTAAATCTCAAATAATAGAATGTGTACAGCAGATTTGATAAATGCTAATGTGTTACTAAAGTGTTAGGTATAATTATATCTAATTGACTTGAAATTTGATTCATAGCCCCAGAGCAATTGTCTGAGGATGGTCAAGGATTGTCACACATTTTATCAAAAGACATCTTCAGACAACTCTCTGAAGTAGTATTTTCACTTTACAAATAAAGTAACTGAGACTCAGGTGAGCTAAGAACAAATTCCACATACCTGGAGGAACTCAGGTTCTCTGGTGCTGATGCCATGAATGCAGCAGTCCCTTCTCACTATGACGACAGACTGTGTCCTCACCAGCCCCTCAAAGGCCACCCCATGGGCAAATCTCTACCTGCTAAAAAAAAAAAAAAAAAGGAGGGGCTGGAGAGATGGCTTAGTGGTTAAGGCATTCACCTGCAAAACCAGGTTTGAGTCCACAGGACTCACGTAAGCCAGATGCACAAGGTGGCACATGCATCTACAGTTCATTTGCAGTGGCTGGAGGCCCTGACATGACCATCCCCCCCCCTCATTCTCTCTCTCTCAAATAAACAAAAATAAAACATTTTTAATGGAAAAAATCCTTACAAGGCTTAGGAATAATTGTGGAAGAGATGGTGGAATGCATGTAAGAGCCAAAGGAGAAGAGGAGTGCTTTGCAATAGTCCTCCAGACACAAAAGGGCTGTGGCATAGGGCCGTGGTACTCATGACGTCACAGTGGCTGATGTCACCTACACAAGACCTGCATAATAGGAAGGAAAAAAAATGATGGCATCAAAATAGATGAGAGACTAGTTAGAAAAAAAGAAACAATCAATGAAGAGATATGGAAGGGAAAAGAGAAAGTTGTGGTAGGGAATTATGATCATGGTACTTTGTCTGTATATATAGAAGTTGTCAACACAAAGTTTTTAAAAAGGTAAAACATTCATATGAAGATCATGTGGATATATTGTTTTTCTGCAAGTCATAGGAACTTTTCCATAATGAGAGTTTCTTTAAAAAAAAAAAAAAACCTTTAGATCACATCCCCAAGGGAAAAGAGAAACACTTATCCCAATGTATTACACTGTGGTCAGGCGTCACATTTTCCACCTTCTAAGAATTTCTTCTATTATGCCTAGCCAAAAGAGAAGTTGGAGCTCTGGGAAAACACTGTATAACTTACACCAGGAGCCAAGAAGAAAGGTGGGAGGCTCTGAGCCAAAGGAAAATATTTTTGACAACATTTGGCTTGTTCCATATTCAGTGAGTAGTCCTGTTTCTCCTTTAAGGGTAAAGGCTTCAAGAAGAGGACATTTGAAATAAATTCAAAATTACATTTTATGGAGGAGGAAGGAAAGGGAGACAATTTAAGCAAAACTTAAAAATCCACAGTGTTTCCAACTTGAAAACTATTTGTACAAAAGGAAGCCTAAATATTTTTTCAGTACTTGGAAGAATGTTATGATTATGTATGAAAAGGCTGGATTTCGAGCTTCCAAGAAAGTAATCCCTTCCTTCAAAATTAGTTTTACCAAGAAAACTTCTGCTCATAATGTATTAGTCTCCAGATAATTTTGGAAAGTTAGAAATAAGTTTTCAAAGTATAATTTAATCATTGTTCATTGACTTGCTTGGCAAGTATTTAGAGAGTGGATGCTGACGGCAGGTACAACCCTGGTTGGTGGTACTGCAACGACGGGCCCTCAAACCATCCCCTCTGCCTTTAGATTGCACTCTTATCTGGAAGATGAATTCAACCGTAGTTGCTCCATGTCATAAGGAAGGGAAAGAACGTAGAGGTGGCAGAAGACCATGCAATAGGAGGATATACTTCAGGCTGTGCAGATGTGGATCTGGAAGTCTGCCGTGAATGGTGACATTTAAAATTTAAAAAAAAAATGGATGGTGAATTCATTTCCAAAGATTACTATTAAAAAAATTACCACAAACCAGTGGCTTAAAACAACAGATATTTATTCTGTCACGGTTCTGGCATTTGGAAGTACAAAATTCAAGCATCAGCAGGACCATGTTCCTTCTGATGGAAACTTCCTTGCATCTTCCTGGCTTCTGGTGGTGGCTGGTGTTCCCTGCCTCCCACCTGCATCACCCCACTCCTGCCTCTGATGTTTCATAACATTCGCCTGGGGTTTCTCACGACCTTCCTGAAGAGCTCACCATATGCAAGGATGGTCATATTGCAACTGATTATATCCACAATGATCCTATTTCAAAATAAGGTCACATTCTGAAGTCCCGGGGGTCAAGACTTTAACATATCTTCTTGAGGGCACCAGAAAAGACGGTAGGGCAGGAAGGGCCTGCAAAAGGCCCTGTGGCAAGAACGTAAGAGGTCTGAAGGTAACTACTATTCTGTGCTCTCTCTTCTTAACTTATCTTGATGTCTAATCTTTCGTTGTGACAATTCATCAAAACGCTGACGATCAGAATCAGAGAGCAAGGTGTAACACTGATGTCTTTCTAGCAATGTTCCTGAGAACCTCCTGAATAAATCCCTAAGGATGAAGCACAGAGATTTTTTTTTCTGGACACTCTTGCTCTCAGTTGCCACAAACAAAACATAATTTGAAGCAGTTTGCCCTTCACGCCTCATCCTGAGGGAGTTTTGCATGCATTTTGAAGGATCAAAATAGACTGCTAAAGCAAACCTCATTTAAAAAGTAAATGCATAAACAAAAATGAAGAACACCTGATAGTCTCTTCCATGGTACCAACCAAGCTCCTTCCCAGAAAGCTGAATCTGAATGAGCCTCTGCCCTTGTGTGTAAGAACAGCCCACATCCTGGTGCTGTGGTCATTTTCCTTCTTTGAAATCCAGATCAACTCCATAAGCAATTGTGAGGCCGCAAATCAAGATGCAATGCCTGGTTAAGCAATTCCTGTAAACCCCTCATCTGCTTACAACATTTAAAATTGCAACAGATCCCAAAGGACTGGGAAATACCACGGTTTATGCTGAACTAACTGAACAATGCCAAGATGTCAAAGGAACCATGGACCAGCACGGAAGGGCTGGATCCAATTTGGGGTTATTCTCCTGAGGAGAGCAGACTGGGTGCATGCATGTGTGGGTGCATGTGTGCGTGTGTATGTGTGTGTTGTGTGTGGGTGTGTGTTGTTTTTATTAAGACCACAGTTTACTTTGGAACAGGTTCTCCTAAGAAGTTTCCTGGGATCCTGAGAACATCATGTGCTCCCGGGTCAGGTTTTCTTGGAATATTGTCTAGTTGCTTGAAATCCATCAAGTAATACATTTGCCTCCCATTCACAAGTTTTACTTGACTTCCAAAAGCCTGGACATTTATGAAGCACTAAGGTTTGTTGTTAACAAAAAGTTAAAAACTAAATTCCTCCTGACTACATCAATTTGGTCATACTTCAAAGCACCGAGAGCAAACCTGCCCAGTGAAATCTGCAGAAAACACTACTGTCATTATTTCCCCGCAACCTTCCTATCCTATTCATAGCATGAGTGAGAGACCAAAAGACACTTCCATTACAGACAAGGAAGTTCTCTAAGACTGTCCCCCAACTAGTTAAGAGGTCAGTAAGAAACTATCCACCAGGTGGAAGAGCTAAATAATATAGTAATATACTAGAAAAATACCTGGAACTAGTATATGTAGATTTCACTGTGACCGCACCTATCAGATATATTTGACTATGGGAGAATGACCACATTTGCTTGGGACTCAGCTCCCCTTTCTTTAATTGGGTATATGATATGTCCATGCTCTTGACAAAACTAGTGAGAGAATTTGATGAACTGTTTGTGGGGAAAACCATTGAAAATAGTAAAGAGGCCAAGACTATAGAAGGTCTGATTATTGTTTCTCTGATCTCCAAGCACCTCACTGACCATCAGCCTCTGCCCTTACAGTTGTCAAGTGGCAGGAGGCAAAGCATTCTTGTGCCCTGGCAAGTTTCTGCCCCTTCCCCATCCACTCTCCCTAATCCTGACCCTACCCATATATGAGAATTAGCATGGTAACTTTTCTTGAACTACAAATACCTAGACCCCTAACCCAAAAGCTTTCATTAAATTGGGGACTGGAGAGATGATTCTGCAGTTAAAGGTGCTTGTTTACATAGCCTGCTGGCCTGGGTTTGACCACCCAGTACCCTCTGTGTGGGTTTCAGTGTGTATATACATGTTTGGGTATGTAGGTGCAAGTTCATGTGTATGCAGCTACATGGGTAGGCTAGAAGACAACCTTAGGTGGCATTCTTCAAGTGTCATCCACCTTCTTTGAGACAGTCTTTACTGGTCTAGTACTCCCCAAGTAGCTGGGCTGAGTGGCCAGCAAACTCCAGAGATCCACTTGTCTATGCCTGGCCAGTGCTGGTATTACAGGCATATACCATCATGCTCAGCTTTAAAAAAAAAAAAAAAAAAGGATTCTGAGGATTGAACTCAGGTTCTCATAGTTAAAAGGCAGGCTATCTCCCCAGCTTCCATGATTCTGCTTTTTAGAGAGAGAGAGAGAGAATTGGAGTGCCAGGACCTCGGCCACTGCAATCAAACTCTAGACACTTGTGCCACCTACTGGGCATGTGTGATCTTGCACTTGCCTCACCTTTGTGCTCTGGTGCTTATAATGAAATTGGGGTGTCTTTGAAACCAACAGAGCAATTCTCAACTGTGGATGGAGCTTAACTCACAAGTTCTTAGGAATTCAAAGAATGAAATCTATAGAATCATAAAGGGTGAAGAAGTTTAGAAAAATTTTATTATAGAGCTTTACAGAAGGAAAGAAGGCAGAACTCCTGTAGAGCAGAAGGGGTCCCCAGAAATGGGAAAAGCTTGCTCCCTGGTGATTCTGGTCAGTTTTCTATGGGAATTTACTGGATGGGGGCTAAACTGGTCAATTCCCATGCCAGGTGTTTGGCCACGTTGCATCTTCACATCTTCTTCACATCTTCATGTCAAGGGAGGGGAAACTCCTTTGAGGAAGAAGAGAGAAGGAAAAACCAGATCCCAAGCCATGTGCTTAGGAATCTCCGAATCTTATTCACATCTTTACATCAGGTTTCTACACAAAGAAAACTCCTGGCGGGGGGCAGATTTCCCTACCCTCACAGGCTCAAGGACTTTTCCTGTTTTTACCTAAGGGAAAAACTGTTCATAATACCCTCACTGCCTACCCAATCCTATTTTTCTTGCCCCTCTGAAGAGGTAACCCTCACTGTCTTATTTAAATGAATCAGTTCATTCATTCCTCACAACCATCCTTAGATGATATTGCTTTTACCAAGGCCCTTTGTGGAGAGAAACTGTAACATGAATCTTGGGCATCTTATTGCCCAATATCAGAAACTGAATGATAGGGGCAAAATTCAGCTTCAGTTCACAACACTGGAATCACATCAATGGCAAAGGAATTTTGATATACACTGAGAAATCTGACTTTAATTGGGAAAAAAGAAATAAGGCAGATAAATTTGTCATGCCAAAAATGTGTATTAAGGCTCAAAAGCCCTCTGAGTCAGCATGGTTAGAGCACTTTCTTTTCCCTGTATCTCAAATGTGTGGTTGACCTGGGATACACTTAAGTTTGAGGTTTCATTTGATTTTTATATTACATTCTGTAAGGCAGTGTTATCTCAATCTCATATTTCACAGTCCAAAGAAAAAGTATAAATGATGAGGTTTAGTAAGGGAAAGGGGTCACTGGAACTTCCAAATCATTTCCAGTTAAGGGAGACACTCTTTCCTTTATTTCCAAAAGTCACAGCAATATGTAATGTATAAAAATTTAGATGATCCACAAGCTATCAAATCTGTTCTCTGTGTTTGATTGGAACATAGCTCATTCTCATGAGCATGTTAGGTTATGTTGTTTCCTAATTGTGCTCACAGAGCCATGGGATTCCTAGGATATTTTAGGTGTGGAAGGTACTATGAAGAAGAATCAGAGTGAGCCTAGGAACTTTCCATCACCACTTTGCAAGAGCCTTTAACTTTATTTTCTTTGACCTCTTAATTGCCTACATTAAAGCTTGAAGAGTAGTTTGTCCCTTTGTTTAAATGCAAAAGTTTGCACCAGGGACTTGGTGGGCATGTTGTAATCCCAGAATTTAGTGAAGGAAGGAGGGTTGGGAGTCCAAGATCATTCTTGGCTGCATAAGGAGTTCAAGGCCAGCCTGAACTACATGAAAACCTGTCTCAAAACAACAACAAAACTGAATAAACATAAATGCAAAAGTTTGAAAATCACTATTTTTATAATAAACTACAAATCAGACCCTGTTGCAGTCAGGTTCACATTACTGGTAGAAATCAACCAACCAAGAACAGCTTATGGGGAAAAAAAAAAAAGAGAGATTTATTTTGACTTACAGACTTAAGGGAAAGCTCCATGATGACAGGAAAAATGATGGCATGAGCAAAGGGTGGACATCATCTCCTGGCCAACATCAGGTGGACAATAGCAACAGGAAAGTATGCCAAACACTGGCATGGGGGAAACTGGCTATAATGCCCATAAGCCCTCCCCCAACAATACACTGCCTCCTGGAGGCATTAATTTCCAAATCTCTATCATCTGGGAACCTAGCATTCAGAACACCTAAGTTTATGGAGGACACCTGAATCAAACACCCCCTTGCTCTAATAAATTAATAACTATACATGATGTAAATTGCAATACATTCAGTCCAACTTTAAAAGTCCCCATATTTTTATGAATACTAATGATGTTCAAACACCCCCATAACCCAAGGTCTTTTAACTGAGCCATAATACCACAAAAATCCCATAATGGCACAGAATAAACATTCACACTGCAAAAGTTGGCATTGGGCATAGCAAAGAAATATTCAACTAATACAAGATTTAAAACAACCAGTGCAAACATCAAACTCTGTAGCTTCAAGTCCAACAACTCCAGCCAGTGACAAATCTCCAAGTCCAATAATTTTAACCAGCAACAAGTCTCTGGGATTCCAATTTCGCCCCTCCAGCTAAGCTACTCACAGTCCTGGAAAACTTCAACCAGGGCCAGCAGCTTTCCTTGGCAGCCATTTCATGGTCCCGGCATCTCCACTGGGTCTCCACTGCAAACCATGGTTCATACTCATGTCCCCATGGGGTCTCCATGAAGGCATCCAGCAAACCTGCTTCACACTGCCTATGGCCATTTCCAAAACACAAGACCATGTTGCAAACTCAATGACCCTCTCTTTCCTGCATTTTTATACTCCACAATACCAGGTAGGGTACCAATTTGTTAATCCAGGGAAGAATAAAGCAGACTTTGAAGAACAGGACACTCCTTGAGCACTCAGTCCCCTTGAAAAGAGTCGACATTCTTCCTGTTGCCCCACTGTAGGTTAGCTGGCCCAATCTCAAAGGTTGTAATCTCTCAATTGCATCTGAACAGGCAGCAGTTCACCCAAAGATTTCACTTTTCTTTGCCATATCCCTCTGCTCACATCAGTCCATTTCTATGCACTTCAACCTTGCACAACTTCTCAGGACACAGGTATAACAGCAAGCTTTTCACACAAACTATCTCAAGCAAAGTTCTTTCTCATCTTCACAAGCCAAACCTCACAGTCCACAGTTCTTACTGCATTCAGGTCTGAGTTTGACCAGAATAGTCCATCAAGCTGTACTTACAGTTTTGCAAGGCATCTCTTAGGCAAAGGTTTCAAATCCTTCCACACTCCTCTTGAAAATCAGCTCCAAAAGGTCAAAACCACACAGTCAGGTGTCTAGCAGCAATCCCGCTACTGAATACCACTTTACCGTTGCAGTCAGGTTCGCATTGCTGGTAGAAAGCACCCAACCAAGAGCAGCTTGTTGGATAAAGAGGTTTATTTTGGCTTATAGACTTGAGGGGGAAGCTCTATGATGGCAGGGAAAACAATGACATGAACAAAGGGTGGACATCACCCCCTGGACAACATAAGGTGGACAATAGCAACAGGAGAGTGTGCGCTAGCGAAGGGGAGCTGGCTATAACACCCCCAACAATACACTACCTCTAGGAGGCGTTAATTCCCAAATCTCTATCAACTGGGAACCTAGCTTTCAGAACACTTGAGTTTATAGGGGACACCTGAATCAAACCCCCACAGACCCTATGAGAAACTCGAATGATAAATGAATAGAATTACAACAAAATGCAAAATACCAAACCTTTGCTGAGTCAATTTGAATGATTCTGAAAGAGCCACAAGATCTTTCCATGGAAGTGGTGATCAAAAGAAAATGCTCTGGATCATAGGAAGATAACAGCATTTGCCATTCTTAACTTTCCCAATGAACAACATATACACAAAAGAAACCCTCAATGCTGCTCTTCATAGAAGCTGAAGAGTTGCTTAGGCACAGATTTGAAAGGAGTTGGATGGCCTCTAGTCACCTACATTGCTTAGACACTTTTCTCAGCCTCTTGTTGCAATAGTAACAGAAGCCCAGAATACTCAACTGCCATGGCGTGTACTGCTGCTATAGGGAGGAGGTGGCACAAGTTTGCAAATGACATTGAATAATTTTTCTCATGATGTTTCTGGAAAGTGAGAATTTGAATAGCATTTTAAAATAACATTTATGCCATTTTATGGTTACAAAAGTAATATTTTGATAGGCAATTCGCTTCATTCCACTTCTGCTTAGTACTTGAATCTCTGAAGCCAAGAATAACAAAGGCTTCCTTCTTATTCAAAATGTGAAGAAGGAAAACGTATAGGGAGAACAACATTAAGAAAACTCACCAGGCATGATGGTGCACGCCTTTAATCCCAACACTTGGGAGGCTGAAGTAGGAGGATCGCTGTGAGTTCGAGGCCAGCCTGAGACAGCAAATTCCAGGTCAGCCTGGTCTAGAGTGAGACCCTACCACAAAAAAAAAAAAGAAAAAAATACATTCCTCTCTGTACTGTTAATATATTTTGATGGAGAGGAAAAAAAAAATATCACTTTTTCAATGAATTAACCCATAGCAAAATATATTTTGTTTATAAAAATGGGATTGAAGTATGCATGTGCCACAAATATGTTCCTACTTCAATAAAACTTCCTGAAGAGCCCCACATTGATGGCTACATAACTATAGAGGTGGTCTTTGTTTAATCATTCTCCTACTGTTGGCCTTAATTCATCACACATCTGCATGAGGACACATAACATGATGACAGACATCTTTGGACATAAACCATGGCCTGTATATCAGATTATTCCCTTTGGATAAGTATCAACAGTATAGTTATCACAGCATATTTTAGGGAACTTCCCCATCTCATCTCCCCTATTTTAGCTAGTCCATATTCATTTATTATCTGTGACCTTTCTTTGCTGCCTGTAACAATTTCTGGCTACGCCTCTAGGCTTCTGTCCCATTTCGTTTTCAACAATTCCTCTGAGGATTCTATTTTCATCCGGCCATGTCAGGTGTCCTGGATGTCAGATCTGAGCTCCTGATAGGACACCACTCATTCTCTTTACTTCTGACATCCTATTATGCTTTACAAGCCATTCCACAGGATCTGTCAGTACATGTCTTGGCTCTTAGATTCTCTTCTTCTAATACCCCTGTGTTTTCAAAGCACATATTAAAATAGTAGAAAACAGCCTTTATAACATAAACTTGTACCTTGTGGAATCTCTTTTTCCATGGGAAATCCCTTATGCTTAGAGAGAGAAAGTGTGGCTTTGTAGAATTCTTTCAGATCAGAGTTGCACTGGGGAATGTGACAGAGTTTCTAAAAAATTTGCCCTCATTAGCATCCAAGTTGTAGTTAAACACCTTTCTATATTCTGAACTTGAGCCCACAGATCTATACCAGCCATCTCCCCTATGGCTGAATGAAATGAAACCAAATTTTAAAGTCTGGAAACACAAAGAGGTTTCAAATATATCCAAGTGTCTTCATTTTTTAATGCTTTCATATTTTGCTTTCGCATTTGTAACTCTGAAAAGAGTATGGGAGTGTTTGTTTCAAAACTCTGATTTAAGGGTCAGCATCCTATGGAAAAAAAATCCCATAAGGCAGCCACAATTTCCTGCCACTACTACCTCAGGCACTATGCTTTCCTTCAAAGCCTGAGGGCTTTCCAAATGCCCCAGCAAGGACAGCCTTGTGGTATGGGGCTCTGGTGAACCCCTTCTGTCAGACATTTAGTGAATTCTAGACAAAATCAACATTCCTTCCCTCTTCTAGGAAATGAGGTAAAAGAGCCTTCACCATGCAAAAACATCTAGCAAAATAAAGGCAACCTTTCTCTTCATGCTCCAAACTCCCCAGCATCCATTTTAATCAGAAAATGAAACAAATCTGTTCGAAATGGACCTGTGTAGCCATGCTGGTTATTAAAATATTGAACAGGGCTGGAGAGATGGCTTAGCAGTTAAGGCTTGCCTGTGAAGCCTAAGGACCCCGGTTTGAGGCTCGATTCTCCAGGACCCACGTTAGCCAGATGCACAAGGGGGCACACGCGTCTGGAGTTCGATTGCAGTGGCTGGAAGCCCTGGCGCGCCCATTCTCTCTCTCTGTGTGTCTCTAGCTGCGTCTTTCTCTCTGTGTTACTCTCAAATAAATAAATAAAAATGAAAAAAAAAATATTGAACAACCTCAAGTGCCAATTACCAAATAACTAGGTCTCATCCCTGACACCAGACTCCCCCTCTTCAGAACTGACCCACCTCCCTAGGATCCAGCAACTGAAGAATTAACACCAGGCAGAGCAGAGGACTCTACCTATATAATCGAGCACCACTGGGCCCAGGTCCATTCCAACTGATGATCTACTTCATGAGTAAAAATGTTTTAATATCATTCTTGAACTAATCAGCTAACCTCAAAAAAATCTTGGGGTATTTGTTTATTGTAGCTTGACTAGAATATTACATTATTTTCACCTTCAGTTATTGAATAGATATTTATTTGGCCTCTACTCAGTGGTGAGTAGGGCACAGAAATGCCTCAGGGAAGCTTATACTCTCACAACAAAGATAACTAAATAAGTTGATTTCATACTGTGGGGTAAGTACAGTGCACTATAGAGCTCAGGAGAGGGGGAAAGGGCAGATGAGGATGCAACATGAGCAGCAAATCTCCATAAGCCACATTCATGGTGGAAGGACAAGTGTTGTACTGGGAAGGTACAAGGAAAGTAAGCAAGCTAGTAGCCAGAGAGAAAATGGCACATTTAGGAAGCTATACCTTGCTCATGGGGCTGAGTAGAAGGGAGGGATGGGACATGAAGCTGAAAAGATAAGCCAAAGAATGATTTGTCTTTTCCTCCCTTTTTTTTTTTTTTATTAAAAAACTTTGTTGTGTGGACAAATCATGCATTGGTCCCATTCCCATACTCCTTATCCCCATTCCACTGAGGGACCCCTCCGTGCAGTTGCTGGTATTCAGCATGGGGTTAGGAGTTGTGAGTTGTGAGAGCAGCAGGCCCTCTTAGGACTGCCTTCATTGTATCCCATAAGTTTTGGTATGTTGTGTTCTCATGATTATTCAGTTCTAAAAATTTATAGATTTCCCTTTTGATTTCTGATTTCATTGTGGGAGGGGGGAATGTCTCTGGATACTCTCTCCCACCCTGTGGCTCTGACAGTCTTTCTTTCCCCTCTTCCATAATGCTCCCTGAACCTTGGTGGGTATAAGTCTACTTTAGTGTCACGCTCTCAGAAACGTCTAAATTTCTGTTTTGAAATGGTTTGCGTGTCCTTGGTGTCTATCACCATCTCCCTGGTACAAGTCGTCAGACTCACCATGAGAGCACCACTCTTGTTTAACTTGCCATTTCCTCCGTGGTTTTAAATTATTTTTATTTGAGACAGGGCCTCCAGCAGCTGCAAACAAACTCAGATGCATGTGTGGCTTTGTGCATCTGCCTTATATGGGTCCTGGAGAATCAAACCTGGGTCTTTTGGCTTTGCAGGCAAGTGCCTTAACTGCTAAGCCATATCTCCAGCCCTTTATCACTTTTTAAAAAAAACTATATATTTATTTATTGGAGAGAGAATGGACATGCCAGAAGTTCCAACCACTGCAAATGAACTCCAGACGCATGTGCCAACTTGTGCATCTGGCTTATGTAGGTACTGGGGAATTGAACCTGGCTCCTTAGGCCTCACAGGCGAGCACCTCAACCACTAAGCCATCTCTCCAGCTATCCATTTTCATTTCTAATCTTGTTGATTTGAGGTTGTTTTTTTTTTTTTTTTTGATCAATTTGGCCTTGAGTTTATCAATCTTGTTTATTTTTTCCAAAGAATCAGCTCTTTGTTCTATCAATCTTTTAAGTTGTTTTCTTAATTTCAAATTCATTGATTTCTGCTCTGATTTTGATTATTTTTTTCTATCTAGTACTTTTGGATTTGGATTGTTCTTGTTTTTCCATTTTCTTCAGGTACACGGTTAAATCATTGACTTACACTCTCGCTTTGCAATGTAGGCGTTTAGTGCTATAAACCTCCCTCTTAGGACTGCCTTCATTGTATCCCATTAGTTTTGGTATGTTGTATTCTCATTATTATTCACTTCTAAAAATTTATAGATTTCCCTTTTGATTTCTGTATGCCACATTCATTGTTTATAGTGAGTTATTTGTCTCCAGGAGTTGGTGTATTTTTTATTGCTTTTCTTGTTGATGATTTCTAATTTCATTGTATTGTGGTCAAATATAATGCAAGGATTTATGACAATTTTCTCAAATTTTTGGAGACATGCTTTATGCCCTAATATTTAATCTATTTTTTAATATTTTATTTTCACTTATTTAATTATTTGACAGAGAAAGAGGAAGAGAGAGAGAATGGGCACACCAGGGCCTCCAGCCACTGCAAACGAACTCCAGATATGTGTGCCCCTTGTGCATCTGGCTAATGTGAGTCCTGGGGAATAGAATCTGGGTCCTTTGGCTTTGCAAGTAAATGCCTTAACTGCTAAGCCATCCCTTCAGCCCTATTTAATCTATTTTAAAGAAGGTTCTATATGCTACTAAGAAGAATGCATATTCTGTTGAGTTAGGGTGGAACATTCTGCAGATATCTACTAAGTCCAGTTTCTCTATGGTGTTGCTTAGCTCCATTATTTCTCCCTGAATTTTCTGCTCAGATTGTCTGTCTACTGATGGTAGTGGGGTAACCAAGTCTTCTAGTCTTATTGTGTTGGGATTTATTTCTGATTTATTGTCTAGTATATTTTGCTTTATAAAATTTGAAATGCTTATGTTTGGTGCATATAAGTTTGTTATTGTAATGTCTTCTTCTTGGATTGTTGCCTTCATGAGTAAGAAGTAACTTTCTTTAACTCTTTTCACTATTTTTGGTTTAAAGTCTATTTAATCAGATATTAGTATAGCCACACCTGCTTATTTGTTATTTTCATTGGCTTAGATAATAATTTTCCAACTTTCATTCTAAGGAGATACCTATCTTTGGTGGTAAAGTGAGTTTCTTATAGATAGCAAATGGAAGGATCCACTTTTCTGCTCCAACCTATTAACGTGTCTCTTTTGATTGGGAAGTTGAGTCCATTAATATTCAGAATTAAGACTGTAAGGTTCAAGTTAGTCCCTGTTATATTGGAAGTTTTGTAGAATTTGGTGTTTTCTTGAGTTGTGTACAGTTTCATATCTATCCTAGATCTGCCTGGTTACTTTTTTCTCTCTTGTGGCCTCATGAGTATGTTTGTTTGTCTCTTCTGTATGGAGTATTACATGCAGTATTCTCTGTAGAATTGGTTGCATTCTCATATATTCATAAAGCTGACTTTTATCATGGAAACGATTTATTTTCACCATCTATTGTAAGGGATAATTTTGCTGAGTAGTTTTCAGAGTAGTTTGAGTTGGAAGCCATGGCCTTCCAAAATTTGAAATACTCCATTCCAAGCCCTTCTGACTTCTTGTGTTTCCATTGAGAAATCAGAGGTAATTCTGGTTAGCTTGCCTTTACATGTAACAAGCTAATTTTCACTTGTAGCTTTTAGCTTTGTCTTCAATGTGACATGGAGAATTTCTTCTCTGATCCTATCAGTTTGATATTCAAAGGCCTCCTGTATCTGGATGGGTCTCTATTTTATGAGATTAAAAAATTTTTCTTCAATAATTTTGTTGAAGATATTCTTTATGCCCTTGTTTTGTATTTCTTCCCCTTCTTATATTCCAATAATCCAAATATTTGGTTTTTATAATGTGCCCCACATTTCCCTCATGTTCTGTTTGTACTTTTTCTTTTAATTTGTCAATATTTTTGGACTCTCACTCCATTTCCTATGTCTTGTCCTCAAGTTTTGATATTCTGTCCTCTACTTGCTCTATTTTGTTGGTGAGGCTTTCTTGGAACCTTTTAAAAGTGATATTTCACTTTTTATTATCAATTATGTTTTTCCTCATCATCTCCATCTCTTTATTGAATTCTATTCTTATTGCCTGGTTTGACTTTTTTGCTGTATCTTGGATTTTATTCCTTCATTTGATCACATCCTCATTAACTTTGCTCCATTGACCATTTAATTTATTTAATATTTTGCTGATTCTTCTCCATTTTATTTATCTATCTGCTAAGTTCTTTTTTATTCTCTTCAATTATATGGAAGCATCTATCAAGAATATTTTGTTGGTTCTCTTCCAATTTATTCAAGTGTCTATTGAATCCTTCTCATTGATTTTCTTGCATTTCCTTCATCCATGCTTTGAGCTCTTTTGTGAGTTTTCTTCATTCAGCCATACTTTAAATTGTATTTTATGTTATTTTTGAAGATTCTTTTCTTTTTAAAATTATTTATTTGAGAGAGTGAGGGAAGAAGCAGATAGAGAGAATGGGCACAACAGGGACTCTAGTCACTGTAAAGGAAATTCAGATTCATGTGCCACCTGTGCATGTGGTTTACATGGGTATAGAGGAGTCAAACCTGAGTCCTTAGGCTTTTCAGACAAGCACCTTATCCGCTAAGCCATGTCTCCAGCCCCCATCAATTTTAATATGCATGGAGTGGGGGAGAAAGTTTTCTTGGGTTTGGATGCCCAGAGTTACCCCCTGCCTGGCCCCTGGCATGTGATTGGCCCCAGAACCCTGTGAGGCACAGTCCTGACACTGCTGGAAAGGATGTAGTGTGTTATGGGTCAGGACTTCAGTTCTAATATGGCTGCTCCCTGTATACAGCACTTTCAGGACCTGATAGACACAGGAGAGGGGTGAGAAGCCCCCCACCCCGGGCATGAGCACCCAGCCTTGTCAACCCACTACCTGCCCTTTGGTGTGTAATCATCCCAAGAACCTTGTGGGCTGCTGTGTTGGTATAGCCTGACAGATGCCAGGTGCAGATGGGGAATTCTGCTCTAGAGTGGCAGCTTCCTGGCAGTGCTGGCACTGCCATAAAGGGAATTTTGAGCTAAATGAAATAGTAAATCCTGGCTGGAGAGGTGGCTTAGCAGTTAAGCGCTTGCCTGTGAAGCCTAAGGACCCCGGTTCGAGGCTCATCTCTCCAGGACCCACGTTAGCCAGATGCACAGGGGGCACATGCATCTGGAGTTCTTTGCAGTGGCTGGAGGCCCTGGCGTGCCCATTCTCTGTCTGTCTGTCTGTCTGTCTGTCTCTCTCTCTCTCTCTGCCTCTTTCTCTCTGTCTGTTGCTGTCAAATAAATAAATAAAAATAAACAAAAAAAATTTAAAAAAATAGTAAATCCCATTCTAGGATGGTAGCTTCTTGCTCCCAGATCTTCCAGGACCCCTTTCGCACAGAAGCTAGGGGTGTGAAGCCCAGCTGGGCTTAGATGCCCAGGGTTACTCACTGCCCGGTGTCTAGGGATGGGATCTTCCCAGGATCCCTCATATGGGCAGTAGTAGAGACTGGAACGTGGGGTGAGATCCATTCAGGGTACTGTCCTGGAAGTTGCACTGAGTCTCTATTGCTCTCCCCATACACGCTGACTCTGATTTTTTTTCTTTTCTTTTGTGTGTGATACTCCTTTCCCAGCATATCTGCTGATGCTATTAGAGGCAAGGCCTTGTTGGGCTGGTGGGAGCCCTACCCAAGCAGTGCCTTGAGATTCCTGTGGCTCTGACTCCCAGCTGCAGTGGATTCCCAATACTCACTGGTAGTGAATGGTACTCACTAGTAGTGTGGTTTCTGGGTATTCGTTGCTCACTCCTGCTTGAGTTCTAGGGGGTGAGTTCCTAAGGCAAATAATTCCTCACACACCTTCTCTTTTGGGTAGAAGAGAGTTATGTGTTATCTTGGATCTTTCTTACCCTTAGTTTTTATCGGCATGGCTCCTATTCCATCATCTTAACCAGAAGTTAGTTTGCTTTTAATATCTCACAACTGTGTTAAGCTGAGCATGAATTGAAGTTAGGTATTTTCATTCCCAGATATCTCAGAGTATTTGTGGTACTGAGCTATAATTAAACTTTCCATAATTCTGATGACCACTTTACTCCCAAGACTGCTCTAGAAGTCTGCCAAGATTCTCCACCCCAGCCATGAACAAGAAAATGAGCAGGGAAGAGTCAAGCGTGAACCCATAGAGAAATTTGCACAAGAGGGGGTGGAAAGATTGTTAGAGCCACAAGTTGAGTCATTATGCACAGAGTTATTGCCTCTGACCATAACTGATGGCTAACCCCACAGTGCACAACCCATATTCCCCAACAAGGAGGGTCCCTACAGAGGGGGGAGAATAGGGAGGAGGCTAACAATGGTACCAACATGACTGTATACACACTGTGTACATAACTAATAAAAATAAATAAATAAATATGCTTAGTTATATAGATTTTAACAAGAGTGAGCCCATATAATAACAAAGTTTACATCAAGTTCCTCAATGCTGACAGCACCAACATGAATAGCAAGGCATGGCAGGTGCTTAGTGAATGATGAATGCATGGTAGATGGTGAATGGGTAGATGGATAGCTATCTTCCTCTTGCTCAGCTATCTGTTCTTACTCTTCAGTGGTTGGTGGTCTTAAACTACCAACTCATCCTACTTTAACCTACAACTTAGTGGCTTTAGCAACAAAACCCACATCTCTGAACATTTCCTCCCTACCCTAGTCGCAGCAAACTGGAATGGTTTGCCACCCTCCTGGTGAAAAGCTTTTTATTAGGCTCAGGAAAATTTGAAAACAATGAAACATTTTGGTCACTTCAGCAGCAAGAAATCATTAGTGGAGGAGGATTTCCAAAGCTCCACATAACATTTCCAGATGCACACGGCAGAAAAAGTCATCCTAAGGGGAACAGCATAGGCAAAGGTATGAGATTACAGCCTCCAGATGAATTAGAAGCCCAAGCAGGGACATGAAGGAATTTCTAAATCTTAAGAAAGATTTTGCAGAAATAAAAGGCAGATATACTCATGTTCATATGCAAGTCACAGTTGCTGAAAAGAATCCCTTTCTGCTGATGGTTTCAGTAAGTTGTGTGCTTGCTCTCATCCTTTGTTGTGAATAATCAAGAACTTTCAGAACATCCTGTTTATTCCCAAGGGAGAGAGCGGTCTGTCTGTAGCCTGTCCTATCTCTCTTGCATTCAACCCATTAGTTCCTATTGTTAACATAAATAAGAAATTCAATGTGACTAAACACCACCACAGGCTGCTCAGTGAGTGTAGCAAAAGACTCATTTCTTTTGGATCTGCTACTTGTATCTAAACATCTGAGTCACAGCGTCTCACCTTCTCTCCAGGGACTTACGCAGCCAAGTTGATGAAACACCTGAATATTATGCAGTAGAACTTGTACTTGTTTCTTCTTGCTTCTTTTCTAACTCTGCTCCAAACATCTGTTTTCCCTGTGGAGTCACGAGCTCATCAGCAGAACAGCAGCCCCGCAGTACTGTATATAAATATATGCTTGACTAAGACGCGTCATTGTATAAGCAGCAGTGTTCTGCACCTCACCATGGAGTCCTTAACTACCCTGACAATCAAGTAACATACATTAGAGTTCTTCCATGTTATGTATGCCATCAAAATACCTAGCGATCACCTGCACCACATTGAACATGTAGGCTTTATGTAAGGGCCATGGTTCATTCTCTACAAAACACCCTCCCCTTCTTCCTTCTTAAAACAGCCACAGCTTGTTTCAGGTGTTGCATAGCGAGCTGTAGGCAATTCCACTAGGAACAATGCCATGGAATGGCTGGCTCAGGCCCAGGTACATAACCCAGTGATGGCCAATGAGATGCAAAAAAGACTGTTGGAACCTTCTCTTATTCTGAATAGAGTCACCTAGGTTGTTCTTTATAAATGTAAATCCTGCCTCTCATTGTTGAAACCTTCTTATTGCAACCTGGAAAGGTAACCAGGAGTGAGAATGATAGAGGAAAGGCCATAGAACAGCAGATAAGGTCATGAGGCCATTGCTGTTATTCTAAAACATACTGCCTCTAGACACTTGCCTGATGGATAATGTTGGGGCTATAAAAGACCTGATTTATTTCTTGGAGCTAATTCCATTTATCTAATTCATTTCTAATCTAAAAATTGTTTTTGCTAATCTGCTATGATGGATATCATGATTTACTTTGATATTCTTAAACAATTCATTTATTGGTACCAGTATGATATTCAAAGTAAAAAATATGAGAGGAAATTATATCCTTGGTAAAGATAAAAGGGAGCTAGAAGCTTGAAGTGAAAAGCAGAAGTATAAAGAGGTAAAGTCCTCTGGGAGGCTTCTCTCCTATTAGCAGCATAATTTGTCATTTGAGATATGTGCTATACCTGAAAAACTCTTAACATGAAATCAGAAATTGCCTTGCACAGGAAAGATGAATATCAAACAGGCTCAAACTGAGTGGGCTCAAAAAAAAAAAAAAAATAGCATATATGGCTATCATTAGCAGTTGGCCAAATAGAATTATAGAAACAAAGAGGTTGGACAAATGCTACTGTAAATGACCATTGATCATATGAAAAAAAAAAAAAGGTAAAACATTCTGGGTCATAGTTTGAGGGGACACAGTCCATCGCAACAGGGAAAGCATGGCAGCCAAAGTGTGAGGCGGAGGGTCCCATTGCTTCCAGAGTCAGGAAGCAGGCAGAGGTGAATGCTAGAGCTGGGCTTTCTTTCTCCTTTTTCCTTTTCATTTAGCCCAAAAGCCCAACACATGAGATGGCACTACTACTGTTATGCCCAGTTCTCGGTGCCTCCAATGACCACCAGGAGAACCAAACATGCATGCAAAGGCAAAGAGCTTTATTTGGGGCTTAAGCTCAGACTCTTGACTTCGCCAGCACAGTGGATCTGTGCAAGAGCCCAAGTAGCAGGAAGGTAGGGTTTTTATAGGAATTTGAACAAAGAAAAGGGTTTCCAGCTTGGCAGCTTCATGATTGGTTGGTTTGAACAGTAACTGTACTTGTATTCTTTTAACTAGCCTTAAGATGTTGGTGGGCAGAGGCTAGGGGAATTCCAGGCAGATTAGGTAACCTTCATTATGATTGGCTAAGCAAGCAGCAGTAACATTTGTATGCTTTTGATTGGCTGGGGCAGAGAGGCAGAAGGGACAAGTCTTGAGCAAGTCTCAGACATGTCCTGGACTTGTCTAGGGGCTGACTCAGGCTGACTCAGGCCCTTGGGCCGATATCTTTACTGACCATATGTCAGGTGTCGCGAGCACTCTCAAAGATGATTGGTTGAGAGGATTCCGCCCACGAAGGTCAATAATACTCAGACGCTGGTGTACTCGCAAAGGAGTTTACTGGGATGAAAGTCACACACAAGCAAGTCCAAACTATCACAACTAATATTATAGCTAATATAATATATATCCAAATTATATTCATCACTACTAACACAAGAATATTTCTAACGAGTCTAACATGTATACAACCTGATATCGCGAGACTTGGGACGCAGTAACGCGAGACTCGGTGGCAACGCGAGACTCGGTCTGCGAGATTTACAACCTGGTGGCGCGGGTCCGTGCTCCGACTTTTCTCTCGGTTCGCGGTGTTTCAAGGCGAGTCTCGGTCGTTCGTACAGTGTGTCGGGCAGATGAATTCAGATCGGTGATGCGTCTCACGGAGGTCTCAGTCCGGACTACTGAGCAGCCGTTCAGTCAGTCATAGTGTTGGGAGGACTGGGACAACGGCTGCTGAGCAGCTGGGGTTTTTGTATTTTCCACTACTTATCTAGGGTTCCACACACACCTTCTGCTAATCTCTTACTATGTCATTGTACTCAGCTCACTCTTAGTTTTTGCTTACAAAGTTTGACTTTGCATTTTTACTCTCACACACAAAGAAAAACAAACTTATTTATCTAAACTGTCCCTGGACCATATGCTGGTCCTTACATGCTCATAACAGTCAGGGCAGTTGCCCTCTGCTTGAGCGGGAACTTGAAACTTAGGCCTAGCCAGGGCAGCGCCCTACTGAAGTCTGTCATGGAGTCACTCTGGTTCTTGGGTCCTTCAACCACATTTAGGGTGGTTCTTCCTTTCTGGTTAAATTTATTTAAAAAGAAACTCCCTAGAAGTCATAACCAGATGTGTGTCTCCTAGGCACTTATAAATCCAGTCAAGTTTGTAATGGAGATGAAGCATCATTGATATTAAAGGCCATCACATGTCTCTTGTGTATGAGATGAAATTGTTTTATGATCTGTTAAGACAGTTCTTCAAGCTACTTTTTCAGTATGGTAAAGGATTCACACTGAGCCAAGTGCACTCAATCATCTAGGGCCTCATCAAAGGTCAAGGAGAGAAATATAAGTTCCCAAAATTTTCTGAGCTTGTTTCCTTCCTTTCAGTTAGAAAGCATACATAATTCAAAGGTCTGTGAAAAAGTGATGGTACATGTAAACTAACAAGCAAGTGTTTTATACACACTGACGTCTCTAATTTTTAAGTTCTATTTTCTTTTTCTCCCTTCTGACATTGTTAAAAGGCCATTAATCCACTGGAACATGTGAAGTGTATGTATTATGATGAGCAATGAAAGCCATAAGGACAAAGTCCTATATGATAGGCCTTGACTGTGGACTCAGGCACTTTGTACATATACTATAAATACAACTGAGAGTCAGCTCAAGTCTCACAATTCCTCAGAGACAAGCTGTTATCCAAAGATGCTCATTGATAGCTTAAGAAGCTACTCATTACACAATAGTATAATAATTTCTTCATATAGCCTTCTATGGTGGTTTGATTCAGGTGTCCCCCATAAACTTAGGCATTCTGAATGCTAGGTTCCCAGCTAATGGAAATTTGGGGATTAATTCCTCCTGGAGGGAGTGTATTGTTGGGGGTGGGCTTATGGGTGTTATAGCCAGTTTCCCCAAGCCAGTTTTTTGGCATACTCCCCTGTTGCTATTGTCCACCTTATGTTGGCCAGGGGGTGATGTCCACCCTCTCTACTCATGCCATTTTCCCCTGCCATCATGGAGCTTCCTCTCAAACCTATAAGCCAAAATAAACCTCTTTTTCCCACAAGCTGCTCTTGGTTGGGTGATTTCCACCAGCAATGTGAACCTGACTGCAACAGTAAAGTGGTACCAAGAGTGGGGTTGCTGCTAGATGCCTGACTGTGTGGCTTTGTCATTTTGGAGCTGATTCTCAAGGGGAATGTGGAAAGATTTGAAACCTTGGCCTAAGAGATGCCTTGCAGTACTGTAAGTATAGCTTGGTTGACTATTCTGATCAGAGCTGGAAAACCTGAATGAGGTTAAGAACTATGGACTGTGAGGTTTGGCTTATGAGAGTGCAAAAGAACTTTCCTTGGACTGAGCTAGCAGTTTGTGTGAGAAGCTTGCTCTTATGCCCATGTCCTGAGAAGTTGTGCAGGGTTGCTTTGCACAGAAAGGAGCAGAGTAATATGACATGAAAAAAAAATCTTTAGGCTTACATTGCTGCCTGTTCACCTGCAAATTTTTTGAGAGATAACAACTATTGAGATTGGGCCAGCTGACCTGCACTGGGAAAACAGGAAGAATGTAGACTCTTTTAAAGGGGCCTGAATGCTCAAGAAGTTTCCTGTTCTTCAAAGCCTGCTTTATCCCCTGTGGAGAGCTGCAATGTGCTGTGCCCTAAAGATGGCATCGGCTTCCGCCTTCCGCTAGCCCGATAGCGAGCGCTCTCTGGGATAAACAAGCCCTTATTTGGCTGAGGCTGCTTAACTAATTCTGCTTCCTTAATCGTGGACCTATCTGCATGGGCCACGTGGCTCACTAGGGTTGGCTAGTGCAGGACTACTTAGCTTGTGGGTAGGCTCTCCCCGGGGTCAGAAGATTGTTCAAGGTTCCTGAATAAACTGCTTAAAGAAGAGCTCTCAGGTCGCGTCATTCTTGCTGGTTGAGGTGGTCGCGACAATCCCCCCCCCCCCCCGATTAACAAAGTGGCACCCTACCTGGAATTGTAAAGTATAAGAAATGCAGAAAAGAAAGGGTCATTGAGTTTGCGCATGGTCTTGTGTTTTGGAAATGGCCATGGGCAGTGTAAAGCAGGTTTACTGGATGCCTACATGGAGACCCTGTGGGGCCATGAGGATAAACCATGGATTGCAGTGGAGATCCAGTGGAGATGCCAGGGCCATGAGATGGCTGCCAAGGAGTCCTCCTGGCCCTGGATGAAGTTTTCCAGGACTGTGAGTAGCCTAGCTAGTAGGGCAGAATTAGAATGCCAGAGACTTGTTGCTGGTTAGCATTATTGGACTTGGAGATTTGTCACTGGCTACAGTTGTTGGACTTGAAGCTACAGAGTTTGATGTTTGCCCTGGTTGTTTTAAATCTTGTATTGGCTGAATATTTGTTTGCTATGCCCAATGCCATCTTTTGCAGTGTGAATGTTTATTCTGTGCCATTATGGGATTTTGAGGTTATTTTTGGTATTGTGGCTCAGTTAAAAGACAGTAGATTATGGGGATGTATGTATTATATTGTACATCAGGTATCAATATCAGTTAATGGGGGGTCAGGGGCATAATGTGTTGGTTTGACTCAGGTCAAACCATAAACTTAGGTATTCTGAATGCTAGGTTCCCAGCTGATGGAGATTTGGGAATTAATGCCTCCTAGAGGGAGTATATTATTGGGGGCGGGCTTATGGGTGTTATAGCCAGTTTCCCCAAGCCAGTTTTTTGGCACACTCCTCTGTTGCTATTGTCCACCTTACATTGGCCAGGGGGGTGATATCCACCCTCTGCTCATGCCATTGTTTTCCCCTGCCATCATGGAGCTTCCTCTTGAGACTGTAAGCCAAAATAAACCTGTTTTTCCCACAAGCTGCTCTTGGTTGGGTTATTTCTACCATAAATGTAAACCTGACTGCAACACCTTCCTTCCCACTAGGGTAGAAGTTGCTAAAGGGAATTCCTACAATCCCAAACCTGGTACAGAACTTGAGCATAGAAAATACTCAATAAGGAAAAGAGGAAGGAAAGGAACAAGGATGGGAACAATGAACATCTGAACAGGGGATTCATAAGTTCTAGGCCACTGCTATCTGGTACTGAATGGGGAATGCATAAGTTCTAGGCCACTGCTATCTGGTCCTGAATGGGGAATGCACCAGTTCTAGACCACTGCTATCTGGTAATTAATGGGAATGTATAAGTTCCAGACCACTTCTATCTGGTCCTGAGTGGGAATGCATAAGTTCTAGACCATTGCTCTTTGGTCGTGAACTTGGAATGCATAAGTTCTCATACCGCTATCTCATACTGGAATGGGAAATGCCTAAATTCTAGACCACTGCTATCTGGTACTGAATTGGGAATATGCAAGTTCTATAACACTGCTATGTGGTACTGAACAGGGATGTGTAAGTTCTAGACCACTGCTATCTGATCCTGAATGGAAAGTGTAAGCTCTAGACCACTGCTTTCTGGTACTCAATGGGGAATGTGTAAGTACTAGACCACTGCTGTCTGGTACTGAATGGGAATGCATAAATTCTAGGCCACTGCTGTCTGGTACTGAATGGGGAATGCATAAGTTCTAGACCACTGCCATCTGGTACTGACTGAATGGAGAATGCATAAGTTCTAGACCACTGCTATCTGGTACAGATGTAAAGCAAATTATAAATGCAAACCACATGTGTAACCTCATGTTTTCTTTCTAGTAGACACAATCAAGGAAGTAAAAGGAAACAGGTGAGCCTGACATGGTAGCACATGCTGTGATTCCTGTACTCAAGGGGCAAGAAGAGAAAGATCATCACAAGTTCACAATCAGTCTGCTCTACATAGTAAGACCCTATCTGATAAAAAAGAAAAGAGCCAGGCCACGCATGGTGGCTCACGCCTTTACTCCCAGCACTCAGGAGGCAGAGGTAGGAAGATCTCCATGAGTTTAAGGCCACCCTGAGACTACATAGTGAAATCCAGGAGAGCCTGAGCTAGAGTGGAAACCCTACCTCGAAAAACCAAAACAAAAAAAAAAAAGAAAAAGAAAAGAGCCAGGTGTGGTGACACATGCCTTTAATCCCAGCAGAGGTAGGAGGATCACTGTGAGTTCTAGGTCACCCTGAGACTGCATAGTGAATTCCAGGCCAGCCTGGGCTACAGTGAGGCCCTACCTCGAAAAACATCTCCAAGCCAGGCATGGTGGCACACACCTTTAATCCCAGCACTGGGAAGGCAGAGGTAGGGGTATTGTCATGAGTTCGAGGCTACCCTGAGACTGCATAGTGAATTCCAGGTCAGCCTAGGCTAGAGTGAGACCCTACCTTGAAAAACTAAAAAAGAAAAAAAAAATGAAAAGATTCTTTTAAGCAGTATATTTTACCTAGCACAACAGATACAATATATTTTCTAAATAATTTTATTTATTTATTTGAGAGCAGAGACAGAGTGGGTGCACCAGGGCCTCCAACTGCTGCAAACAAACTCCACATGCATGTGCCACTTTGTGTATCTGGCTTTATGCATGTACTGAGTAAATGCACCCAGGTCATTAAGCAATGCAGGCAAGTACCTTAACCATTTAGCTATCTCTCTAGCCCCATAGATGCAGTATATTAACATGACAATATGTAATCAGTATGAAAAAATATTATGATTTTTAGCCGGGCGTGGTGGCACACACCTTTAATCCCAGTACTGGGGAGGCAGAGGTAGGAGGATCACCATGAGTTCAGGGCCACCCTGAGACTATACAGTGAATTCCAGGTCAGCCTGAGCCAGAGTGAGACCCTACCTTGAAAAACCAAAAAAAAAATATGATTTCTATGACCTTTGTATTATCTCCCAACTCTGCTGTGTTTTTCACACTCAGTAGGCATCTCAATTGGACTGGATTCATTGTAACAGGTCCATGTGGCCAGAGGCTGCCATATTGAACAAGGCAGTGCTAGACTCTACTCAGCACCATTACCAGCTCAGAAGCCCTGCCTTCTGCTTCCCCCTGCAAGAGCCCCACCTACTCCAGAGTGCGTGGCTACTCCGCTATGGACTCTACTACCCCCCCTCCCCAGACCAAGAGCATTCCTAATTTACTCTGACTTCAGAAACAAATCAATCTATCTTCCATATACCTTCCTAAAATTTTACTACTCTTATGGGATTAGGGGAGAGCCAGTTAAAATGTCAACATTGTCAAGTAGAATCTTGACTTTTTATTATTTTTATTTATTTATTTGAGAGAGAGAGAGATACATAAATAGGCAGGTAGAGAGAGAGAATGGGAGCACCAGGGCCTCTAGCTACTGCAAACGAACTCCAGATGTGCGTCCCCTTGTGCATCTGGCTTACATGAGCCCTGGGGAGTCAAACCTGGGTCCTTTGGCTTTGAGAGCAAGTGCCACTAAGCCATCCCTCAAGCCCAGAATCTTGATTTTTTAACAGGTACTGGAAAGTAAATACTCTTTCACTAAAGGGCATGTGTCCTAAATTTTAAAATAAATGAATAGGAATTTCAGTGAGCCCTCCCCCTCCCATGAAGACGTCTCAGCTGGTCCCTGGCTCAGCTGAAGACATGAACAAAGTAGAGTATTCTGATACAAACTGATCACAGGAACTACTGTATATCTTCATGTCCTCACTGCCACCTGTGTCTGGAATGGAGAGAACATACTGTAATGACATTGATTATCCTTGATGTCAGTGTTAGCTGAGAATCACAAAGTGAGGATTCAATCAGAATTACCTACAGCAAAAAAAGAAAGAAAGAAAGAAACTCATGGGGCATGATGAACATTGTTCCTGGGTTTTTAAGTCAAAGAGTCAGTCTTTTATTAAGAACTAGAGGAAAAGATGATGTCATTGGAAGAAATAAGATGGAAGAACTTAAAATAGGCTGGGAAGTGGTTCAGAGGATAAGTGTACTTTCCATATAAGCATGAGGGTTTGAGAGGGCCTGATTCACCCTAAGTTCAATTTCTTAGCACCTGTGTAAAAATTCTGGGTATGGTCATATGCACATCTCACTCAGTCCTGTGGGGAACAGAGACTTGAGAATTATTAGGGCTCCAGGTTCAGTGAGAGGCTCAAAGAAATAAATCAGAAAACTGATAGAAGAGGACACCCAGTATTCCCCTCTGACCTCCACACATGTATACACAAGGGTACATGCCTCTGTACACACACATATACACACACTGCACAACACATGCTACGTTCACATACACATATACACACATAGTAACCAAAGCTGTGACCAGAGAACAGAATGTAAATGAATGGCCTTCTGGGTCTGTGAGAGTACATGTATGAATTCATTCAATAAATATTTCTTAAGCTGCTATGGTATGCCAGGCTCTGTTCTTGGCATGAGTGACAGAAATGGAAGATGTTGCTTCTACGCCAGGCTTGAGATGAGATAGATATGAAAAGAAACACAGTAAGCTAAAAAGGAGATATAAAGGGAAGAGAAAGGAAGGGAGGAGGGTACTTAACAGGTTGGTATTGTATATATGTAAGTAGAAGAATAGATTAACGGGGGTAAAAAGGCCCAAAGTGAGGTCAAGGGAAGATATTGAGTAAAGGAACGGTGGAGGGAGGGCTAATCAAAATCTAAATCATAAATCATATGGAATCCTCCGGTCTCTGACAATGGAACACTCAGGAGCCATAGATTGTTGTTAGAAAATTTTCAGTGCCAGGTATGGGATACCTCCAGTGAGGTGTTGGCCAGGGAGGTCCCTGATGCCCCCAAAACATTATAGGCCATTGCCGAGGCCCTTGGTTTCCCACCAGGAATAGATGGTAAGACCCTATTACTAAAGACTCCACATACTTGGTGTGGTGGTTTGAATAGAATAGATGGCCCCCAATATATCCAGTTGTTTGTTGTAGTTTGCATCTGCTGGCTACCTGGCTGGAGGCAATGTCACTGGGTAGATCTTAAGTTGTGGTGGTGGGTTTCTGATCTCAATCTAAAGATATGCAAAGTGTGCCTAGCTGGAGTTCCTGAAGTGTGCTGTGGTTTTTGACCTTTAGGCTTGTGCTTATCTCTGTGTCTGCTTGGGCCTGTGAAGGCAGGCCAGCTTCTTCTGCCATTATGGAACTTCCCCTGGATCTGTAAGCTTCAATAAATCCCTTCCTCCATAAATGTGCCTGGTCTGAAAGTTCATCTCAGTGAACCTGAAGCTGTCTGCTACTCTTGGGCTGCAAGGCCACTGAAAAATCCTGCTGGAACTGAGCTGATAACCTCCTCCATGTAGACTAGCTGACAGAAAGCTGGAAGAAGCCATTCTACATGTAGTTCAATGGGAGAAAGAGATACCACCAGTGAAGATACTCAACAGTGGACACTGCAAGCCTTATAATTGGCCAGCCAGCACAAATAAGCCAACAGGTGCAATAGTGGCATATCTGTCATGGTGGAAACCAGCTGCCTTCCAACTGGACTGGAGGCCCGCTCCATGGGGGGAAACACATCCCTGATAATGAAAACTTAAAATAATAATGAGCCCTAGGGGTGTAACATCTGCTGATGTCTGAAAAAATGTATATACTATGCTTATCAAACTGCCCAGTAAGCACTTCTCTTAATAGTTATATTCTTACATTAATGCTACTCTCACTTTGGGTAGAGAATCTTCTCTTTTCAGATGGCAGTGACTTTGGGATGACTCAAAAGGTATCATAGTGCTGGAAAGAGGTGACTGGAGTACTGAGTTACATCTTGATCACACCTTCCAAGGCTCAGGGCCTAATGCGGGAGAGGTGGCAGAAAGAATGTAAGAGCCAAAGGAAGGGTAGGACTCCGTACAACGTGCTCCCTCCAGACATAAAATGGCCTGGATATTCATGACCTCATAGTGCCTGACACTACCTACACAAGACCTTCATAAGAGGAGGAAAAGACCATGACATCAAAATAAAAGAGAGACTGATTGAGATGGGGAGAGGATATGACGAAGAGTGGAATTTCAAAAGGGAAAGTGTGGGGGAGGGTATTACCATGGGATATTTTTTATAATCATGGAAAATGTTAACAAAAATTGTGAAAAGAAAAAAAAATAAAATAAAATAAAAAGAGAGACTGATTGAGATGGGGAGAGGATATGATGGAGAATGGAATTTCAAAGGGGAAGGTGGTGGGGAATGTATTACCATGGGATAAATTTTATAATCATGGAAAATGTTAATAAAAATTGAGAAAAAAAAAAAAGAAATAGCATCCTACCCAGCATATGATGGAAGCTATGCCATCGTGGAGGCGTTTGCAAAGCAGAATGTGATTGAACAGGAAGGAGTAGATAACTATTTAGGAGTTCTGAGATAGCTTCATAAGGGAAGGGAAAAAAATTAAAGGCTTTGAGGGATGACTAGGCATCTACCATTTAAATTTAACATGAACAGAAAGACGATGTGAAGAAAATGCATAGAGCATTCTAGAAAGGTGATCAACGCATAGTAACTAGACCAGCACATTGGATGGAAAGTGGCAGAGGCAAAACATGATGAAGGAGCAGTAAGCCCATGTCGCAAATGACCTACCATGCACTGCAGTGGGCCTAAGTTTCTGGCCTAAAGGTGAGGTGGAGCCAGTCAAATGTTTCAAAGGGGTACATGACAGGATAGAATTTCTTTGCCAAAATGAAGTTAGAAGTGATCTTGTGACTTGCTTCCACCAATCAAATGGAAATAAAAGTGACTGAAGAGATTGCTCAGTGGTAAAGGCCCTTGCCTTCAGAGCCTACCGACCTGGATTCTTCCCAGGACCCACATAAAGCCATATGCACAGGCTAGTGCATGCATCTGGAGCTTGCTTGCAGTGGTTAGAGGCCCTGCTACACCCATTCTCATTCTTTCTCTCTGCTTTTGTTAACTTATTAATTTTAAAAGTGACATGGAGCTGGAGAGATATCTTAGTGGTTAAGGCACTTGCCTGCAAAAACCTAAGGACCCAGGTTCAATGCCCCAGTACCCACATAAACCACATGCACAAGGTGGCGCATGCATCTGGAGTTCATTTGCAGTGGCTGGAGGCCCTGGCACACCCATTCTCTTTCTCTGCCTCTTTCCTGCTCTCTCATTCTCCCCCTCTCTCTCTTTCTCTCTCTCTCTCTCTCAAAAATATGCCAGGCATGATGGCGCACGCCTTTAATCCCAGCACTCGGGAGGCAGAGGTAGGAGGATCGCTGAGAGTTCGAGGCCACCCTGAGACTACAGAGTTAATTCCAGGTCAGCCTGGACCAGAGTGAGACCCTACCTCGAAAAACCAAAATAAATAAATAAATAAATAAATAAATAAATAAAATGCTTTTAAAAGTGTCGTGCATTAACCCATGTGTACATTTAGGATCTAAAGAGTGTTCAGCCACACTTTCTTTACTTCTAGCCAACGATCAGCAATCTTAGGTAGCAGCTTTTCTATCACCTGGGTTCCTGAGTGATAACCATTAGTAGGGCTCTCTTGCTAAATTACAGAGGGCTTGTAGCAAGAGTAAGAAGTAAATCTTTGTCTGTCTTAGCCACTTTGATTTGCATGTTGTCCTGTTGCTGCAATAAAACCACAGGTCACCAGGTGTGGTAGGACACACTTTAATCCCAGCACTTGGAAGGCAGAGGTAGGAGGATCGCGGTGAGTTCAGGTCACCCTGACTGGTAAACAAGAGAGTAGCAGGATCAGATTATATATACATACATATTTTTTTTTTAAGCAATGGATGACAACACAGAGGATGGACAAGAAGTAGGAGAGGAAGTTAGTTACAGGCAAGAAAACCAATAGGAAGAGATTTCAGTCACCTGAGAAGGGTGGTAAAGCCCAAAGTTTGAGCAAAAATAGTGTAAAGAAAAACAACAAGATATACTTAACAAAAAACAGTGTAGAGAAAGATGGTGAGTAATACTTAGCAAGCACTTCAACTGCAATATCAATAAAAATTCAGTCACAAAATGTGGCTGATGTTTCAGTCCTCTATTCTTTTTCCTTTTCTTATTTTTTTTATTTTTTTTTATTTTTATTAACATTTTCCATGATTACAAAATATATCCCATGGTAATTCCCTCCCTCCCCACCCCCACACTTTCCCATTTGAAATTCCATTCTCCATCATATTACCTCCCCATTACAATCATTGTAATTACATATATACAATATCAACCTATTAAGTATCTTCCTCCCTTCATTTCTCTTCCCTTTATGTCTCCTTTTCAACTTACTGGCCTCTGCTACTAAGTATTTTCATTCTCACACAGAAGCCCAATCATCTGTAGCTAGGATCCACATATGAGAGAGAACATGTGGCGCTTGGCTTTCTGGGCCCTTTTCTTATTTAGATCCCCTTACCCACACCCTAGTTCTGCTAAGGGTCTTTTTCAGTATTCATTGTGGGGACCAAGAGACCTCAGTCAGTGTCTGCAGGAGAGGTGGGGACACATGGTGTCTCCGGCTATTATTTATTTGCAAGCAGAAAGAAAGGGAGGGATGGAGGATTTGAGGGAGAGCTAAAGAGTAAGGGCATGCCAGGACCTCTTGCCGCCGCAAACCCTAGACACATAGGCCACTTTGTGCATCTGACTTTACATGGGTACCGGGGATTTGAACCCAGGCTGTCAGAATTTGAAAGCAAATGCCTTTAACTGCTGGGACATCTCTCTAGCCCTCAGTCCTCTATTCTTGTCAATAAATTACCCCCAATATGTACCAGACTTCAGTGAGATAAACGTGCATTGTCTCACAGCTGTGGTGAATCTGGAAGTTCTGGCGTAGCTTAGCTGGTGTCCTCACTCAGTCAAGACGTTACCAGCGCTGCTGTCCCCTGAAGGTCTGACTAGCGCTAGAGGTTACACTTCCAAGATGGCCCGTTCACATGGCTCATCATGTTGCTGGGGAACTGAGGTTCCCTTTCATGGGCTTTTTAGCCTCATTTGGCTTTTACAAATGGATGTGAAAGAAACGTTGAAGGCAATTTTATTAACCTTTGAGAGAAAACCTACAAGAGACACAAGCTATCAATCTGGGCAGCTGTTGGAAGAAGGGAGATGGATAATAAGAAGGGAGATAATCGTGTTTTTGGAGTTAGGGTCCAGAAAGCAGACAGGTTCAGCAATGCAGGTCAGCAAAGCAACGTCATGAGGGGAGGGGTCTTCAGAGAAACAGTGAGAAAACCCAAAGGGTCTGGGCAAACATGCTGAGGATTTGGGCCAGGATCCCAAGAAGATGGAAAGGATTTGAAAAGGGAAAGTTACACTTTGTAAATTAGAACTTGGAAAATGGCAAGCTTGGCAGTAGGGGTCTCAAAGCAACTACAGTGAGGGAGAAATGCAGATTTAACTACAGTATCTCATTAAAAGGTTAAAAAAAAAATTCCTCCTACCTCCTAAGGTAAGGCATGATCTCTTGGCTAGGTGACCAAGGGCCTCAGTTGAATTAATTCAGAAGGGAAGGGAACATATTCTTATGTTTTAGGGAACATAGAATGTCATGTCTCCTCCCAGGGCTTGAGAGAAAACACAAATTCTGGAGATGGAGAGATGGCTTAGTCGTTAAGGCACTTGCCTGCAAAGCCTGAGGACCCTGATTCAATTCCCTAGTCCTCACATAGAGCCATAAGTGGTGTAAGCACCTGGAGTTCCTTTGCAGTAGGTGGAAACCTAGGCACATGCCCATTCCACCCACCCACCACCCCTCATTCTCTTTCTCTCCCTCTCTTTGCAAATAAATAAAGTATTTTTAATAAAACAAATTCTATTCTACTCAGGGGCAAGGAGCTTTTCCTCAACAAAGCTCTGATACCTCCACCCTCTTCTCTTTACCAGGGAAAGGCAAGGTGGTGTCCAAAGCTGATCATGAGGAAGTGCTCTATCCTCAGTGGCCTCAACCCTGCTATTACCTGTCTAGCTGTCTGAGTAAGGTGATACTCAGTATTGGCAAGACGCTTCAGGTCCTTGCCATACAGACCTCCCCACATGGCTGTTTATGCATGCTTTGACATGGTCACTGCCTTTCCCTAGAATGAATGGTAAAGTAGCAACTTCCCTTCTGATCTTGCCTTAGAAGTCACAAACCCCTTCTCATATGATCCTTGGTCATAAACACCAACGATGATTCACTGTAGACAGGAAGGGGAAATGATCAGGGGCCAGTTTGAGGTCTGACTATCAGAGTGAGTAAGATGAAGAAGCATTGAGCTTGAACAACTTAATGATGAGATTAAGTAAGAGCAGGCAAGAAACAATATGTGAGAGGAGAGAAAGGAAACAATTAACTACTTCAGTTTTGGACCTCTCATACAGAAGATCCTAAACAGCATGTGAACAGAGATAATTTTTCATGGTTTAAAAATAAGAATCCTGGGCTAGAGGGATGGCTTAGCGGTTAAGGCACTTGCCTGCAAAGCCAAAGGACCCAGGTTCAATTCCCCAGGACCCACATTAGCCAGATGCACAAGGGGGCACATTCATCTGGAGTTTCTTTGCAGTGTCTGGAGACCCGGGCCTGCCCATTCATTCTCTCTCTCTCTCTCTCTCTCTCTCTCTCTCTCTCTCTCTCTCTCTCCCTCTCTCTCTCCCTCTCTCTCTCCCTCTCTCTCTCCCTCTCTCTCTCTCCCTCTCTCTCTCTCCCTCTCTCTCTCTCCCTCTCTCTCTCTCCCTCTCTCTCTCTCTCTCTCTCCCTTCCTCCAACCATCCTTCCCTGCCTCTTTCTCTGTCAAATAGATAAATAAATAAAAATTAAAATGATCGTGTTCCATTACTGAAATTTGCATTCCTCTTAAAAAAAAATAAGCTTCTAAAAAGTAAGACACTATTACTGAAGACGCCACAAGTCATAGACATTGAGAGACCACACTGGAATTGAGGGGAAGTCAGTACCATCCTGGCTAGCCCTCCTAGTGCTGGAAAGTGCTATGGGAACTGCTGGGGAATAATGGTCACCACCAGCATAAATAAGCAGGGGATCCTGAAAACTGCTAAATCAACCAGCCAGGCAAGAAGTACACACCTATGTAGTAGTGGCGCACAGCCTATGCAGATAACCAACTGCTCTCAGATTGAACATGAGGCCCACTCAGTGGGAGAAAACTCATACCTGGTACTGGAAACCAAGTCAGAATGCCATGGATATACAACACATGGACTCCAGAGAGAAGCCTCCACTGCTCTTTGGCTAAGAAGGGTGGGCAC
This sequence comes from Jaculus jaculus, assembly GCF_020740685.1. Taxonomy (NCBI): domain Eukaryota; kingdom Metazoa; phylum Chordata; class Mammalia; order Rodentia; family Dipodidae; genus Jaculus; species Jaculus jaculus. Next base: position 168,221,663 of record NC_059103.1, read on the forward strand.
ATACATCAAGAAGTCTCTCAAATGACAATGCTTATCCCCTTTAATTCAAGCTACTCTCACTTGTGGTTGTAGAATCTGTTCTATTTTACAGATGGCAGAAAATACTGGGGAGATACAAGGTCCACCAATACAACAAGAAAGATAGACAACTCCCTACCACAAGACATATAACCTCTTTCCCATTGGCAAGGGCCCAGGAAACACTGCAGAGGAAATGGCTTCACAAGTATTGCTCTCACTGCTAACCTGACATCCAGCTTCAGACAGTGATCACTCAAAACTCACCAGAGCAGAAATCCAAAGGCAACAGAGAGCTCAACACTAAATCAGACTGCTAACACCCCCTGCCAAAGACTGACTAGGCCTTCACGACCCCATAGTGAATACCAATAACCCCACTGAGGGGGGGCCTCACTAGAATGGGGGCTGGGGAAGAGGGGATATAAAAGTATAAGCTTTTTAACAATATTTTATTTGAAGCTGGGTGTAGTAGTGCACGCCTTTAATCCCAGCACTCTGGAGGCAGAGGTAGGAGGATCACCATGAGTTTGAGGCCACTCTAAGACTACATAATGAATTCCAGGTCAGCCTGAGCTAGAATGAGACCCTACCTTGAAAAACAAACAACAATATATATACATATATATATGAATGTATATATATATATATATATATATATATATAATATATATATATATATATGAATGCATATATATATACATATATATGAATGTGTGTGTATATATATATATAATTTATTATTATTTATTTAGAAGGAGAGAGAGACAGAAAAAACAGAGAGGAAATGAGAATAGGTGCACCAAGGCCTGTAGCTCCTGCAAACAGACCCCAGATGCATGCACAATTTTATGCATCTGGCTTTATGTGAGTACTGGGAATTGAACCCAGCCCATCAGTCTTTAAAGCAATGGCCTTTAACTTCTGAGCCATCTCTCCAGCCTCAGAGTATACCTTTTTAAAAATTAAATTAGGAGCCAGGTGTGGTGGCACACACCTTTAATCCCAGCACTCGGGAGGCAGAGGTAGAAGGACTGCCATGAGTTCAAGGCCATCTTGAAACTACATAGTGAATTCCAGGTCAGCCTGAGCTAGAGCGAGACCCTACCTCAGAAAAAAAAAAAAATAAATTAAGCCAGGCATTATGGCACATACCTTTAATCCCAGCACTTGGGAGGCAGAGGTAGGAAGATTACTGAGTTCCAAGCCACCCTGAGACTACATAGTGAACTACAGTTGAGCCTAGGCTACAGTGAGACCCTACCTTGGAAAACCAAAAAAAAAAAAAAAAAAAAAAAAAAAAAAAGAATTAATTTTATTTAAAGAAAAAACAAAAAAGCTCCTGAGAAAGAGCAGAGTTAGCCAGGCATGCCTTTAATTCCAGCACTTGGGAGGCAGAGGTAGGAGGATCGCCATGAGTTCAAGGCCACCCTGAGACTACATAGTGAATTCCAGAACAGCCTGGGCTAGAGACCCTACCTGAAAAAGAGAGAGAGAGAGGAGGAGGAGGAGGAGGAGGAGGAGGAGAAGGAGAAGGGAGAGCAGAGTTAGAAACTTAGAAGTCAATATTACCTAAATGGTCGAGTGAGGGAAGTCCAAAATTACTATGTTCTGAAAATAATGTGGTTCAGAACATTATAAAACAGAAGGAGGAGGAGGAGGAAGAGAAATAGAAGGAGGAGGAGGAGATTACAACGACAATGTTGAAGAGTCTTAGGAAAGACTTTTGGGTAAGATTGTGGGCAGGAAGCTGCCTCTGTGTTTCCAGAAGGAGAAGAGTCAGAGCACAAGACAAAATCTACTAGATTTCAAAGAAAGAGAAGAACTGCCTCAGAAATTCATAGGATACCTGAAAACCTTGGAGAAAAAGATAATTAATGCACCAAAGAGCAAACTAAGCTGAACACAGCTCCAGTGATAGAAAGCAGCAGATAATTCTTCCAAAAAGTAAGCTAGACAGCCCTTGGTGAGAAGAGACCAGAGGTCCTACTCTTGAGTCAAGCATGAAGCCCTCGCTGGTCTCGTGAGTTGCAGGGATTTTTAACAATTTTTTTCTTTTATTTGGAAAAAAGAGTGAGGGGGAGAGAAAGAAAGAGGCAGATAGAGATAGAATGGGCACTCCAGGGCCTCCAGCCACTACAAACAAACTCCAGATGCATGTACCACCATGGGCATCTGGCTTACAAAGGTCCTGAAGAGTTGAACCTGGGTCCTTTGGCTTTGAAGGCAAGCACCTTAACTGCTAAGCCATCTCTCCAGCCTGGGGTTTTTTTTTTTTTTCTTATTTTTTTATTTATTCAGTTGCAGATTTTGGTGAGACAGTGATTCAACCATGGAGAGGAATCCCATATTGTCACTATATGATTCAGAGAACAGGTGCCAGGACCACCTGGAGTGAGAAACTTTTATTTGACGCTGAGCTACCCTGCATGCAGGCCTGAGAACTCAGAATAACCACAAAAAGGGAAGTTCAAGTTTAATCTGCCATAGTTCTGAGAAGCAGCTATAGAAAGCAGGACTTACAGCTTTGTGACATGGTGCTCAAAAACCACTCAATGGAGTTACCAAAAGGAAAAAAAAAAAAGTCACAAGAAAAACTCTTATAATGATTTAAGTAAGATTACACTCTTGCATTGGGCTGCATTCATAGATAACCTCAGCCTCTGGTGGTCTGCGTGCCATATGTTGGGGTTGTCTTGTAGACACTGACAAACTGTCAAGTATATCCAGCAGGAGGCTTGTAAAATGTGGATAACAAGAGACTGGGTTCAGGCAGGGAGGATCATCATGGGAAAGAGAGACCCTCCCTCAGTTGCTGGGAGCAGATCTCAGGAGCCAAGAGTAAACCGTGGCTCAGCATAAGATCAGCAGGTAGATCAACCTCTTGAGGGCCTATCTTCTTTTTTTTTTTTTTGGGGGGGGGTTTATTGAGGTAGGGTCTCTCTCTAGCCCAGGCTGACCTGGAATTCATGATGGAGTCTCAGGGTGGCCTCGAACTCACAGCGATCCTCCTACCTCTGCCTCCCGAGTGCTGGAATTAAAGGCGTGCGCCACCACGCCCGGCTATGAGGGCCTATCTTCTATTCCTGCTGTAGTGTCTAAGAACTCTGAGCTCTCTCGCTCTCTTGCTTGCTTGCTCGCTCTCTCTCTCTCTCTCTCTCTCTCTCTCTCTCTCTCTCTCTCCACCTTGATACTGTTTTACATTTTCATTTGTGTAACTCCCTCCCCATTGGAATTTAAGTTCCATACAGACATTTTAGTCTAAAAGTGTGTAGTATATAGTAGCTACCCACCAAATATTTGCTGGCAGAAATGTCACTGTCATTGATTGCTAGAGATAGCATAGCAAGTCAACTTTGGCTTGGATTCATTTGCAGTAACTATCTGGAATCTTTGTCTAGGATCCAATACCACCCTACTAATATGCTCAGGAACCAGTGACCCTGAAGCGACAGGGGATAATATGTGAAAACCAAAACTCATTTCTACTCTAACTTGATGGCTTTGGCCATATATGGTCAGCCTCCCTTACCCCTAGACATCGTGCCAGGAAATTACTGAGACAAACTCAGTCACAAAGCAGTAAAGAACACTGCTGGGGAAGATCTAGCTTCATTCACACATTCAATTTGTCCTGTATTCCACCTGTTCAGCAAACTATTGCTGCCTGTATACCATGAGTCTCTCGATGCCAGGTGCCTAGGCAAAAATCTTTCTGGAATAGTATTTGTGGTTGTTTTGCTCCAGTTATTATAATCGTTATTGTTATCACTGTCACCTTCTTCATACTTCCATATAATTATTCATGCAAAGCAGAAGGCATGTATGGACCCCTGTGGGAAGCTAAAGAGAGACATCTCTGTGTCTCTGACATATTTTTCCAACCATGGAAAGTGATGATGACATTTATCAAACAGCAAGTGGTCTCACCTACAAACACCAACAAAATATTTTGGCTTAAGGATGGACCTCTCTTATCTTCTTTACGAGCATCATGGGGGTGAGGAGATGCATTTGTACTATTTTGGAAGGAAAATTCTGTCTTCCTACTTGGGCAATCATCTCCTAACTATAACTAACTTTTAGGATAGGATAATGAGTGGGGTGCATAATATCCTTATTTTCACTCTGAAAGCTTGAGCTCAGAATCTGCCATTTTTCAGCTCTTCACATGATCTGCTGCAATAGATAATGTGATACAATAGAAACTGTTTAGGAGGGCTGGAGAGGTGCCTTAGCAGTTAAGGCACTTACCTGCAAAGCCTAAGGACCCAGGTTTGATTATTCAGGACCCATCTAAGCCAGATGCACAAGGTGGTGCATGAGTCTGGAGTTTGTTTTCACTAGCTGGAGGTCCTGGAGTGCCCATTCACACACTCTCATTTTCTCTCTCTCTATCTCTCTCTCTCTCTCTCTCTCTCTCTCTCTCTCTCTCTCTCTCTATTTCTCTCTCTATTTTTCTCTCTAATAAATAAAAATATTTTTTAAAAAAAAACTGTTGAGTAGTTAACAAGACCCTGACTGCTGTTGTATGCTGTTAGAAATGGTGGATCATAGATGATCAATCTGGGGTTACCCTTTAGCTACATCTTTCAAAGTCCTTCAGTAAGACCTAATGCCTTAGAAAGAGAAATAATTTGCCTGTGTTAAAATTTAGCAAGCAACCTAAAGCTCTATAAACCCATCAAACAAACCCTTCTGTCTGACCCTCACCAAGAGGTCCCTTTAAATCTTTGGATTCTTGCCTTCCATCCAAATATCCTTAGAGTTTCCTTTCATTGATCATCATCACTACTAGTTCTTAGCATGATACATGAATTTCCTTAGGCTGCTGCACAGTAATATTAACAAAAGGTGATATTAATAAAAAATTAAAATTTCTAATGCATAGAAACTAATTCTCTCGCTATTCTGTGGGGTAGAGGTATGAAAACAGCATGTCTGCAGGGCCATCTCTCTGGAAAGAACCCTTCCTTAGGGGCTGGAGAGATGGCTCTGGGGTTAAGGCACTTGCCTGCAAAGCCTAATGACCTAAGTTCAATTCCCCAGTTCCTACATAAAGCCAGATGCACAAAGTGGCACATGCATCTGGAATTTATTTATAGCAGCTGGGAGCCCTAGCACACCCATTCTCTCTCTTTCCTCTCTATCTCTGTTTGCAAATAAATAAATGAACAGACATTTAAAAAAGAAAAAAAACAGGCATGGTGGTGCATGCCTTTAATCCCAGCAGTTGAGAGGTAGAAGTAGGAGGATCACCATGAGTTCAAGGCCACCCGCAGACTACATAGTGAGTTCCAGGTCAGCCGGAGCTACAGTAAGACCCTACCTCAAAACAATAAAAAAAGTTAATTAAAAAAAAAGAATCTTTCTTTAGCAGCATATCCTACAAGCTTCAAAATCAACCAGCCAAGCAAGATGAACCCACCAGCGCAATAGTGACACATAAGTTATGGGGTTAATCAACTACTCCCGATTGGAGATGATACCTGTTCAGTGGGAGGGAATTCAGGCCTGGCACTAAGAAACAAGTCAAAAGCCTCTGGCTTGGAAGGTCATAGACCACAGAGGAAAGCTTATGCTGTTCCCTGGCTATTATGAAGACATTATGCCCATCAATAAGCCTTATAATTGTATATGTTTATTCCCTTTGATCAAAGCTGCTCTCACTCTTGGTTAGAGAATCTGCATTTTATAGACAACAGTGAATATCAGAAAGACCCAAGACCCATCAGAATGACAAGAAGAGAAAGCTGACTGCCTAGAATGAGACAAGTCTTCTCTATGACACCAGCCAGGGCCCAGAAAAGATTACAGAAGAAATGGGTTAAGTAAATATGAGTGCTTCTTTCAAGGCTGGCCAGAGAACCTTCTCTAGGGAGATAGTGGTAGACACTGAGGAGACTCAAACTCATCAACACAGAAAATAAAAAGGCTGCCAGAAGCTCTCTAAAGGAGATTATGAACATGCCCTCCAAGGCTCAGGGAACATTTCTGCAGAGAGGCAGAAAGAATGTAAAAGCCACAGAGTAGGAAGGTGTACTAGGAGGCATTTTCTTCCCCACAGGAACTGACTGGTGCCACTATTGACTACTGATACCTCATTAAAAAGCGCCCTCGGGGGCTGGAGAGATGGCCTAGTGGTTAAGCACTTCCCTCTGAAGCCTAAGGACCCCGGTTCGAGGCTCGGTTCCCCAGGTCCCACATCAGCCAGATGCATAAGGGGGCGCACGCGTCTGGAGTTCGTTTGCAGAGGCTGCAAGCCCTGGCGCGCCCATTCTCTCTCTCTCCCTCTATCTGTCTTTCTCTCTGTGTCTGTCGCTCTCAAAAAAATAAATTTAAAAAAAAAAAAAAAAGCGCCCTTGGAGGGAATGCAAGTAGAAAGCAGGGACATAAGAGGATAACCGAGTGGAATTTGAAAGGTGTTCATATATTAAAGTTCCTAATAAATCCTGGTTTTTGTTTTTTGTTTTTGGGGTTGGTGTTTTGTTTTGTTTTGTTTTGTTTTGTTTTGTTTTGTTGTTTTGGTCTCTTCCAGCCTCTGATGGTTGCCAGCAATGGTGTTCCTTGGCTGGTAGCTGCATCACTCCAGCTTTTGTCCCTATCTTCATTATAACATTGGAATAGGAGGCTAATCTCCTCCTATGTGTGTCTCTGTCAAAATCTCCCTCTTCTCATAAGGACACCAGTCACTGGATTTAGGGCCTATTCTAATACAGGATAACTTCATCTTCAGTTGATGGCATCCACAACATCTACTTCTAAACAAGATCACATCCTCAGTACTTCAACACTGCATCAATTCAAGTCAGAACTATGCCCAAATCGGAGGTCTTCTGTATCTGAAAAAAATATCCACTAAATAGTATTATAATCATAAAGGCTTAGGCTCTCTAGGCCTTCTCTGTGACATGGAGTAATATGCCTTCCTACCTTCTAAAAAAGCTTGCTGCTGGGCTGGAAAGATAGCTTGGTGGTTAAGGCGAAGCCTAAGGGCCCAGGTTTGATTCCCCAGTAGCCACGTGAGCCAGCTGCACAAGGTAGTGAATGCATCGGGACTTTGTTGGCAGTGGCTGGAGGCCCTGGCAAACCCATTCTCTTTCTCTTTCTATCTGCCTCTTCCTCTCTCTCCTAAATAAATAAGTAAATAAATAATTTTTAAAAGCTTTCAGCCACTTACAATGAAACAATTTCCTTCCTTTCTCTGTCCTTTCCTCCATTCCTTCCTTTCATTATTTCCTCCTTCACCTCTCTCCTTCCTTTCTTCTTCTTTTTTTTTTATCCTTTCCTTCCTTTTCACAAATATTTATGAATATTTACTATGCCCTGGTCTCTTGCAAGACCTATGGAGGATAGAAAAATAAAGTGAGAGTCCCACTATAAAAATTTAGACTTAGTAGGAGATTCAATGATATATAAAAATCATAATATAAATCAGAAGGAGATAAATGCCACAAGATGGTTGTAGACACTGTGCCACAAAAACAGAGAAAATAGATCAATTTCTGAAGGGAAGAATCAAACAAAACACTTGAGCTTGGCCTTAAAAAAAAAACCTTAGGAGTGGGATTTTCAGAGATCAAAAATATTTCCCAGTTGTACTCTGAGCAAAGGCAGAGGAAGGAGAAAGCACAACATATTCATACACTTCTCAGGGGCCAGAGGCCCCTCGTACGTCTTGCTACAACACATTTTAGGACTTTTAACAGAAAAAGAGATTGGAAAGAAAAAAGAAAAAAAATCAAAGGCTAATAACAATGGGCTTCTCTGGATAGTTAACAAAAATATGTGTGCTTTTGTGTATTTTTCAAGTTGTCTTTAATGAGCAGACATTGTTTTTAATTAGAATATTATTTTATTCAAGTTATCCAATTAAAATTTTTAAATCACCTCAAAAGAGAGAGAGCAAGTGCGCAGGACCTTTAATCTTTTCAGGTCATAGTGGTAGGGAGAGAAATCCCAGAGGGAGAAGCCATGTGTCTCTTAGGGGGTCCTACAAGTTTCTTTGGGTGGTTTAGTCTATCTGGAGGCCTAGCAGAACTTGGGTAATTTTTAGGTAAGTGAAGTCTGCCCTCTGCTGGCCAACCAAAAGTTACCAAAAGGAAGCAAGAAAGTCTTTCCAATCTTGCAAGACAAATTGATGAGGGGGGTGGGGGGAGGATAAAATAATCTGTCAGATCTTAAAAACATTAGTTTTATTATTTTGACGTGTTTTCCTGTTCTTTTGGCCCACACCAGAATCAGAGAGAAAAAGCCCGTGTGTTCACTGGCCCACATGAAGAGATACCAGACTTCAAACCGTGATGGAAGCCGGGGAGCAGCATCCCTTCATCCCATCAGCCGGGTGGGATTTGGTTCGCAGGGTGTGGGTGGGGAGCAGAGCTGGTGTCCAGCCTGTAGTCTGTCTGGGGTTGTGGGGAAGAGCTTCAGAGAATGACCTGATCAGTCAGACAGACGGGTCTCTCCACTTGACAGCTTCCTGTAGAGGTCTTCTTAAATTAAGCTTAATCCTCAACCTCCCCACCACCGACTTTCAGACTGCACAGGCTGTCCCCAGCACTGGATGAGGCATGTTTAGCTGCATTCCTGGACGCCTACAGGCTAGTTGCACCCTCCCTCAGTGAGGACAACCAAAATGTGTATGTCACCTGCTGCCCCACCTTGGCGCTTAGGGGAGGAGACAGAATCAGGTCCTGGCTTGGGGGCCTGGAATAGAGCAGAAATGTCCCCTGCTCAGAACCACGGCGTTAGGCCCAGCTTCATGTTCTCCTAATTATCAATCTTTTTCTGGTTGCTTTTTGAGATAAGCTTGCACTACCCAGCCCAGGCTGGTCCTGAACGTGCCATCCCCCTGCTTCACTTCCCAAGTAACGGGATTGTAATAAACACCCTGCATGGCACCCAGCTTCAACCAGCCAGCTTGTTGACTGCCATCCTTCCAGTGAGCAGATACACCCGAGGGGCAAGGACCAAGAGCTCTCCTGCCACCTTGCCAAGCCCTTCACCCTCCTGGGGCTTGGTCAACTGCTAAAAGCTGATAGAACGAATATCTTCCCAAGCTGTTCCTTGTGTTGTGAGGTAAAACTGATGAAGCAGCTGCCTGTGGTAGAAGGAAAGAAGGCCGTGCACTGAGGCCATCACAGGAACAGCCCAAGAGATCCCCGGATGTGCTCCTGAAGTAAAAATGAATCAAGAACACTTGGAAGGCTGTCGCAGGAACAGCCTATGAGATCCCCGGATATGCTCCAGAAGTAAAATGAATCATGAATGACTGGAAGGCAGTGTGTCAAGGAAGACTGAGTAGGGGCTGGGGCTGGGAGGATGGCTCAGAGCTTAAGGCACTTGCCTGCAAAGCCAAACGACCTTGGTTTGATTCCCAGGACCCACGTAAGCCAGCTGCACAAAGTGGTGCATGCTTCTGGAATTCATTTGCTGTGGCTGTAGACCCTGACACACTTGTTCTCTCCCTCCCTCTCTCTCTCTCTCTCTTTCTCTCTCTCTCTCTCTCAAATAATTAAATAAAAATATTTTAAAAAGAAAGAAAGAAGCCGGGTGTGGTGGCGCACGCCTTTAATCCCAGCGCTCAGGAGGCAGAGGTAGGAGGATTGCCGTGAGTTCAAGGCCACTCTGAGATGACAGAGTTAATTCCAGGTCAGCCTGGACCAGAGTGAGACCCTACCTCGAAAAACCAAAACAAAACAAAACAAAAAAAAAATTAACAAAAAAGAAAGAAAGAAAAACTGTATATAAGTCTACAGCCTTTTATTCCCATTTCTAAAATCCAAAATCTGGCAACCTCTTCCTCCTCCATTGGTTCCTCCCACCCCTTACTTTATTTGTCTTTATATTTAAAACACAGGATTGGTGTTAATGACTTAAGCACAGCAATCTTACTTTAGTGGCTACTGGTGGGTTAATGCACATCACAAACTGCACTCTAAATTTCCAAGAGCTACATCTATTTAGGCAGGCACTGGCTTAAATTGTATACACATTACCCCAAAAGATCCACAAGCACACAGCAGGTTGGTTTTTTTGTTTTGTTTTGTTTTTTTGTTTGTTTTTGTTTGGGGGGTATTGTTTTGCTTTGTTTTGTTTTGTTTTGCTTTCTCAAGGTAGGGTCTTGCTCTAGCCCAGGCTGACCTGGAATTCAATATGTACTCTCAGGGTGGCCTCGAACTCATGGCAATCCTCCTACCTCTGCCTCCAAGTGCTCTCCCTGTTTCTTCTTACCTGAACTTCACAGCAAAAATCTATGTGGAGCCAAGAATGGAAGCACACATCTATAATGCCATCATTTGGGAGGCTGAGGCAGAAGGATTTTGAGTTCAAAGGCAGCCTGGGCTACATAGTGAGAACCTACCTCAGCAAAGTCAATTTCTTTAAAAAAAAATTTTAAAAACTATTTGGGTCCTGCATGGTGGCACATACCTTTAATCCCAGCACTTCTTGGGAGGCATAGGTAGGAGAATCATCATGAGTTCGAGGCCACCCTGAGACTACATAGTGAATTTCAGGTCAGCCTGAACTAGAATGAGACCCTACCTCAAAAAAAAAAAAAATCTATTTGGTGGGAAACTTGGCCTAAAGTGACAGAGGCTGTTCAGTTTTCAATTGTCTAGGGGGTGGGGGATGTTCACATCTTTCTGCACAGATTATTCCTGTGTTTGGTCTAAAAAGTTTTATCCAGGCTATGTTGAGGATGTTATATAACAACATGGGCACTGTTTTATCTTTCTGAAATTCCAAAACACATATGTCCCCAAGGGCTTTTTAGAGCAAGGACTGTGGATGAGAATGTGTAAATTAATGGAAATTAGCAAAAGGAGCCGCAACACTTTCACACTAGACATATGCACTGCGTCTCATTTGAATCTGGTGTTATACAAACTGAGCTCATGAATTAAATGGGGAAAGATGAGTGTGTGTGCTTGCAGATAAGGTGTGTGAACTTTGCAGAAGTAGTCTCAGTCCAAAGATACTGGCCACTGTTGACATCCCTCCCATGGACAGAAGAGGTCATACCTCCTCACAGAGACAGCCCAGGCTCTCTCTCCTAGCCACTTGAAGCAGCTCCTCTCCTGGCCATGGTGCCTCCCTCCAGCTCCAGCTCCAGGGACCTGCTTTAGCCTACCCAGTGCCTACTGCGTTCACAAGCTTTCCTCCTACCAGTTCAGGCCAAAGGGCTGGGCCAAATGAGCATCTCTGTCCTTGGGTCCCCCCCTCTCCTCTGGATGTGTGTATATGAGATGAGGGAAGGGAAGGCTACCAGGATTGACCCCATTGTTTGAAGTGCAGAATATTATAGAAGACATGTATGTCTGCCAGAAACTAAAGAATAGGGCTGGAACATGTTCTCCCTTATATGTGGATCCTAGCTACAGATGATTGGGCTTCTATGTGAGAAGGAAAATACTTAGTAGCAGAGGCCAGTAAGTTAAAAAGGAGACATACAGGGAAGAGAAAGGAAGGGAGGAGGGTACTTAATAGGTTGGTATTGTATATATGTAAATACAATGATTGCGATGGGGAGGTAATATGATGGAGAGTGGAATTTCAAAGGAGAAAGTGTGGGGTGGGGGGAGGGAAGATATTACCATGGGATATTTTTTACAATCATGGAAAATATATTAATAAAAATTGTGAAAAAAAAATTAAAATAAAATAAAAGAATAGGGCTGGAAAGAAGGCTTAGCAGTTTAGGCCACTGACTTCTCTCTCAGTTCCAGTGTGGTGTCTCGATGTTCTATGACTACAACCTGCAGTACCTCCAGCAATAGGGTCTTAACTTTCAGCTGTGGTAGGTAATCAATTGTCATGGCAATGTCCTGCATTGTTTTGGCGACCTCACGGGTCTCCCTGACCAAATGTGGGGGACATTAACCCAATTCTGAGCCTGGGATTCACCATGTAGAGTGTTGTTGGGCTTTTGGGGCAGGAAGAGTTGAGACAGTGTCATGTAGCCCAGACTGGCATTGAACTTGTTAGGTAGCTGAAGATGGCCTGGAACTCTTGATTCTCCTTCCTCTACCTCCCAAGTGCTGGGATTACAGGCATGTGCCACCACACTCATCCTTGAGACCCTCTTACTGAGTTCCAAGATGAACATCCTAAACAATGTCCACAAAAGGAATTAAAATCTCTTCCCTCTGGGATGGAGAGATGGCTCAGCAGTTTAGTTACTTGCTTGCAAAGCCTGATGGCCTAGGTTCAATTGCCCAGTACCCACCTAATGCCAGATGTACAAAGTGGCACAAGCATCTGGAGTTCATTTGCAGTGGCCAGAGGCCCTGGCATGCCCATTCTCTCCCTCCCTCCCTCTCTCTCTCTCTCTCTCTCTTTGCAAATAAATAAATAAGATATTTTTTTAATCCCTTACCTCAGGCTGGAGAGATGGCTTAGCGGTTAAGCGCTTGCCTGTCAAGCCTAAAGACCCTGGTTCAAGGCTCGACTCCCCAGGACCCATGTTAGCCAGATGCACAAGGGGGCGCATGCATCTGGAGTTCATTTGCAGTGGCTGTAGACCCTGGCAAGCCCATTCTCTATCTATCTATCTGCCTCTTTCTCTCTCTTTCTGTCACTCTCAAATTAATAAATAAAAAAAAAAAATTTTAATCCCTTACCTCAGGGCTTAGATGACTTAGCAGTTAAAGTGCTTGCCTGCAAAGCCTAAGGACCCAGGTCTGATTCTCCAATACCTACATAAGCCAGATGCACTAGGTGGCACATACATTTGAAGTTCAATTGTAGTAGCTAAAGGCCCTGGTTGCCCATTCTCTCTCATATATATACACATACATATGCATGTATGTGTGTGTGTGTGTGTGTGTGTGTGTGTGTGTGTGTATGTAATTTGTATATACATGTATATATTTATCTCTAATAAATAACTAAAAATACTTAAAATAAATTTAAAAATTTCTTCTTTCAGATGGGCATGGTGATGCACGCCTTTAATCCCAGCACTCAGGAGGCAGAGGTAGGAGGATTGCCGTGAGCTCGAGGCCACCCTGAGACTATATAGTGAATTCCAGGTCAGCCTGGACCAGAGTGAGACCCTACCTCAAGAAACCAAAAAGAAAAAGTCCTTCTCTCTAACTGCTGTTAATTTATTGGCTCATTTCCTGAATATTTTTGTGCTTTTAGTAAATGCCAGATGCTATGGTTGCCATTATCTTTTTTTCTTTCTTCCTTTTTACTATTTTTGAGAAGCAGAGATGGGGAAGAAATATATTAATATTTTTATATTGTTACTTCACAGAAAAGTGGGATAGAATAAACTTTTTTAATATTTATTTATTTATTATTAATGAGCAGAGAGAGGGGGCAGAGTCTGGGCCTTTGCCACTGTAAAAGAACTCCAGATGTATGTGCCACTTTGTGCAACTGGCTTTATTGGGTACTGAGGAGTTGAACCCCATCCAGCAAACTTCACAAGCAAGTGCCTTTAACCACTGAGTAATCTCCCCAGCCCTAGAATAAACTTTTAAGATATCATATAAAATATATCTTTCAGGCTGGAGAGATGGCTTAGCGGTTAAACGCTTGCCTGTGAAGCCTAAGGACCCCGGTTCGAGGCTCGGTTCCCCGGGTCCCACGTTAGCCAGATGCACAAGGGGGCGCACGCGTCTGGAGTTCGTTTGCAGAGGCTGGAAGCCCTGGCGCGCCCATTCTCTCTCTCTCCCTCTATCTGTCTTTCTCTCTGTGTCTGTCGCTCTCAAATAAATAAATAAAAATTTAAAAATATATATTTAAAATATATCTTTAGGTCTAGGGAGATGGCTTAACAGTTAAGATACTTGCCTGCAAAGCCAAAGGACCCAGGTTCGATTCTCCAGGACCCACATAATCCAGATGCACAAGGTGGCGCATGCATCTGGCATTCATTTTCAGTGTCTGGAGGTCCAGGTACATCTATTCTCTATCTAGCTGCCTTTTTCTCTCCACCCCCCAAATAAGTAAATATTTTTTTAAAAAATTAAAAATATATCTTTAGAATAATGGGGTTGTGGCTTAGTAGTAGAGCACTTACCCAGCATGTGTGCAAGGTACTAGGTTCCATTCAGAGCTCTGAAAATTTAAGAGAAACTCCATAGTACATCTTATAAACTATTGAATTACTCTGTAATTAATAGATGCACATGTCTTTCCCTTCATGGGATATATGTGTGTAATTGTCACCAAGTCACATGGCTCTTTGCACAATGTGTCTTCCCAAATGGCATGAGTTAGAGTCCCTTACATTATGGTCAGTGGGAATCTAAGTCTGCAAAAGTGTTTATCCATTGTTTTATCTGTGCTCTCCCCCACTGGACTGAATATTCTTTAAGACCTTACATCTTTGTTAAAGGCGATCCTTAATGAATGTTTGATGAGCTCAGTGGCTGCTTTCTGTTCCCTTGAGACAGAGCTGCAGACAATACTTAAATCTGAGTAGGACTTCACAATTTTCTCAAAGCCTCTGTGCACATTCCAAAGCATTTTAAGGGTGCTTGTGTGCAAAACCTGCTAGCCTGGGAAAACCCATTTTAAATTTAAATCTACTAAGCTTTGACTGCAGGATTGGCAGCAAGTTTTCCTTTTACACAGGATGGGGCTAGGAGGTGTTTCCTTCCCTCCAACTGGCCCAATGAATACTGACCCTTAAAGGAAAAAAAAAAAAAAAACTGGCAATAAGTAAAGACATTAAACAGTATCAAAAGGAATTCAGAAGCTGAACATGGTGCCACAAGTCTGTAATCCCAGCATTTGAGAGCCTAAGATGAGCTTTGTGAATTCCAGCCATAACTACATAGTTTCACCCTGTCTCAAGAAGACAAGAGAAGAAACAAAAGAAATGAAGTCCAGAGTGATAATCAGAAAATTTTTGTGTAACATAAAATATATGAAGTAGGAAAATGCTTTCCCAAAAAAGGAACATAATCCCACAAACATGGTAAACACTGATTCCAAAATTACCCCTTTAAAAAGGGTATTTGGGAGCCAGGCGTGGTGGCGCACACCTTTAATCCCAGCACTCGGGAGGTAGAGGTAGGAGGATTGCCATGAGTTTAAGGCCACCCTGAGATGACAGAGTTAATTCCAGGTCAGCCTGGACCAGAGTGAGACCCTACCTCGAAAAACCAAAAAAAAAAAAGGGGGGGGGGTTATTTGGGGGCTGGAAAGATGGCTTAGTGGTTAAGCACTTGCCTGTGAAGCCTAAGGACCCCGGTTCAAGGCTCAGTTCCCCAGGACCCACATCAGCCAGATGCACAAGGGGGTGCATGCATCTGGAGTTCATTTGCAGTGGCTGGAGGCCCTGGCGTGCCCATTCTCTCTTTCTCTCTCTGCCTCATTCTCTCTCTGTCACTCTCAAATAAATAAATAAAACAAAAAAAATTAAATTAAAATACAAAGTGTATTTGGATGCTAGAGAGATATCTCAGTGGTTAAAGGCACTTGCCTGTAAATCCTGACTCCTGGGTTCAATTTCACAGGACCCACATAAAGCCAGATGCACAAAGTGGCACAAACATCTGGAGTTCATTTGTAGTGGCAAGAGACTTTGGCATATCCATCCATACTCATTTTCTTTCTTTCTCTGTCTCTATCTCTCCAAGTAAGTAAATACAAATATTTTAAAATAAATAAACAAAAAAAGCATTTTGATTCCGTTTCGCTGTGGAAAACTCTGCAGGAAAATAATTGGCCACCAGAGGGTGCTTACCAAACTCCAGTAGAACTGCCCAGTGATTTCTCCATCAAGCACTTGGACTGAAGTCCACTCACATGCTGGCCTCAGCGCTCTCAGAATTTCTCAACCACCTCTCCATGACGAAAGCACTGCATCTTTTGCTCTAGACTTCCCCATCAGGGCACTATCTCTTTTTTTTGCACAATTTCATAAATATATACAATGAATTTTAATCCCCCATACACACTTAGCCTCTCTCTTCCCTTATTCCCTTTGATACCCGTTATACGTCCATGCCTTGTTTCTTCATTTGTTTGTTTTTTCCCCAACTCACTGATTCAAATCAGGATCACTTGCATGAGGGGAGGTCACTTACTGGAGAATGGGCAATCCTCCATGGCTACACCACTAGAGGACATGATTTGCCCTAACCTGGCAATCACCAGTTTCCACTATTTATTCGGTGAGAGGGTAAGATGTGGGTCTCATGGACCCCCTCCCTCAGCTATGCTAAGATATTGATAGGCTCAGTCAAGTACAGGAGACTCATCTCATCTGCTCTGAGTCCATGAGTGTATCCAGAAGATGGCACTCTGCAGCCCCACTTCTCATTCTCCTTCTCTTAGATTCTTTCCACCTCTCTTGCGTGTGTCTGAGTCTTGGAGGGTGTCTGTCATGTTTATGGCTGAGCAATCCAGTCACGAA
This sequence comes from Jaculus jaculus, assembly GCF_020740685.1. NCBI lineage: Eukaryota > Metazoa > Chordata > Mammalia > Rodentia > Dipodidae > Jaculus > Jaculus jaculus. Next base: position 168,238,059 of record NC_059103.1, read on the forward strand.
TTCTTGGTCACTTTGTCATCTATGGAACCACCACTGGTCTTTATATAAAGTTCTGTGCTCAGGGCTTTGAGCAGTACTTGTGTGTGAAAACGCACAGATTTTTAGAAGGCGGTCTGGCATGCCATCAGGACACCATTTCTTAGAGGCATGAGAGCAATGCTGCAGGAGCCTGCAACACTATCAGCCACACGCAGTATCACTCTAGTGACTGCCGCCCTTTCCACGCATGTGCTGGTGAATATAGAAATTTGCATGTGGTTAATTTATGTTCCCCACTTCCCTTAAGTACACTGATGATTAACAAATCCAAACTCTATGAAGCTATTTTGTTTTACTTAGCAATTAATAATTAAGATGAAGAGAATCATTTGTCATTTAGAAAGACCAGGATTCGTCTTTTGAATTACCATCTGGATTTCTTATAAATCATTTGATTTGCTTAAGTCTTGTTTGCCTTCATTCCAAAGCCCTCAAAGTGTGGTAATTTTGCAAACCAAATACTAGACCAATAACCTCAGCAGAAAACAAAATGTGGAAGGACCCAACATTTGAGCCACCCTCATGGTGGGAAAAAGGAAAAAAGTATGGGACGTAGGAAAGGTCTGCAACTGCATTAGCCACCAACTACCTGGACAAGTCACCACACACCAAGTCGCCACAACTCAGAGACAAGATTAGACTAGATTTTGTTCTTTAAAGTGAACTCTTCCTTCCACAATGTTGAGGAACTATCCTAACAATGTACTGGTGGTGGTGAAAGGGTTGAATTTGGTTTCACCCATGCACAGGAGGATTTCCCTGCCCTTCAGGTCTCTGAGAGGACAGATGTTCCAATGAGGTTGTCTGTGTGAACTAAAGTTCCTGAACAGTGATGCCTCTTCTTCTAGCAAGGCTGAATGGACTGACAGAGCTCATGTGATCACAGAGAGATGGAATGTTACAGAGCCAGAGCCAAGTGACACTGGGCTATTCTTAGCCCCTAATAGTCATTTATCACCCACCTGAGTCTGACCTAACATCCTTGTGGCTATCAGGTCACAAGGTGAAACCTTCTTGAGATGTGCAAACAGACCACCAGTTTCCACCAACCCAAAGGCTAAGAATGGTATCAGATAACATTTGAAGCCTATAGCACTTTGCTATAAAGTGCCCGCTGATGCTGCAACCAGTGTACCTGAAAAGTGTCTCAGTTTATGAGTTTCTCCTGTTCTGCAACTACAAAACCTTTGTAAAATTGTTAGCACCTTGGAACATGGAATCGGGAACAACCTAAATCCATGTTCCCAGACCTTGGACATTCGTATTTGGCTCCAAAATAAACTATTTCTTGCCACCCCCCCTTGAGGTGAGAACTGTGTATTTTGTGTTGATGTCTACATAGACTGAGCTTCGGGGACTGTTGCAATTGTGCTTAGCTACCCATATCAGAAGCCAAACAGCAGATTAAATGATGGGTTAATTTTTCTCATGAAACTGAATAGTGGGAAAGCCAGCCCTAATATAACTGCTGTCGCAACAGGATCCTTATAGCTACCTCACTCTGCCATCCTTAGCAAGTGGCTGCAAAATGTCTGGGCAGCCTCTGCTTGAGCTCTCCACTGTAGACGAGAAAGGGCGAACAGAAGGCAGTGAGCCTATGCCAGCTGGGATGTCTGATTGTCTTAGGACAATAACACACTTTTAGAAGCTCAATGGGTAAACCTTGCCACATGACCTTGAAGAAAGCCTAAGAAGTGTTCAAAGGGCACATTGTCTTCCTGAACCAAATTGCAGAAATGATAACAAGGGAAAAGAGGTGGAAAGGAGTTGGATAAATAGTAGCTGGGTGTGGTGGCACACGCCTTTTATCCCAGCACTTGGGAAGCAGAGATAGGAGGATCTCTGTGAGTTTGAAAATAGTCTGAGACTACCTAGTAAATTCCATGGCAACTTGGGCTTGGGCAAGACCCTACCTCAAAAACCCAAAAAAAAGCGGGGAGGCTAGAGAGATGGCTTAGAGGTTAAGGCACTAGCCTGTAAAGCCAAAGGATCCAGGTTTGACTCCCCAGGACCCACACAAACCAGATGCATAAGGTGGCACATGCATCTAGAGTTGATTTGCAGCAGCTGGAGGCCTTGGTGTGCCCATTTTCTCTCTCCCACTCTCTCCCCCCCCCCCTTCTCTCTCTCTCTCATAAATAAATAAAAAGTTTTTAAAAATAAAATGTAGCCGGGCATGGTAGTACATGCCTTTAATCCCAGCACTCGGGAGGCAGAGGTAGGAGGATCATCGAGAGTTCCAGGACACCCTGAGACTACATAGTAAATTCTAGGTCAGCCTGGAGCAGAGTGAGACGCTACCTTGAAAAATCAAAAAAAAAAAAAATTGTTTGGGGACACTGTTGTAGTTAGGTTCGCATTGCTGGCAGAAATCACCCAACCAAGAGCAGCTTTTGGGGGGAAAAAAGGTTTATTTTGGCTTATAGGCTTGAGGGAGAAGTTCCATGATGGCAGAGGAAATGATGGCATGAGCAGAGGGTGGACATCACCCCCTGGCCAACATAAGGTGGACAATAGCAACAGGGGAGTGTGCCAAACACTGGCAAGGGGAAGCTGGCTATAACACCCATAAGCCAGCCCCAACAATACACTCCCTCCAGGAAACATTAATTCCCAAATCTCCATCAACTAGGAACCTAGCATTCAGAACACCTAAGTTTATGGGGGACACCTGAATCAAACTACTACATTCCATCCCTGGGCCCCATAAACTATTAACCATCCATGATGTGAAATGCAATGCATTTAGTCCAACTTTCAAAGTCCCCATACTTTTTATCAATTCAATCATCCCCATAGTCCAAGATCTTTTAACTGAGCTATAATACCAAAAAAATCCCCCAAAACACCATAATGACACGGAGTAAACATTCACACTACAAAAGATGGCATTGGGCATAGTAAAGAAACATTCAGCCAATACAAGATTTAAAACAACCAGGGCAAACATCAAACTCTGTAGCTTCAAGTCCAACAACTCTAGCCAGTGACAAATCTCCAAATCCGATAATTCTAACCAGCAACAAGTCTGTGGCATTCCAATTCCGCCCCTCCAGCTAGGCTACTCACAGTCCTGGAAAACATTAGGGCTGGCAGCTTCCTTACCAGCCATCTCATGGTCCCTGCCTCTCCACTGGGTCTCCACTGCAATCCACAGTTCATCCTCTCGGCTCCATCGGGTCTCCATGCATCCAGCAAACCTGCTTCATACCGCCCATGGCCATTTCCAAAACACAAGACGTCATTACAAACTCAGTGACCCTCTCTTTCCTGTTGTTTTATACTCCATAATACCAAGTAGAGTGCCAATTTGTTAATCCAGAGGGGAATAGCCCGTTCAAAAGAGTCTACATCTTTCTGTTGCTCCAATGTAGGTCAGCTGGCCCAATCTCAATGGTTATAATCTCTCAAACAATTTGCAGGTGAACAGGCAGCAGTTTAGGCCCAAAGATTTCATTTTTTTATGTGCCATATCCCTCTGCTCACACCAGTTCATTTCTATGCAAAGCAACCCTGCACAACTTCTCAGGACCCAGGAATAACAGCAAGCTTCCCACACAAACTGCTAGCCTAGTCCAGGCAAAGCTCTTTCTCACCCTCATAAGCCAAACCTCACAGTCCATAGTTTCTACTGCATTTAGGCCTTTCAACTCTGACAAGAATAGTCCTTCAAGCTGTACTTACAGCACTGCAAAGCATCTTTTAGGCCAAGGTTTCAAATCCTTCCACATTCCTCGAGAAAATCAGATCCAAAAGGCCAAAGCCACACAGTCAGGTATCTAGCAGCAGTCCCATTCCTCAGTACCACTTTACTGTTGCAGTTAGGCTCACATTGCAGACAGAAATCACCTGACCGAGAGCAGCTTTGGAGGGGAAAAAAAGGAGTTTTATTTTGGCTTACAGACTGTGGGAGGAGCTCCATGATGGCAGGGAAAATGATGGCATGAGCAGAGGGTGGACATCACCCCCTGGCCAACATAAGGTAGACAATAGCAACAGGGGAGTGTGCCAAACACTGGCAAGGGGAAACTGGCTTTAACACCCATAAGCCAGCCCCAACAATACACTCCTTCCAGGAGGTGTTAATTCCCAAATCTCCATCAGCTGGGAACCTAGCATTCAGAACACCTAAGTTTATGGGGGACACCTGAATCAAGCTACTACAGACACAAATGAGGGTCTTCAAGTTAATAACTGGAGGACATAATAATGATTTTTTTTGTATTAGTTACCATTATGTGGCTGTGATCAAATACCTGACAACAGCCACTTAAGATAGAAAAAGTTATGTTGACTTATGGTTTCAGGGTTTACAATCCTTCTAACAAGGAACCAAGGAGGAGCAGCTCCAGGGCGGTAGCTGGAGTGGAAAGGAGAGCTGTTCGCATGTGTCCTGGGCACCAGGGACGGTTATAGCCTTCACAGGTCAGTTCATAGTGGCTAGCTAGCTCCCACCTCCTAAAAGTTCCACAGCCTCTTAAAATAGCACCACCAGCTAGGAAATAAGCATTCAAATATGAGCCTATAGAATATATTCCAGATTCAAAAACCAGTAGACTCCCCAGATACCAACAAGAAATCCATTATAAAGCATTTTCGAGTGAGAGATGCAGCACTCTCATCAGTGGAAACTTGACACAGGTGAGCTCTCCATCCAGAGAACCTGGCACCTCTAGATGCCAACTCTGCACCTCCCAGATCCTCGTCCTTCTCAGGCACTGATGCCCTCCCTCCATCTTCTCCTCTCCTCCAGCTCTGAGAGTCCCAGGCCCCTCTTCTCTCTCCACATCTCCAACCTACACACAGGAATCCGCCCTTTATGAAGCCTGGAAGTTTGGAACTCAGAATGGAAGAATGCTTTTCTTGTCATTCTGTGTTCTCTGAGTTGTCTTCCTTAAGGTAATGGCCACAGGATGCCATGCAAGATACAGGCAGGAGATCAGAGGACCCCATAACCCTCATGAAGAATTCTGGGGAAAAAAAAACTCTACCAAGAAAAGTTGAAAATTGTAGTAAAATGAAAACAATCTATACTTTCTCTTCTAGCTTGACAGTTCTATGATTCCATCAAAGGGAAAACAGTCTGCTTTCCCCACATTTCAGAAGAGTCACTCACAAGTGTAAAAGGCGATGGGACTGACACCTCGTAGGGGTGGGTCTTACCTTTTCCTCACCTGGCCCTCATTCTGTGGATAGCCCACCTGCCCTTTTCCAAGCAGTGTTTTGTGGCAAGAGATCAACAAGGGAGGATAAGAGACCAGAGACACTGTCACACTTAGCACAAGCTCTGGGATGTTACGGAGACGGCTTAGTGGATAAAGCACTTGCCACACAAATGTAGGATCCTGAGTTCTGATCCTCAACACCCACATAAAATGCCAGGCATAGTGGTGTGAACCTGCAATCCCAGCACTGGGGGGTAGAGACAGGAGGAGTCCTAGGAATCATTGGCTAGCTGGTCTAATCTAAGGTGCTTTCCTGCAAACCCAAAGGATTCAGGTTTCAACTCCCCAGGACCCATGTAAGCCAGATGCAAGAAGGTGTACATGCATCTGGAGTTCATTTTCAGTGGCTGGAGGCCCTGGCATGCCCATTCTCTCCCTCTTTCTCTCCCTCCCTCCCTCCCTCCCTCCCTCCCTCCCTCCCTCTCTCCCTCTCTCTCTCTCTCTCTGTCAAATAAATAAATAAAAATTAATTCATTAATTAAAAAGCAATGTGGAAAGTGACTGAGGAGGGCACTGACACTGACCTCTAGCCTCCACATGCATATCAACCCACATGCATACAAACACAGATACCCATATGCATGGACCACACACATACATACATACATATGCCAAAAATTAAGAGCACACACTCTGGAACCAGCCTGCCAGGTTCTTTTTGTTTTGTTTTGTTTTGTTTTGTTTTGTTTTGTTTTGTTTTGTTTTGTTTTTTGGTTGCATACACTTTTTTTATTAGCTCATTTTCTTTTTTTAATTTTTTTAATTTAATTCCATGATTATAAAAAATATCCCATATGTGGATCCTAGCTACAGATGATTGGGCTTCTACGTGAGAAGGAAAATACTTGGTAGCAGAGGAAAGTAAGTTAAAAAGGAGACATAAAGGGAAGAGAAAGGAAGGGAGGAGGGTACTGAATAGGTTGATATTGTATATATGTAAGTACAATGATTGTAATGGGGAGGTAATATGATGGAGAATGGAATTTCAAAGGGGAAAGTGTGGGGGTGAGGAGGGAGGGAATTACCATGGGATTATTTTTTATAATCATGGAAAATGTTAATAAAAATTTAAAAATTAAAAAAAATATATCCCATGGTAATATACTCCCCCCCTGCACTTTCCCCTTTGAAATTCCATTCTCTACCATATTACCTCCCCATTACAATCATTCTACTTACATATATACAATATCAACCTATTCAGTACCCTCCTCCCTTCCTTTCTCTACCAGCTCTCTCCTTCTTATATGGTAGAACTCCATTGTATAAATGTGCCATATCTTCATTATCCACTCATTAGTTGAGGGACATCTAGGCTGGTTCCATTTCCCAGCTATTATAAATTGAGCAGCAATAAACATGGTTTATCATGTACTTCTAAAGAAATGAGATGAGTCCTTAGGATATATGCCTAGGAGTGCTATAGCTGGGTCATATTGTAGATCAATCTTTAGCTGTTTTAGGAACCTCCACACTGATTTCCACAATGGCTGGACCAGATTGCATTCCCATCAGCAGTGTAGAAGAGTTCCTCTTTTCCCACATCCCTGCCAGCATTTATGATCATTTGTTTTCATGATGGTGGCCAATCTGACAGGAGTGAGATGGAATCTCAATGTAGTTTTATCTGCATTTCCCTGATGACTAGTGACGTAGAACTTTTTTTAGATGCTTATATGCCATTCATATTTCTTCTTTTGAGAATGCTCTATTTAGCTCCATAGCCCATTTTTTTAATTGGCTTGTTTGATTACTTATTATTTAACTTTTTGAGTTCTTTGTATATCCTAGATATTAATCCTCTATCAGATATATAGCTGGCGAAGATTTTTTTCCATTCTGTACGTTGCCTCTTTGCTTTATTCACTGTGTCCTTTGCAGTGCAAAATCTTTGTAATTTCATGAGGTCCCAGTGATTAAACTGTGGTTTTATTGCCTGAGCAATTGGGGTTGTATTCAGAAAGTCTTTGGCAAGACCAATATGTTGAATGGTTTCCCCTACTTTTTCCTCTAGCAGTTTCAGAGTTTCAGGTCTGATGTTAAGGTCTTTAATCCATTTGGACTTAATTCTTATGCATGGAGAGAGAGAAGAATCTATTTTCATCCTTCTATAGGTACATATCCAGTTCCCAACACCATTTGCTGAAGAGGCTGTCTTTTGTCCAATGAGTATTTTTGGCATTTTTACCAAATATCCAGTGGCTATAGCTACCTGGACTTACATCTGGGTCCTCTATTCTCTTCTGTTGATCTACATGTCTGTTTTTGTGCCAGTACCATATTGTTTTTTGTTACTATGGCTCTGTAGTATAAGTTAAAATCAGGTATGGTGATACCACCAGCCTTATTTTTGTTGCTCAGTATTATTTTAGATATTCGAGGTTTTTTGTGATTCCAAATGAGACAGTTGTTATCTTTCAGAATTTGGAATACATCACTCCAAGCCCTTCTGGCTTTTAAAGTTTGGGTTGACAGGCCCAGAAAGCCAAGCGCCACATGTTCTCTCTCATATGTGGATCCTAGCTACAGATGACTGGGCTTCTGCGTGAGAATGAAAATACTTAGTAGCAGAGGCCAGTAAGTTGAAAAGGAGACATAAAGGGTGGAGAAAGGAAGGGAGGAGGATACTTAATAGGTTGATATTGTATATATGTAATTACAATGATTGTAATGGGGAGGTAATATGATGGAGAATGGAATTTCAAACGGGAAAGTGTGGGGGTGGGGAGGGAGGGAATTACCATGGGATATATTTTATAATCATGGAAAATGTTAATAAAAATTAAAAAAAAAAGAATAAACAAAAAAATTAAAAGAAAAAAAAATAAAAAATAAAGTTTGGGTTGAATAATCTGCTGTAATCTTGATGGGCTTGCCTTTGTACATAACTTGATTTTTCTCTCTAATTGCTTTCAATATTTTTTCTTTGGTTTGTATGTTTGGTAGTTTGATTATAATATGGCGAGGAGAGGTTCTTTCCAGGTTTTGTCTGGCTGGGGTTCTAAAGGCTTCCTGTGTCAGCATTGGCACCTCTTTCCCAATTTGGGGGAAGTTTTCTTCTATGATTTTGTTGAAGACGCCTACTATGCCTTTGGAGTGAGATTCTTCTCCTTCTACTATGCCCTAAATTCTTATATTTGATCTTTTCATAGTGTCCCGAATATCTTGAAATTCCCATTCATACTTTTCTATTAGTTTGTCTTTCTCTTTGTTGGACTGTATTAGATCTGCCACCTGGTCTTCTATCTTAGATATTCTGTCCTCTCCTTCATCCATTCTACTGGTGAGATTTTCTACAGAGTTTTTTATTTCATTAACTGTGTTCTTCATTGCTAGTAATTCTGACTGGTTTTTCTTTATTATTTCTATTTCTTTATTTATGTCTTATATTGCCTTCTTTATTTCATTAAATTGGTGTCCTGCATCTTCTTTGATTCCTTTGATTTCCTCTTTGACTCCTTTGATTTGTTCTCTGACTTCTCTGAACATATTTACAATCATTCTTTTGAAATCTTTCTCAGGCATTTCCTCTAACTTGTTCTCACTGGAGGTCATTTCTGATGCATTAATACTTTTAGGTGGATTTATATTGTCTTGCTTTTTAGTATTTCTTGTGTTATAGTGTATATATTTTTGCATCTTGGATTAAGTTAATGCTTGGATTTTCTAGCTAGCTGGGTATTCTTAGCTGTATCAATTGATCTGATGTTATATATCTTCAGGGTAGGCGCTTAAGGTGTTAGCTTAAGGTGGCTCTTAAGACTCTCAGAGTATCTACAAAGGTATTCATAGGGGTTGCGTTTCCCTGCTATGGGAGTATTTAAGTAGGCTGAGTGGAACAAAATATAGGTAGATTCTAAAATTTAACCAAACACGGTACACATTCAACCAGAAACAGCACTGAGTATGTATGTAAGTGTGGGTATTATAACAACCCGATCTTCTATCAACAAAGAGGTTAAGATTTCTGGTCTGTTGAGGGATCCAAGTCAGCTTGTGACCAAGTGAGACCCTTCCCTGGTGCAATCCCAGTTACCTTTTTGGACAATATTGGTCTCAGTCAAGTTGCTGACTGGGTTGTTGGGCCGCTGTTCTGATTTCTGGAGCTGGGCACTGGCTTTTCCTGTGGGGCAAATCAAGCCTGGCAACTGTGGCCCTGCAGATTGGCACCCCCACTGTTGTAACCATTAGTGCTGCTGCTGAAGCTGCCGCTGATGGATCCACCACTGCTGCTGCTGAAGCTGCTGCTGCTGGATCCACTGCTGCTGCTGTAGCTGCCACTGCTGGATCTGCCGCTGCTGCCTCTGAAGCTGCCACTGCTGGATCCGCTGCCACTGGGGCCGCTGTTGCTGGTGCCAGAGCCACTGATGTTGCTTCTGGATTCTGCTCCTGCTTAGGTCCCATTGTCGGCTCAAGTTGGCGTGGCTAGGTCTCAGGATCGCTGCTCTGTTCACTGGAGCTGGGCACAGGCGGTGGGGGAAGGGAGAGAGCCAGGACTGCTCTAGTTCTCTCACTGCTCCACGTGTTCTTCTACCTTGTGATCTGCTCCTCCATTGTTCACTGCTGCTCTCCCTTCACGTTCCTAGAGTTTACGGAAAGCTGTGGTGTGAGTGGAAGCTCCCCTTACCTGGCTTTTCCTACGGCTCAAGCCGAGCCTGGTGGCTTTCTGGTGCACCGCCACCACCACCACCACAGTCGGTGGACCTGCCAGGGCCGCTTTTGCTGGCCTGTGCAAGCTCTGGATGCTCTGGAACTCTCCTACTTCTCCTTTGCCATTCCAATTTCCTATACACCTCACTTTTTAGTAAAAGTGTGTATTTTGCTGAGTTTTTTTGGTCTTTTCCCCCCAGGCTGCTTTGGAGTGTTACCTATGCTGCTATCTTCAGATTTTTTTTTTTTTTTTTTTTGGTTTTTCGAGGTAGGGTCTCACTCTGGTCCAGGCTGACCTGGAATTCACTCTGTAGTCTCAGGGTGGCCTTGAACTCATGGCGATCCTCCTACCTCTGCCTCCCGAGTGCTGGGATTAAAGGCGTGTGCCACCACGCCCGACCAGATATTTTTTTTTTCAATTGACAACTTCCATGATTGTAAACAATATCCCATGGTAATTCCCTCCCTTCCCCCACTTTCCCCTTTGAAACTCCACTCTCCATCATATCCCTCCCCCTCTCAATCAGTCTCTCTTTTATTTTGATGTCACGATCTTTTCCTCCTATTATGATGGTCTTGTGTAGGTAGTGGCAGGCACTGTGAGGTCATGGATATCCAGGCCATGTTGTGTCTAGGGGGAGCACATTATAAGGAGTCCTACCCTTCCTTTGGCTCTTACATTCTTTCTACCACCTCTTCCACAATGGACCCTGAGCCTTGGAAGGTGTGATAGAGATATTTCAGTGCTGTGTACTCCTCTATCACTTCTTCTTCAAGGCACTATGATGCCTTCTGAGTCATTCCAAGGTCACCGCCATATGAAAAGAGAAGCTTCTCTAACCAAAAGTGAGAGTAGCATTAATATAAGGGTATGAACATTAAGAGAAGTACTTACTGGCCTGCCAGGTTTTAAGTCCATCTTCTCACTTACTGTGACATTGAACAAGTTACTTAAGCTCTGTGTTCTTCAGTTTCCTCACCTGTAACATGGAGATAATGACAATGCCTAACTCTCGGGAGCTGTTAATAGGGAGAAAATGAAGCCAGATGTGGAGGCACATGCCTTTAATCTCAGCACTTGGAAGGCAGAGGTCGAAGGGTCACTGTGAGTTCAAGGCCACCCTAAGACTACATAGTGAATTCCAGGTCAGTCTGGACTAGTGTGAGACCCCACCTCAAAAAAAAAAAAAAAAAAAAAAAAAAACAGGAGAAAATTAAAGGGCTGGAGAGATAGCCCAGCAGTTAACATGCCTGCCTGCAAAGCCTAACAAACCAGGTTCAATTCCCCAGTACCCACAGAAAGCCAGATACACAAAGTGGTGCAAACATCTGCAGTTCATTTACAACAGCCAGAGGCCCTGGGACACCCATTCATATTCTCTCTCTCTCTCTCTCTCTGTCTCTCTGCTTGCAAATAGAGAAATAAATGAATTTTTTAAAACAAGGAGAAAATGAGTCAAACCTCAGAGACAATATGACTCATCACCCTCCTTCAGTAAACATCATCCCAAGTTTGCTATCACTGTAGTCCTTCGCTTTGACCAAAGCATTCAGGATCTGGGCATGTCCATTGTATTTAGAAATCCTATGTCTGTGCTTCCCTACTCTTCCCTTGTTTAATGCAAACTTTGGAACAAAGGTAGCATGTCTTCCCCCAATTATCTAAAGCTCAACCTCTTTTTATAGGACCTTATCTCTCAGGTTCTATAAAAACTCCCGATTTCTCTGGGATTTTGCCCTTTCCTGCTGTGTTAGTTTCTTTTTTAATTAACTTTTTGATAAGTTTACACAGATATATAATGTATCTTGATCATATTCACTGTCCATTACTTTTTCTTGTCCCCCTCCCATTCCTGCTAAACTACTTCTTACCAACTAGCCCCCCTTCAACATTGATGTCTATTTATTTTTATATTGGTGACCCACTGAGTTTAATTAGGGTTGCTCACATGAGCATGGGTAGGGGGTATTTACAAAAGCATGAGCAAGTTACTACTGGCTACACCACTAAAGAAAATATCTATACCTTCCCCAATAACTATTAATGCCAGTAACCCCTCAGAAAGGGGTTGGGCTTCATGAGCCCCTCCCTCTCCATGACAGAATGTTGATAGATACCCAATGTATTAGTTTCTCTATCTCAGGCTGACCTGGAATTCACTATGGAGTCTCAGGGTGGCCTCGAACTCATGGTGATCCTCCTACCTCTGCCTCCTGAGTGCTGGGTTTAAAGGCGTGTGCCACCATACCCAGCTGGTATTAGTTTCTTAAGACTGTAATGAGAGAATCACAAAGAATAATACACATCTATTCTCTCACAGTTTTAAATCCAACAAAGCCATGCTCCCTCCAAAGCCCCAGTGGAAGGCTCTGTTTCTTTGCCTTATCCAGCCTCTGGTAGACCCAGCATTCCTGGGTATGTGACAATATCCACCCCAATATTCAATGGCTTTCTCCTGTGTCTTTCTCCATTATCCTCAACCTGTGCATGTCTGAGTCCAAAGTTCCCTCTTCTTATGAAGACGCCAGACACATTGGACTAAATGACCACTTTCTAGTGTGACTTCATCTAAATGAATTACATCTAGAATGGCCCTATTGTCGAATAAAGTCATTCTGAGCTACCAGGACTAGGACTTAAACATGTCTCTCGGGAGACACAATTCAACCCATAACATCCGCCAATCCCTGTGGCACTCCTGATGTGTTCATAAATTCCACTGGTTCCCTTCTGAGTTCCTTCCCAGGAGACCCCACTTCTGGAAGAAGGCTGAGGGGGCGACAGCAGCCCTGTGTAGACACGTCTGTCACCTGACACACACTCTGTGCCCGTGTTGTCATGATGTGTGCCAGGGTTGTTGGTCATGTTTGTTTCTCTGTTACCCCATGAAGCACATTCAACTCGAGAGTGGTAGTGTACTAAAAAAAAAGAACACCTGGTGGGGCTAGGGAGATAGCTCAGTAGGTAAATGCTTATCTTGCAAGCATGAGGTCCTAAGTTCAATCCCCAGAACCTACATAAAAAAAACGAGTTAGGGGACTGGAGGGATGGCCTAGCGGTTAAGGCATTTGCCTGAAAAGCCAAAAGACCCAAGTTCGATTCCCCAGGACCCACATTAGCCAGATACACAAGGGGTGCACATGTCTGGAGTTCATTTGCAGTGGCTGGAGGCCCTGGTGTGCACTTGTTCTCACTCTCGCTCTCTCTCTCTCTGTCAAACAAATAAACAATAATAAATATTTTTTTAAAGATGAGTTAGGGTCGGGCATGGTAGCAAATGTTTTTGGTCCCAGCACTCAGGAGGCTGAGGTAGGAGGATTGCTGTGAGTTCAAAGCCACCCTGAGACAACATAGTGAATTCCAGGTCAGACTGGGCTAAAACAAGACCCTACTTCAAAATTACAAAAGAAAAAAAAAAGAAAAGAAAGAAAAAAAAATGGGCTGGAGAGATGACTTAGCAGTTAAGGCAATTGCCTGCAAAGCCAAAGGACCTCGGTTCTATTTCCTAGGACTCCCATAGAGCCAGATGCACAAGGTGGCGCATGCATCTGGAATTTGTTTGTAGTGACCCTGGTACATCCATTCTCTCTTGCTCTCTCTCACTCTCTCTGTCCTTCTCTCATAAATAAATATTTTAAAAAGCAAAATACCAACAAAAAACAAAAGGCAGGTGTGGGCTGGAGAGATGGCTCAGCAGTAAAGGCACTTGCTAGCCTGGGTTCAATTCTCCAATACACACAGAAATCCAGATATATGAAGTGGCTCATTCATCTGGAGTTTGCAGTGACAAGAGACCTTAGCATGCCCCCCCCCCAAATCTCTCTCACACACACAAATACAAAATTTTAAAAAGACAGGTGAACCATGCATGATGACTCACACCTTTAATCCCAGCACTCAGGAGGCAAAGGTAGGGAGGATCACCCTAAGTTTGAGGCTACCTTGAGACTACATAGTGAATTCCAGGTCAGCCTGGACTAGAGCAAGACCCTACCTCGAAAAAACAAAAATAAAAAGACAGGTGTAGTGGCACATCTGTAATCTCAGTACTGGGGAGGCAGAGACAGGAGGATCTCTAAGGCTCAAGGGCCAGCTAGTCTAGCCTACTCAGCAAGTTCTAGGCCAGGGAGAAGCCCTGCTTCAGAAAATGGCACCTGGGGCTGGAGAGATGGCTTAGCGGTTAAGCGCTTGCCTGTGAAGCCTAAGGACCCCAGTTCGAGGCTCGGTTCCCCAGGTCCCATGTTAGCCAGATGCACAAGGGGGCGCACGCGTCTGGAGTTCGTTTGCAGAGGCTGGAAGCCCTGGCGCGCCCATTCTCTCTCTCTCCCTCTATCTGTCTTTCTCTCTGTGTCTGTCGCTCTCAAATAAATAAATAAAAAAAAAAAAAAAAAGAAAAAAAAAAGAAAATGGCACCTGAAGAAAACATCTGAGGTTGTCCTTTGGCCCTCTTATGCACACACACACGCGCACACGCACACACACAGAAACAGACAAAAGAATAGCTGGTACATGCATGGCAGCCTTCAGTAGAGGAGGGAAGAAAGGAGTAAAGCAAGTGAAGGGTTGGGGGGAAAACTCAAGCGTCTACAAGCTCAGTAGTCCCAGCAGTCCCTGAGCGGGAGTGACCCCATGGCCCCTGCTCTCCTGATGCTGTGGGCCCACCCCTGGTTTCTCTCACATGGGCCTCAGCATAGCCATCTTGACTTCAGACTCGAAGTAACAGCTGCCTGAAGGTGCTGAGTGACACCAGTTCCCTCTGGCCACTATAATCACTGTGTGACACTGTTACAGCCACCACTGTCTCCCTTGTAAGACCAGGACGTGGGAACACCAGCCCTTCTTTGATTACCTAAGCTCAGCCTAATGCCCACAGAAATAATAGCAGCTAAGTCTAACTGCGTGCTGACTACGTGCCAGGCATCTCTCTGACCTCTTTATGGGGACCTCTCGTTAACACCTCACTACGTTGTTTCTAATTTACAAATGAGGACACTGAAGCCTGGAGAAGTTATGTCAGTTGACTAAGGTCACACAGCTAATGAGAATGGGAACCAAGCCACAGAAGCAGGCGAAAAGGAGAGCTGCCCGGCTTTACTCTGCATAAGATCCTGGCTTCAGAATGACTCCCGCTGTACTGATTCAGAGCCTAGGAGTGAGGATGCTCAGCTACTCAGGTGGGCTGGGCGTTAACTGCAGAGAACAGTGAAACGGATGCTGGTTGACCTGTAGAAATGCAAATGAGCTGTTCTCCAGGGGAAAAAATAACTCCAAAGCTTACCACTTTACTGTCTTCTAGATGAGCCCATTTTGCATCGGATTTTCCACCTAATTTTTTTTCAGTGATCATAGGCGCTCCGCTTTCAAAGGGTATTCTTTTTCAAAACAATTTTTAAAAATATTTATTTATTTATTTATTTATTTGACAGAGGAAAAGAGGCAGATAAAGAGAGAGAGAGAGAAAGAATGGGCACACTGTAGCTTCCAACCACTACAAAGGAACTCCAGACACATGCACTACCTTGTGCATCTGGCTTACTGGGTCCTGGGGAGTCAAGCCTGGGTCCTTTGGCTTTGCAGGCAAGTGCCTTAACTGCTAACCCATCTCTCCAGCGCAGAATAGGCGTTTGCTTTTTTTCTTAATTTTTTTAAATTATTGACATCTTCCATAATTATAGAAAATAAACCAGGATAATTCCCTCCCCCTGCTCATCATTTTCCCCTTCACAAGTCCACTCTCCATCAAATCCTCTCCCCCTCTCAATCGGTTTCTATTTTATTTTGATGACATCATCTTTCCTCCTATTATACTGGTCTTGTATAGGTAGTGCCAGATGCTGCATGGCCATGGATAGCCAGGCCACTTTGTATCTGGAAAAGTGCATTGTAAGGAATCCTTCCTCTTCCACAATGGACCCTGAGCATTGGGAGGTGTGATAGAGATGTTTCAGTGTTGGGCACTCCTCCGTCACTTCTTCTCAGTGCCTTTTGGGTCATCTCAGAGGTCACCACCATCTGAAAAGAGAAGCTTCTCTAACCAAAAGTGAGAGTTGTATTAATATATGAATATGAACATTAAGAAAAGTGCTTACCAGGCAGTTTGGTGAGCATAATATACGCACTTAGCCAGACACCAGCAGGCGATATGCCCCTAGGGCTCATGACTTGCCCCATCATAAGTTTTCAGTACCAGGCATGTGTTCCCTCCCATGGAGCACACCTCTAGCCCAAGTAGACAGCAGTTGGTTTCCCCCATAACAGACATGCCATTCAATGGGCATTCTTTAAACTGTTTACCCTCCTGCTAATTTTCTTGTTAATGGGTTGGTTAAAATTGTGAGACAACCATCCTATATTTGTATGAGAGTGACATTTTTAATGCTTCAAAAATTTTACCTAGGTACCAATACTCACATAATAGCCACTATTCTAAAATGAATGAGCGACTGTTGAGTCAAAAAAATATTGGCATGGGCTGGAAGATGGCTCAGTGGTTAAAGGTGCATGTTCCACAAGCCTGCTGGCCAGAGTTTGAATCCCCAGAACCCTTGTAAAGCTAGACACAAATAGTGTACATAATGATAATCCCAATGCACCTATGGCATCAGGAGGTGTAATCAAGAGAATTCTGAAGTTCATGTACCAGTTTGACTTTCCCAGTGGCATACAAGAGAGAACTTGCCTCAAACAAGGTAGAACGAGAGAGCAACACACTAATGTTTTCCTTTGACCTCCACACATGTGCACTGGTATTCATGCAGTGGCCCATGTGTGTGCACACACACACACACATAATAATAATAATAATAGTAATTTTAAAGAATATATGGGAAGGGTGGTACATGTCTGGAATCCCAGCACTTAGGAAGTCAAGGGAAGAGAACAGAAAGTTCCAGGCCAGCCTGAACTACATAGAAAGACCCTGTCTCAGAAATACACTGGGCTACAGAGATGGCTTAGCTGTTATGGCACTTGCCTTCAAAGCCTAAGGACATCGTTTTGATTCCTCGGGACCCATGGAAGCCAGATGCACAAGGTGGTGCATGTGCTTTTAGTTCATTTGCAGTAGCTAGAGGTCCTGATGTGCCCATTCTCTCTATATATCTCTCTCTTTCTCTTTTTCAATAAATAAATATACTTTAAAAATATTGTGGGGGGGGGTTCAAGGTAGAGTTTCAGCTCTAGCCCAAGCTGACCTGGAATTCACTATGTAGCCTCAGGCTAGCCTCAAACTTACAGTGATCCTCCTGCCTCTGCCTCCCAAGTGCTGGTATTAAAGGCATGTGCCACCACACCCAGGAAAAATAATTCTTCTTAAAGAAAATGTGTATTAATCATGCTTAAGAAGGGAGGACAAACCACAGCTGAAACCTCTCAGGACCAGAGAAAGTACTGAGTCAAGCAGTGCAGAGGAGTATAATGTATTAGCTCCCCACAAAGGCACCAAGCAGCAGAAGCCACCCTGGGGAAATCCTGTCTGCAGGTTTCTTCTGGAGTTATGTGGAAATGAAACAGACCTATAAGCTCACAACCAGAACTTACCAAGGAGCAAGACAGTTCCCAGGAGAGTAAACTATGAGACTTCCAAAACCCTCCTGGGGAATCTTAAAAGAGAAAACAGCACGTGAACCAAGGTCCTGGCCCAGTGCAAACCAAATATCTGAACTCAAGATGGCCCACAGAACTTGTTTCATTTATTGTTGCTTGGAATCCAAGGGTGCTTAATAAATATTGAATGAATTTATCAAGTATCTCCCATGCAGTGAAACCATTTCCACAAAAATAAGGACAGCCCAATTCAATTAGAGACATCTTTAAGGTTATGAAGCCATTATTTTTATTTAAGGGATTATCCTAACATATATACTTAGCTCCATGTCACTGCTAATAACTTACATATGGAACTGATAGAGTTCTTACTTATCTGGGAAAGACTATGAATGGCCTATATTTCAAGTGCGCAAAAAAATGGAGAGAAACATTAAAAAACCCATTGCAATCCTCTTAGTATCTCTTCTGGGGTGGCGATGGATAGTTGAAATTTCTATTTGCAGAAGAATAATATAATACTGTGGAGCAATGAAGAAAATGAGGAAGGAAAAGCGAAAGGAACAGTGATGTGATATTATTTCCATGGTATGGGAAACTCATTTATAAGGGAAAAGTTCAACTCCCAAGAAAATTCAATTACCAAGAAATTCATGCTTTCCTAACTATGTGGCTCTCTCTCAGCTCACCACTGCTCTCTTCACCTATGGACTTTCAGCTGACTCTATTGTGAAATGAGGGAAATCAGTGGAAGATTCACTGGTCACACTTTTTGCTAGATAGCAGAACCATCTGGAGCACCAATACAGAACACATGTGCCTGGGCTGATAAAGAAGGCTGGGCTCGAGCCTTGGCCTTTTTAATATGTGATTCTGACTTACACCTGTTACTGGTTACTTTTCTTATTGCTGTGACAAAATACCTGACAACAACAACTTCAAGAAGGAAGGACTATTTTGGCTCACAGTTTGAGAGTATAATCCAGTATGACAGGGGAGGCATGGTGGTGGGAATGTGCAGCAGGTGATCACATGGCATCTACAGTCAAGAGGCAGAGATGAACGCTGATGCTCAACTTATTTTCTCATAAATATACATATCTATATATATTTTTTTTGAGGCAAAGATGAAAGCTTTTATTTGGGAAAACATAAGCTGCCAAGGCTGGTTCACAAGAGAGGAGCACAGGCAACCTGAGTTTCCAGATAGTATGCTTTATAGGGCTTTTCAGTTGGAGGAAGGTGAGAAAGGGAAATAACAAATAGCTAGGGTGTGAGATCAGGACAGTGATGAGGCAACTTACAAGATAAGGGGACAGGAAACCATGACCTGAGGATTGTTAAGCAAGGAAGGGATAAGGCTGGGCGGTCTCTTGAGGAATGTGGATGACCCATTTCCGTGTGTCTGCTGCCATCCTGCTGTCCTTGGTGACTACATTTTGGGGAGCCTGTCCTGACCTAATATTCTAGCCTTTTGTTAATGCTAAGAGATGAAGGTTAATTTTCTTATGCTGACTATAGGGGCAGATGAGTTCTTATGGGAGAGGCTGAATAACGCAGTTGATGGGTCTCCCTTCAGGGCAGGTGATGAGGAGGCAGTTCCATGATGGGTGGAGGTGGCAGTGGTGAGATCAGTATCCAGCACCAGTGTAGCGTGCTGTTATGACTTGCTCCTGAGTGAAACAGAGACTTTTCTTGTACCATCCCTGTATTGAGCTGGCTTTGGAGCAGTCACTGGAGACATCAGTTATAGAGAAGGTGAGGGAGATTGGCTTTGTGTGTCCCATAAGAGGACAGAAGGAAGAATTAAGGAGCTTGTTACCCTTGTCAACAGCTATGACATCAAAACACCAGGCACAAGGGGAAAATGAGCACTCAGAGGCAAGGGACAGAAGGCTTGGGGCAAGAAGAAGGAGGCAGAGGGGAATTTGGGGATCAGGGGAAGAGTAGGAACATGATAGAGGAGTTTTAAGTTTCAGAGTGCCCCTTGGGGTGGTGGTATACTTATTCCTAGATGAGGTAGGATAAGGGTTAAGGAAGGAGGGTGCCCAAGGAGTAGCTCTGATTCTGGCTAAAGCAAGTGGAAAGAGCTGGAGCCAGGATAGGTGAAGCAATCAGGGACAGGCAGAAGGCATGAGTTAATGAGTTTAGTATTGTAAGCCAGCGTCAGACAGGGGAGCCTGTTAGTTTGAATCTTTGTTTATGTTGTAGTTATATTTTGTAATTATATTTTTCTTACTTGGTGATTTATAGCATGTAGGCTGCCACAATTAACTGTATATTATGGAGGTCAATAATGGTACTGTAGGAGAGACTTTTAGGGACCTATGAGGAGTTGTATGACTCTCAGCATTGTCATCTGTTAGGATAGGTCAAGGCTGTGCTGACCAAGCAGCCCTCCCTCTTTTGGGAAGTCTGGAGGACTGATTTTCCTCTGATGTGACTCTCCTGTTGCAGATACACTGACTTGGAATTCATTTCTGGGTCTCCATATCCTCTCTGATCAAGAAGACAGGTAGCTTACCAGAGGCTAGAAGTTCAAGTGTCCCATCATCTCCTGTGGCCTTCTGACCTGGGAGCAGGAACCAAAATATTGGTTATCCTTTTAACTCCAATGATTCCAATTGATTTTGGCTTCTACTTATGGTTATTAATCACTCAGAGAGACTGTACATATCTTATTAGCAAAACAGATTAGTTAAAAGGGTATAGAACATATCTGGTTAGCAAAGCAGATCAGATTAGAGAATGACACAATAATTTAAAATCATTTTGATTAATACTTAAGTTTAGTTGTCAGGTGATAGTGTAAACTCTATCTGAAACATAGAAAGTATACACAGTCTATCTTTTAAGTATTTGTCAGTTATAAGTATAGGCATAACAATATTTTGCCAGTTATATTATTAATAAATTTAAGGCAACTGATTCATACTAAAAATAATATGCCAGGAAAAGATAAGACAGTATAAAAAATTGGCATCTGCATTTGAAAACAACCTTGGCTAGTACTTACCAATGTAAGTACCAGTTAACACCCCCCCCCCAAACTGGAAGCAGAACAACAATTTAAAATTATTTTTCTAGGACAGGAAACATATCTTAAGTATCATTATCTCTATATACAATGAACTTTAGATACCAAAAATGAGACAATTAAGTGAAACCTTTACTGATTATACACAGCTTAAGAATAAAATAAAATTTGGTCATTTTTGAGTTAAGCAAGCCTAATTTTAACATACATTAGAGCCAATATGACAGACACAAAGTGATTTCTTAAATAAGTCCCTTTTACCATTGAACAATTTTTAAGGCTTAACTAGAGAAATATTTATGACTGTTACAGGAAGCTTAGACAAACTATATTAACATTGTTTGTATACAGTGGATTTTCCTAAGACATGGGGAGCTTCATCAGTTTTGCTAAGAATAGAATCACAATAAGTCACTTTCTACAAGACTTAGATTATAACCCCAGTGATAATTACCCAGCAAAACCAGCACAAAGAAGGTAAGGACCACGTTAAAATTACAGAGTTTTAGCCAGGAATGGTGATGTATGCTTATTGATAGACAAGCATCATGGACTTTGTATAAACCAAATTACAATATTCTGATATCTGGAAAAGTCTGATATTAATAAAAAGAAGAGTTCACATATTTAAGGCACATGAGGCTACAGAGAGTAAACTATGAACAAAAATAAACAAGAAGTCTATCTTATGTAGTAACATTTTGGGCTTAAATATGAAGACATGAAAAATTGTACAATTTTTAAAGCTTATCAGAATTGGGATATTTTATATAATATTTATGTATGTGTATTTTTAAATAAGGAGATATAGCACTTTTAAAGCTAAATGAAATGTCTATCCAATCTATAAGTCAGTTTCTGAAATTAACTCAGCTACATCTTAACATATCCAAAGAATAGAAGAACTGAACTAAACTGCCATGATCTAATGAAAAAAGGAGACAAGTCTCATGGAAAAGAGAGGGATGGGCATGCCAAGGCCACTTGACATGACAATTTCCACATGTATGCTCCACTATGTGCATCTGGCTTTGCAAATAAGCACCTTTAGCTGCTGAGCAAAAAAAAAAAAAAAAAATTAATCTCCAAATCAAATCAACTTCATAGGACTATATTGAATTCCAAACATACACAAAATTTCATGACACCATCAATAATTATTTGAACCTTAACCAACTCTATAATTCTCTCTGTTGTACTTTGGTAAACTTGCTCAATAATGAAGTAAGTTAAATCTAAAGTGATTAAGACTGTCATTGTTGGAGGAATTGAGGAATTGCCTCTTAAATTGCAACATAACTTTGTTTAGTTTTTTTTACTGTTCACCATGAAGTAAATAATTTTCAAATGTGTGATAAATAAATACTGCTTAATGTTTTTTTAATATTTTTGTTTATTTTTATTTATTTGAGAGTGACAGAGAGAGAGAGACAGAATGGGCACGCCATGGCCTCCAGCCACTGCAAACGAACTTCAGATGCGTGCACCCCCTTGTGCATCTGGCTAACGTGGGTCCTGGGGAATCAAGCCTCGAAGCGGGGTCCTTAGTCTTCATAGGCAAGCGCTTAACCACTAAGCCATCTCTCCAGCCCCTGCTTAATGTTTTCAAATGTGGTCTATTTACTTATAAAATAGGGGGAAAAAATTTTTCTGTGAGTTTTTGTTTTTTTTTGAGGCAGGGTTTTAGATATAATAACCTTAGAAGAAGATTAAATATTAATGAGTCAATTTTAACCTTAACATTAAATGTTAAACATTTAAATGTTTAACAATTTTAACCTTAACATTTAGTTAAAAGGTTGACAAATAGAGGAATTTAGCTAACTTGGTTGGATACTCTAAATTCAGTCTTTCATGACCATTATCATGACCAGATTAACACCAATAAGTTTAAGTTTTACATTTACAGCCTGAATACCATAGTAACCTGCTACCAGCCAGGACCTTCCTTTGTTAGTCTGATATAAGTACCGGGCTAAAAGTCATTTTATATCTCAAGAAGTCTGTAATCTGATCAAGTCCTTTGTCTTTAACCTTCCATTTAAGGTTACTCATACCTTCATCCACACACTTTACTCCACAATCTATGTAACCACTCTGTAACAATCTTTTTCATCAAACATTTCCAACATTTAAAGTTTTCTCTCCAGTTTATCTTTTTAGTCAGTTCATCTCATAACTACCAACAAAAAACTTTCATTGTCCTTACCATAGACTTTTAATAAAAGGCCTTTTGAAATAACTTTCTTATAAAAGAGTAGACTTGACTTATACTATTTATCCAGAATAAACATAGATGTTATTACTTATTGATTTGGGAATTTTGTTCTTTATAACTCTTCTGAAACACTTGTTGTTGTTGTTGTTTTTCGATGTACAGTCTCACACTAGTCCAGGCTGACCTAGAATTCACTATGTAGTCTCAGGGTGGCCTTGAACTCATGGCAACCCTCCTACCTCTGCCTTCTGAGTGCTGGAATCAAAGGTGTGCACCACCACACCCAGCCTGAAACACTTTTTTTTAAATATAAAAGCATATTCAAACATAATTAGAAATTTTCTTATAAACTCGGTATCGAGTACTTCTAAATTTAAACATCCCAGCACTTGAGAGGCAGAGGTAGGTGGATCACCATGAGTTCAACGCCACCCTGAGATTACACAGTGAATTCCAGGTCAGCCTGGGCTAGAGTGAGACCATACCTCAAAAGAAAAAAAAAAGAGTAGGAGAATCTTGGGGCTGGAGAGATGGCTTAGTGGTTAAGGCATTTGCCTGCAAAGCAAAAGGACCTCAGTTAGATTCCCCAGGACCCACATAAACCGGATGCACAGATGGCACATTCATCTGAAGTTCATTTGCAGAGGCTGGAGACCCTGATGTGTCCATTCTCTCTCTCTCTCTCTCTCTCTCTCTCTCTCTCTCTCTCTCTCTCTCTGCCTATGATTTTAATTACTTTTAGTGTTCCTTCTGGGGGACACTCAGTAAAAATTGGCTATGTCATCTAGTAGAGTGGGCTTGGTGGAGAACATCCCCCACAATGAAATGGCACTGCTCAGAACAGAAATCATTCTGCAGCCTTAGGGCTATGAGCCACATAAATACTCATACACACACATTCATTTAATTGTACTTTTCATATAGACTCTAGACAACCATTTCCCCTTCACACATTCATTCATTCATTTATTTATTCAGAAGCTATGCATTCCCATTTTAAGTTTCTATTCTGTTTACAACTCTGGGGACTAAAATCAAACCTTGCTACCAGGCAGGGGGTCAGGAGTGGCTGAGGGAGCTGGAGGAGCCAGAGGAGCTGTTGGGGCCAGGTCACCGATGGCATTGGGTCAAAAGCAGAGGGTGAGGATGAGTATGGGGGGGGGGGGGTGAATGAGAGAGCATTCCTGAGACCTTGGCCAGAAGGACCTGGTGAGAAGAGCCGGTAGACCAGAGAGAAGGCCATGCACGCAGAGTGAAAAATGTTTGAATATAGGGTACTTTGGACCATTTGCCTGTACATTGGCAGAAGTTTCTTTTCAAATCAGTGAGAATTTGGAAATCAAAAAAGTACCATTCTCAGGCCATTTGGACCCATTGTCCAGCTTATGTTGTGGCCAGGCAGAATTGCACAGAAAGATAAAATGTTGTCCAAGAGCCATAGAGGCTTTAAGTTCTTAAGGAGAGAGGGAAAAAGCAAAGCAAGGGTGAGAGAAAGGAACCAGGGCTTAAGCTGGGCTTACACAGAACACCAATATCCCCGGCCGTTAAGGTGAATGGGGTCTGCACCTCCCACGTGGGCAGAGGGCGTACAGGGTGCAACTGTCAGCTTTTTAGCCTGTTAGTGGGCGAGGCGGGCGACTGCGCTCCCGATGGCAGAGTAGTTGGCAGTGAAAGATGAGACCTCAGGAGGTAGAGGGAGGGGGAAAGTGCCCCAAGATGGTTCAACTGAACCAAAAGGCGCCCCTTAGGGCATGGTAGACCAGAGAGCAAGAGACCCAAGTTGTCGAGAGTGCATCTTTCTTGAGACCTGGGATTGGGGACCAAAAGTAGCCAAGGGGTGTAGCCTGGCATGCTGGCACAGCTTCCATGAAGAGGGATTAAACCTGAGAATAGGCCAACCCAAGAAGGACACTTATGGAGAAGGAGGAAGCAGACGAGGAAGGAAGAAGAGTGAGGCCGAATTGAGGTGGGTGTGAGAGCCAGTCCCAGGCAGAGACCGCCCGAAGCCTTCAGAGGATCAGTGGAAGCTTGGTGGTCTGGTCAGAGAAAGGAGGTCTGGCCACCCAAGAGGGCAACCAGAAGCCTTCTGTATGAGTCACAGTACCAGATGTAAGGTTCAGGAGTGACCAAGACCATGCAAACCACTCTGAGACAAAGATGAAAGCTTTTATTCAGGAAAAACACGAGCTGCCAGGGCTGGCTTACAAGAGAGGTGCACATACCCCTCCCTTTTTTTTTTCTTTTTTTTTTTTTTTTTTTTTTTTTTTTTTTTGACGTAGGGTCTCATGCTAGCCCAGGCTGACCTAGAATTTACTATTTAGTCTCAGGCTAGCCTAGAACTCACAGTGAGCCTCCTACCTCTGTGTCCTTGAGTGCTGAGGTTACAGGCATGCACCAACCCACCTGGCTCTTTATTCCCTTTTATTCAGTCCAGGACCCTGGCCCGTGGAGTGAGGTCATCCATATTCAAGGTGGGTGTTCCCTCTTCAGTGAAACCTTTCAGGAAGGGCCCTTGCAAGTATACCTAGAAGTGTATATCTAAAGTCACTCTGCACCCAGCCAAGCTGACAGTCAAGATTAACCAACACCCAAGCGGAAGCTAGGCATGATGGTGAACATCTGTAATTTCAACATTGAAGAGGTAGAAGACAGAAAATCACTACAAGTTCAAAGCCAGTCTAGTCTACATAGTAAATTTCAGGCCACCAAAACTACACTAAAAGACCTGTCAAAAGAAAAAAAGTGGGCTGAAGCGATGGCTTAGTAGTTAAAGATGCTTGCTTGCAAAGCCTGCTGGCCTGGGCTCAATTCCCCAATACCCATACAAAGCCAAATGCACAATGTGGCACATGCATCTGGAGTTCCTTTGCAGTGACAAGATACTCTGCACCATTCTCCCATTCTTTTTCTCAGATAGATAAGTAAACTAAATTAAAAATAAAGCAAATTGAATAGTACTAATTTTTTAAATAAAGAATAAAACATTTATGGCTGGAGATATGGCTTAGTAGTTAAAGGTACTTGCTTACAATACAGCACCCAAGTTGAAGACCACTGCTAAAGACCACCTAGACCAAAATTTAAGCAAAAAAAAAAAAAATAGTTATCCACTTATTGGTTTTCCACCAAAGCATTTGTGATTGTGTGGATCTAAAAAAAAAAAAAAAAAAAAAAAAAAAAAAAAAAGATTTATATGTCAAAAAAAAATGGGTCTCCAGCTGCTGGGTGCCATTGTTGGGAAGTGACTGATCTTAGCGAGGGTTTTGACCTAATCAAAGGCTAAATCCCCTGGTTGGCAGATGGGAGAAAGGAGGAAGTGGGAGCTGGCTGGAGGAAGTACGTCCCTGGAGGTGTGTGTCTGAGGACATTATCTGGACCTGGCCCCTTTCTCTGACTTGCTTGCTGGCTGCTGGGAGATGGGCTTTCTTTGTGCTGCTTCCGTCATGCACAGGCCTAAAACCAACTGAGCCAGGCGACCATGGACTGAAACTCTGACACTGTCAGCTAACATGCATCTTTCCTCCTTTCACCAGTTTCTCTCAGGTGTTTGTCATGGCAATGAAGAAAATAACAGGATTCTGGGCTGGAAGGATGGCTTAGCAGTTAAGGCATTTGTCTGCAAAGCCAAAGGACCCAGGTTCAATTCCCCAGGACCCACGTTAGCCAGATGCACAAGGGGGCACATGCATCTGGAGTTTGTTTGCAGTGGCTGGAGTCCTGACAAGCCCTTTCTACCTCCCTCCCTCTCTTTCTCTCTCTCTCTCTCTCTCTCTTCTTCCCCCCCCCCCATCCTCCCTCTCCTTATCCCTTTTTCTCTCTGTCAAATAAATAAATAAAAATAAAATATTTTTAAAAGAAAACAACAGGATTCTTATAGCTCTTTTATAGTTTTTAAATAAACTTGCAGGCTGGAGAGATGGCTTAGCAGTTAAGCGCTTACCCATGAAGCCGAAGGACCCTGGTTCAAGGCTTGATTCCCCAGGATCCACATTAGCCAGATGCACAAGGGGGCACACACGTCTGGAGTTCATTTGCAATGGCTGGAGGCCCTGGCATGCCCAGTCTCTCTCTCTCTCTCTCTCTCTCTCTCTCTCTCTCTTTATCTATCTGTCTCTTTCTCTCTGTCTCTCAAATAAATAAATAAAAATAAAATAAAAAATTTTAGATAAAAAAATAAACTTGCATCATTTCTAAAATAGACTGTGGGGGCTAGAGAGATTTCTCAGGGGTTAAGGCACTTGCCTGCAAAGTCTAATGACTGGGTTTGATTCCCCAGTACCCACATAAATCCAGGTGTACAAAGTGGTACATGCATCTGGAGCTCATCTGCAGTGGCTAGAGGTCCTGAAGCACCCATTCTCTTCTCCCACCCCATCTCTCTCTGCTTGCAAATAAATAAATTTTCAAAAACAGACTGAAACACCTACTATGTAACCAAACCTACATTGTAAGAGAGTTTGGCAAATCCATGTCTTCCTGGAAACAATTTTGTTACCTTAAACAGTATTTAAGCAACAAGCCCTTACTTCTTACTACCAGGTACTTTGCCTTCTGCACACATTTTTGTATATAGTGGAGGAAACAATGAGTCTTATTATATGATACTACACATATATTGAACACTTATTTGTGTAAGGCTCTATACTAGGCACTTTAACTGGATGACCATCTTGAAGTTTTTTTAATAATCCCATGAGATAAATCACATTTTTAAAATAATTTTTATTAATTTGTGTATTGTATATGTATATTTGGTGAAAAGGGAGGCAGGGGTAGGAGGATTGCCATGATTTCAAGGCCACCCTGAGACTACATAGTTAATCCCAGATCAGCCTGGGCCAGAGTGAAACCCTACCTCAGAAAAGAAAAAAGAAAAAAAACAGAGATTAATGGAGAGAGGGAGGGATATGACAGAGAATAGAGTTATGAAGGGGAAAGTGGGGGAGGGAAGGGGAGGGAAATACTATGGTTTGTTGTCTGTATAGAAGTTCTCTCTCTCTGAGAGAGAGAGAACTTCTATACTTACTTATATAGAGACAAAACGGGTAGGCAGATACAAAAAAAAAAAAAAAAAAACTGGCCATGGAGTGGATGGGGGGAGCCGGGCATGATGGCACATGCCTTAATCTCAGCACTCAGGAGGCAGAGGTAGGAGGATCACCATGAGCTCAAGGTCATGCCGAGACTACATAGTGAATTCCAGGTCAGAGTTACAGTGAAATCCTATCTTGGGAAACAAAAACAAAAAATAAAAATTAAAAAAACTGACCATGGAAGACTGGGTGTAGGAATGCATGTCTTTAATCCCACCACTCTGGAGATGGACATATGAGGCCTGCCATGAGTTCAAGGCCAGCCTGGAGCTACAGAGTCTGTACCCAGCCTAAAACAAGCAAACAAACAAAGAAGTTGCCCATGGCCACACACCCATATAATGGAGGAAACAGTGGGTCATATCATAAGATCCTGCTCACATACTAAGTGCTGACTTTGTGCCAGGCTCTGTACAAAGCACTGTACCTGGATGAGAACACCCCCCCTATGAACCTGCTATGTGGTCAGCAGAGACAAGAGAATTGCTGGGGCTCGTTCATCAGCCAGTCTGGCACGGGCAGCACAGGGATGGAAGTTCTGGGTGTATTCTCAGTAAGAGACACTATGTCAAATAAATAACAGAGGAAAGTGATAGAGGACACCTGCCATTCTCCTCTGGCTTCCGTACACATGTTCATGGGGCATGCACCATGCACACACACACACCAGACATCATATACACCACACTACATACACTACACACAAATACACACAGAGAAAAAGAAAGAAAAATGTCCTGACATTAGATGATGGTGATACCTGCACAGCATTGTAAATATTCTAAGATCCACTGAAATGTCACTTTTAAATGTGAATTATATGTCAATCTAAAGAAAAAAAGATAAAATTTAAATCATGCAGCCACCAAACTGATCCTTGAACTTCGCCAACCTTTTGGACACCTGTGTGTTGACACGGTGTCACACTACCTCAGGAAAGGGCAGTAAACTGATACAACCTCGCCTGCCAAGGATCCACCGAGGCCATGGGAGGCAACAGGGAGGCACTCTCAGAATTCACCTGGGAGAATTCCAGCATGAAAGGACCACCTGCAGCTAGATAGAACACCTTACAGAAAGGGTTCAGAGAGAGGTCTGTTTAGGCAGGAGATAGAAAAAGTTTTTAAGGAGAAGGCTAGCTCTCAGCCAAGTTTAGAAGAGAGACAGACATGGGTAAAATGAGGAAGGATCTCAGACAACATGAGCAGAAATGCTGTTCTCCCACTGTGCAGGACCATGTCTCCTCCGCGGAGGAAGGAGCAGCACATGGTGACTGACAGGGGTGACAGGTCTTTGAATCAATGGGTCTGAGTAAAGCAAGGATGCTCACCTCGGTCCACAGGCCTCATCTCAGCCCCGGCTTGGGAGTGAAGGAGAGAGGGACTTTATTATATTTTCTATGTATGCATAAATGTTCTTTTTGCTGGGAAAATGGTTTGTAATATGTACTTGTATAAAAACGTTCTTGGGGCTAGAGGGATGGCTTAGCAAATAAGGCATTTGTCTGCGAAGTCAAAGGACCCAGGTCCAATTCCACAGGTCCCACATAAGCCAGATGCACAAGGTTGCACATGCGGCTGGAGTTCGTTTGTAGTGGCTGAAGACCCTGGTTTACCCATTCTCTCTATCTGCCTCTTTCCATCCTCTCTCATAAATAAAATTTAAAAATTTGAAGAAGTGTTTTTATAGCCAGGCATGGTAATGCACGGCTTTAATCCCAGCACTCTGGAGACAGAGGTAGAAGGATCACAGTGAGTTCAAAGCCAGCCTTACACTACATAGTGAATTCCAGGTCAGCCTAGGCTAGAGCAAAACCCTACCTTAAAAAAAAAAAAAAAAAAAAAAAAGAAAAGTTTTTATAGGACTAGAGAGATGGTTCAACAGTTAAGGCTACTTTGCCTATAAAGTCTAAGGACCCAGGTTCAATTCCCCAATACCCACTAAAGCCAGATGCACAAAGTGGCACATGCATCTGGAATTGGTTTGCATACCCATTCTATCTCTGCCTTTCTCTCTTTCTCTCCCTCTCCCTCTCCCTCCCCCTCCCTCTCTCTCTCTCTCTCTCTCTCTCTCTCTCTCTCTCTCTCTCTCTCTCTCTCTCAAATAAATAAATTAACATTCTTATATAACAGGTATATAATGAATATACCTGGTTTACATCAGATACAATAAATATATACAATAAAAATATTTAATGCTTTATTTATCTATGAGCAAGAAAGAGGCAGAAAAAGAAAGAATGGCCATGACAGGGCCTCTAGCCACAGCAAACAGACTCCAGATGCATGTGCCTTTCTGTGCATATGACTTTATGTGGGTGTTGGGGAATTGAACCCAGATCCTTGGGATTTGTAGGCAAATGCCTTAACTGCTGAGCCATCTCTTCAGCCCCATTGAAAATTTTTAATTGTTTTCAATGATTTAAGAATTTCAGAGTTCCGGGTAAGGTGGCGACATAGGAGCCATGCCAAACTAGCCTAGCAAGAGATTCAAGCCAACCCACAGCAAAATACACTCTTCTTCTGAAAAGTGAAAGTGTGTAGGGTTTTTATTAGCCATAGCAGAGAAGCAGGAGAGACCAAGGTCCACCAGAAAGGAGGAGACAGCCAGAATCCCACTAAGGTGCTTGCGGCCCCAGTACACTTGAGCTGCGCTATCCATGCAACCTGCCCGGCACTGCCTGCCCAGTGCTGCCCACCAGGCACCAGGCTTCAGGAGCACAGACCAGATGAGGGGATTTTCCAACCTCATCAGCCTCCTTGCAAGATCAAGAAACCTGAAGGAAGCCAGGCGTGGTGGCGCACGCCTTTAATCCCAACACTCGGGAGGCAGAGGTAGGAGGATCACCGTGAGTTCAAGGCCACCCTGAGACTACATAGTGAATTCCAGGTCAGCCTGGGCTAGAGTGATACCTTACCTTGGAAAAAAAAGAAAGAAAGAAAGAAAGAAACCTGAAGGAGAGACAGTGGAGATCAGCTAAGGAGCTGCTGAAAGAGGTAGGACCAGCTAAGCAGTTCTAGACAACTCAAGGCTTCTTGCACTCTCCCATCCCCCAACCATCAGAACAGCAGCACGACACAGAGGGATCAAGGTGGGCACTTAGCACTGGTGAGATTGGAAACCACCTCAAAAGGTGTTATTTTGTTAAGGCCTAGCCAGGCGTGGTGATGCACGCCTTTAATCCCAGCACTCAGGAGGCAGAAGTAGGAGGATCGCTGAGAGTTCAAGGCCACCCTGAGACTATATAATGAGTTCCAGGTCAGCCTGGACCAGTGTGAGACCCTACCTTGAAAAAAAAAAGGGGGGGTGGGCTGGAGAGATGGCTTAGCGGTTAAGCACTTGCCTGTGAAGCGAGGACCCCGGTTCGAGGCTTGATTCACTAGGACCCACGTTAGCCAGATGCACAAGGAGGTGCACACATCTGGAGTTCGTATGCAGTGGCTGGAAGCCCTGACATGCTCATTCTCTCTCTCTCTCTCTTTCTCTGTCTGTCACTCTCAAATAAATAAATAATAATAAAAAACTTAAAAAAAAAAAAAAGTAACAAGACCAACTGACAAAAAAGCAGCTACATAGACCTGCACTGGAACTGCTAATCTTTCCTTCCATGTCAGGGCAGGTTAGGGGTTACATGTTCTTAGTTTACCATTCTCAATTAAGCTGTATTTGGGGGTTGACTATTGGTGCCTTTGATGCTTTCAGATTTATAAGGCCTTTGTCTTTTGCTTCTATTATTATTGGGGGCAGGGTCTGATTCAGATCCAGGCTGACCTGGAACCCAATTTGGAACAGAAATCTCAACCTTCCAGCTGACAGGATTAAGGGTATAGAGCAATACACACCCTTAGGGATTTTGGCTTTATAGAGTTATCTGTTTTAATCCCCACACTTGCATACTCTGTGCTGGTTTTTATTGAATGTGTATATTGATCAGCTGTTTAGAATTTGCTGGTAATTTGCTCAACCCAGCCCAATAGAATACTTGAATAGCAGCCAAACTCAACACCTAGTATTATTTCTGTGGTTGGATTGGAGTACAAGAGATACACTTGACACCTTAGACTCCTACTCTGAAGGTACGTAAGTTGGATTTCCAAATCTAAAAGCACTGCAGATTATTAGATTATTAGAAAATCAAATCAATTTAGGATGCAAAAATTGCAACATTATAATCCAAAAATACAAAAAATAAAAACAATACAATTCTACCAAAAATTATAAATCCATCATAAATGGCCCCCAATGAGATTGTTTTAGAAGAAATGCCTGACAAAGATTTCCAAAAAATGATTTTATCTATACTCAAAGAAATCAAAGGCATGAAAGAGGAAAACAAAGGAAATAAAGAAGAAAACAAACTCCTGAAGAAATTCCAAGAGAACACAGGAAACCACCTTAATGAAAAAAGGAGGTCATTACAAGACATGAGTAAGGAAATAGAAACACTGGTGAGGGCTGGAGAGATGGCTTAACGGTTAAGCGCTTGCCTGTGAAGCCTAAGGACCCCGGTTCGAGGCTCGGTTCCCCAGGTCCCACATTAGCCAGATGCACAAGGGGGCGCACGTGTCTGGAGTTCATTTGCAGAGGCTGGAAGCCCTGGCACGACCATTCTCTCTCTCTCCCTCTATCTGTCTTTCTCTCTGTGTCTGTCGCTCTCAAATAAATAAATAAATAAATAAAATTTAAAAAAAAAAAACACTGGTGAAAAACCAGGCAAAAATTCTACCTCTGAAAAATACAGTCAGTCATATAAAAAACTCTGTGTAAAGTATCACCAGGAGAATGGATAAAGGAGAGAACAGAATATCTAAACTAGAAGACCAGGTGGCAGATCTAATACAATCCAACAAAGGTAAAGTCAAACTAATAGGAAGGTAAAAGTGGGAATTTCAAGATATCTGGGACACTACGAAAAGATCAAATATAAGAATTCTGGGTATAGTAGAAGGAGAAAAATTTCAATCCCAAGGCTTAGTAGGTGTTTTCAACAAAATCATAGCAGAAAATTTTCCCCAAATTGGAAAAGAAATGCCAATGCAGATACAGGAAGCTTTTAGAATACCAAACAGACAAAACCAGGAAAGAACCTCTCCTCACCATGTTATAATTAAACTACTAAACACACAAACCAAAGAAAATATATGGAAAGCAGAGAGAAAAGCAAGTCACCTACAAAGGCAAGTCCATAAGGATTACAGCAGATTACTCAACACAAACTTTAAAAGCCAGAAGGGCTTAGAATAATGTGTTCCAAGTTCTGAAAGATAACAACCGTCAACCAAGATTACTTTATCCTGCAAAGCAATCTATCCAAACTGATGGAGAAATAAGGACATTCCACAACAAAAACAGGCTAAATTTATGACAACTAAGGCAGCTGTACAGAAAATACTTAAAGGAATCCTTCATGCTGAAGAGAAAGCAAAACACACACATGAAGAAATGGGTAAAAATAAATCATACTCAAATAACATTTAAAACAAGCAAGTAAAGGGAAAACAGGAATCTCTACAAACCAAGAAGAATGGAGAGAATAAATACATGCTTTTCAATAATAACTCTTAATATCAATGGCCTCAATGCCCCAACCAAAAGACACGGGCTTGCAGACTGGATTAAAAGGCAGGATCCCATCATTTGTTGCCTCCAAGAAATTCATTTCTCAATATAATATAGACACTGTCATAGGGTGAAAGAATGGAAAACAGTATTCCAAGCAAACAGGACTAGGAAACAAGCAGGGGTTGCTATTCTAATATCTGACAGAGTAGACTTCAAACCAACATTGGTGAGGATAGATAAAAAAAGGTCACTTTATATTGATTAAAGAAACACTGCAACAGGAGGACATTACAATCCTAGACATAGGCACCTAACATGGGGCTCCAAATTTCATCAAACAAACACTATTAAACTTAAGACCACAGATAACACCAAAAGCAATTGTAGTGGGTGACTTCAATACCCCACTCTCATCAATGGACAGGTCATCCCAGCAAAAAAAATAAACAGAGAGACATCTGGATTAAATGATGTCATGGAACAAATGGACCTAACAGATATCTACAGAAAATTCCATCCAGTCCTGCAGAATATACATTTTTATCAGCAACACATGAAACATTCTATAAAATAGACAATATATTAGGACACAAAGCAAATTTTAACAAATACAGGAAAACTGAAATAATCCCTTATACCTATCTGACCTCAGTGGGATTAAACTACAAATCAGCAACAAGAAAAACTACAGAGCATACACAAATTCATGGAGGCTAAACCACGTGCTATTGAATGATGAATAAGTCATTGAAAAAAATCATAAAGGAAATCAATAACTTCATAGAATCAAATGATGATGACAATACAACAGGCCAAAACCTTTGGGATACAATAAAGGCAGTCTTAAGAGGAAAATTTATAGCACTAAGTGCCTATATCAAGAAATGTGAGAGTTCACAAGTAAACAATTCAATGCTTCACCTTAAGGCCTTGGAAAAAGAAGAAACAAGGCAAACAAAAAAAAAATCAGTAGATGGGAAGAAATAATAAAGATTAGGGCAGAAATTAATGAAATAAAAACCAAAAAAAAAAAAAAAATCCAAAGAATCAATGAAACAAAGAGTTGGTTCTTTGAAAGGATAAATAAGATTGATAAACCCTTACCAAATCTTAGTTATTATCTTTCAGAACTTGGAACACATCATTCTAAGACCTGGCTTTTAAAGTTTGTGTTGCGTAATCTGCTGTTATTCTGGGCTTGCCTTTGTAGGTGACTTGCTTTCTCTCTCTAACTTCTTCCAAGAAGAAGAAAGAGAAAAGAGTCAAAAATTAATAAAACTGGAAATGAAAGAGGCACCATTACAACAGATACCAAAATAAATTCAGAAAATCATAAGGACATTCTTTAAGAACATATACACCTTGGGCTGGAGGGATGGCTTAGCAGCTGAGGTGTTTGCCTGCAAAGCCAAAGGACCCATGTTCAATTCCCCAGGACCAACGTTAGCCAGGTGCACAAGGGGGCACACACGTCTGGAGTTCATTTGCAGTGGCCCTGGTGTACCCATTCTTTCTCTCTCTCTTCTGGGTTGTCCCAAGGTCACTGCCATCTGAAAAGAGAAGATTCTCTACCAAAAGTGAGAATAGCATTAATATAAGGGTGTGAACATTAACAGAAGTGCTTACTGGGCAGTATGATAAGCATAGTATATACATTTGGCCAGACAACAACAGATGTTACACCCCTAGGGCTCATGACTACCCTTGTTTTAAGTTTTCAGTACCAGGGATGTATTCCCTTCCCATGGAGCAGGCCTCCAGTCCAATTAGAGGGCAGTTGGTTTCCACCATGACAGACATGCCACTGTTGCACCCATTGGCTCATTTGGCCTGGCTGGCTAATTACAAGGCTTTCAGTCGACACCTAAATTTTTGAAGTGGTCCATATTTTCCAAACAAGAAAATAAGAAAGATTTTTCTGTTTGAGAGTAGAAAAAGTGACTTGTTGGGAATGGAGGCTATTGCCACTATTCTTAGTTGCCCACCAGAACTGGATGTTAAGACCCTATTGCTAAAGACACTGTTTGCTTTGGTTACAGATCACTGTGAAATCAAAGGGGAACTGAGCTGGAGATGTCCTCCATGCTAGCTAGCTGTAATAGTGCTAGAAGGTGCAATGCAGGCTGCTGGAGGAGAAAATTCATCAACAGACTTACACAGCAACAAACCCCGCAACTAACCAAACCAAATGTGCCTATCCACTGGTGTAATAGTGGCATGACTGTTACAGGAGTTACCAACTCCTCTCTGCTTGGCTTTGAGGCCTGTTCCACGGGAGGAAATTTATGCCTTGTATTGAAAATCTAGTCAAAAGCATAAAGCCCTGTGGGGGCAGTCATAGGCCCTAGAGGGGAAGCTTCAACTATTGTTTGGCTAAATGGATATGTGTTGGGCTCTGAAAGACCTAGGCATGAGGCCTAGTGGAACCTCATGTGCCTAGCTAAAGTTTGGCGACCTGTCTCTGGCCAGCTAGGACTCAGCAAGATGCCTAATGGCTTCTGGCCTGCCACCTCCACGTGGCAATTGTAATTACCATTTCAACAGTTACAGTTTACTATTGGCCCTTACCTCTCCCCCAACCATCCTAAAATCCCTGCCTTCATCCCCAACATTATATAGTATAGGCAACTGCTCAGAGTAATAAAGCGAGTTTTTTTTTGCAAGTTCCTGCATCAAAAAGACTACCAACTCAGTGTGGTTTTTCTCTGGTGGCCAGGAGAGGCTTCTGAATCGTCCAACACTCATCATCCCCTCAACCCCTAGTGGGGATCCAGCAGGCCTGGTCCTTCCCTTGGCACTACCTACCTGCCCGGAAAGGAGCCCGGCAGATATGTTGTACCCATCAACATATTCTCTAATTATGTATCCTCTGAACATTTATTTTATGTTTATGCCCATTGATTTGTACTGCTCTCATATTTAGTCAGAGAAGATTTTTCCTTTTTTTTACAGATGGGGGTGACTACTGAGAAGACTCAAACTCTTCAAAGTGTTGAAAATAAATGATTATGGAGTGCTCAATGCTAATGAGACATCTCTACCATACCTTCCAAGACTCAGGGAATGCTGCAAAAGAAGCGATGGACAGAATGTAAGCCAAAGAATGGGGAAGAATATCAGCGAACACTATCTTCCAAACATGACATGGCCATTGTATTCATGACCTGCACTATATTGGATCCATCAGCATTCCATTATGGACGGCAGAGTTGGAAAGAAAAAAGACATTAAAATCGAACAGGGACTACTTGGAAAGAAGGGGCTCAGTAAAACAGGAACAGGACAATAAGGACAAAATTTCCTGTTTGGAGAATGACTACAGAGTTATGTGTTCCTGGGCAAAGACAAAAAGGGTCACACTAAAGTAGACACAGCCTGTAATGATTTTGCTTGGTGAGGAAGCAGTAATGTGCAGAAGTTAGCTTATAAGAACCAATGGCTAAATTCTCAAGAACTCCAAGATGCAGTAGCTTAAAACTATTAAAAGTTTTTATTTAAAATATTGAAAATTAAACTGTAACATCCAAGCTGGGTGTGAGGGCACACGCCTTTAATCCCAGCACTTGGAGGCAGTAGGAGGATTTCCCTGAGTTCAAGGCTACCCTGAGACTGCATAGTGAGTTCCAGGTCAGCCTGGGCTAGAGTGAAACCCTACCTCGAAAAACAAAACAAAACAAAAAAAATTATAACATTCAGGGAGGTAACTCAGTGATAGGAAGCCTAGCAGGTGCAAGGCTTTGGGCTAGAGTGAGACCCTACCTTGAATAATTGTAAAAAACCCCGAAAAAGTAATAAATACTCACATCCCACTAGTTCCTAATTAGATTACTACTGTACTCTTACCTCTGCCTTTTTGGTTACTTGTACATGTTTTATTATGTTTTTTTATGGTGGACATGTCATAGCAGCTCTTCCCAACTTCAGTAATATGCCTTTGTAAGCCTGAAATCAGACCACACAGAAGGATTGTATCATGGAAATTGGCTAATGTTACAAATCAGGACTCTGCTTTTTTGGCGAGCTAGTTGTTAAACATTTACCAGCACTCTAGTGGATAAAGGAGACTCGAGGGATATTAAGAAATGATGTTATGGTGTGCTGGCAAGTAACTTGGGCAAAATATCTGTTGATTCATTCAATTCACTCTTCTTAGCAGTAATGATACCTCAGGACACAAAATTCCTTCCTGGAGCTTAGGTTCTAGCAAAGAAAAACAGACCAACAAAACATTTAAAAGGTAAGATTAGTAGAGACGCTTGTGATGGAGAAGTCGCAGGTCAGGATGGGGGGAGTTGCTCACAATTTAAAATGGAAGTGTTTGGGCTGGAGAGATGGCTTAGCGGTTAAGCGCTTGCCTGTGAAGCCTAAGGACCCCGGTTCGAGGCTCGATTCCCCAGAACCCACGTTAGCCAGATGCACAAGGGGGAGCGTGCATCTGGAGTTCATTTGCAGTGGCTGGAAGCCCTGGCGCATCCATTCTCTCTTTCTCTCTGCCTGTTTCTCTCTCTGTCTGTCACTCTCAAATAAATAAGAATAAACAAAAAAAATTTAAATAAATAAATAAATAAAAATAAAATGGAAGTGTTTAAGGAGGACTTTGCCAGGTAAAAGCTGTAAGGATATGAGAGATCAGATCCCGAAGCTGAGTTTGAGGGTGGGATTCCCAGGGAAGAGAAGCCGATGGTGAAGGAGACACAGTGCGATTCAAGGAACAGTGATAAGGAAGTCTTAGGGGAAGTGGAGTGAGAGTGGAAGGTGAAAGAGAGCACACACCATCGTGGAGGTCAGGGAGGACAGATGAGGAAGGTAGGTTGTCATATTGAGATGGAAGCCATGGAGGTTCTTGGGCAGAGCACTGATGTCTTAATCTGTTTCCGGCTGCTATAACAAAATGCCTGAGGGCTGGAGAGATGGCTTAGCAGTTAAGGCATTTGCCTGCAAAGCCAAAGGATCCCTGTTCAACTCTCTAGGACCCACATAAGCCAGATGCACAAGGTGGTACACGTGTCTGGAGTTCATTAACAGTGGCTGGAGGCCCTGGCGTGCCCATTCTTTCTCTCTCTCTGCCTCTTTCTCTCTCATGCTCTCAAATAAATAAATAATTTTTTTAAAGATGCCTGAGACTGGGTAACTTATAAAGGTCATAAATGTATTCTTTAGACTTTGGGTGGCTGGGAAGACCAAGAGCACAGCGCCAGCATCTGCTCAACCTGTGAGGAAGCCCTGGGATAATAAAGCAGCGGGTATCACGTGATGAGATCAACAAACACTCATCTCAATCTCTTCCCCTTCTTAGAAAGTGACTTGTCAGGTCTGGAAAGAATGCTCACTGGTTAAGGCACTAGCCTGCAGAGCCTAACGACCAGAGTTCAAGTCCCTAGTACCCATGTAAAGGCAGATGCGCAAAGCGGCACATGTATCTGGAGTTCATTTGCAGCAGCTGGAGGCCCTGGAGTGCCCATTCTCTCTATCTCTCTTCTCTTTATCTCCTTCTGCTTGCAAGTAAGTAAATAATTTTTTAAAATGTAACTGACTTGTGTCATTCAGGGGCTTCACACTTAGAACCTCATGTACCCTAATTTCCTTCCTAAGGCCCTACTTTCAAACACCATTAACATAGGGGTCTTGGGGCTAAGTTACTGTTCACATTGATGTGGCCAAATACTTAACTTAGACAAAAGCAACCAAAGGAAGCAAGGTTTCATTTCAGTTTAAGCTCAAGGTTACAATCCACCATGGCAGGAAAGACATGGTGGCAGAAGAAGTAAGCAGAGCTGGTCACATTGTATCCACAATCCAGAAGCAGAGAGCAACAAATGCTGGTGCTCAACCCGCCCACTCCATTTTATGCAGTCTGAGGCCCCAGTCCATGGGATGATGCTTCCTGCGGTTAATGTGGGTCTTCCCACCCACATTAGCCTAATCTGGACAGTCCCT
Organism: Jaculus jaculus; assembly: GCF_020740685.1. Taxonomy (NCBI): domain Eukaryota; kingdom Metazoa; phylum Chordata; class Mammalia; order Rodentia; family Dipodidae; genus Jaculus; species Jaculus jaculus. The sequence continues at coordinate 168,277,366 of NC_059103.1, forward strand.
CACAGACTGGGGAACATTCAAACCACAGTGTCTGACAGGATCCCCTAATGTGTTTACAGAATCACTGTAGCTGCTGCATTGAGAACAAATTAAAGGTGATTCAGGACACTGTTGTCCCACTGAAATGAGAGCCATTCCTCCCAGAAGCCTGCAACTCCAAAGACTGAGCCACTTCAAAACGTGTTCAGCAATGTCATCTTGCAGCCCTTATATTTAGTCCCTACTCTGTAAGAAAATCTAAATCTAAAATTGAAAGAACACGGCTGGACACAAGGGTTATAGTTTCCCAGTAAATAAGAAAAAAATTAAATTGCAATTTGTGTTTCTGACAGGCTGGGAAATTGAGTGAACCCAATTCACCTTTGGAAGAAAAAAAAGCTAATATTAGTAAGTTAAAAATAGCACTGCAACACAGAGAGTACTGGAATAATTAGCCTTGAGAAGGGCGGTTGCCCCAGTGATCTCATGACACTTCTTCAGATGACTTTCCAAACAAAGGCAGGTAAGTAATAGGAAGCTGCTGCTCAGTGGCCAGGCACAACAGTCTGGCTTTAAAAATCTGTAATTTAGTGTTGAAGTAAATGGCACAGTGCAAACACATCAGAATCAATTAGGTGATCATTAAGGAACAAATAAAGGACATGCACTGGTATCCTGGAAATGGATCTCTTGGGATGTCCTATTATGTGTACCCTTCCCAGCATGTCATGACCATGAGCTGCTGGCATCCTCGGAAGCTCATCAAATGCACAGGGTAGGGGTGGGCAATTGAAATTGTACACTGCCATTCCATGTAGAGGCAGCAAGTTAGAGAGTTGTGTTGTTTTTTTGCTTTTTCTTAAATTGTACTCACAAAAACCAAGAGGACTCCTGGAGGATGATCGCTCTGTGGCAAGCAGGGATGTTTTCACTTTGCTGCTTACGTTAGTGAGCTAAAACAAAACCCAATTACCCTCCAAGATCAAAATCTTCAGACGCCTCGAGAACTGTTTTAATTTGGTTTTAGAATTATGGGATGGCTTCTTCCCTCCCCCACTGTTACCAGGGGTAGCCAAATTAAAAAACACTGCCAAGTAATGGAAAGTTACCTCCAGCTTTCTTTTATGACTATTTTCAATTTACAACCATTACAGTTACTCTCTTGATAGCCTCAAACACATTTCTTGGGAAATGGAATACTCCATAGCTCATCTATAGCTATTTTTCTCACCCTGTTTATTGACCCCCATCCCTTGATTCCATTCCTTTGAAAGCCTGAGCTTCAGTTCCATAACTACAATAAAAATTAAAGCACTCCGATTACATGATGACTTAAACACTCCTGGTTTGCTCTGTGATATAATCAGGGTTCCGATGTGGCTAAATTTCAACCTCTTAGCATCACAGTTACCACAGTCGCACTGTCAAGCTAACTTCAGCTGATCCACAGCTGCCTTGAGCATGTCCAGTTTCTACGATGCATGTCTTGCCACCTCTCAGCACCTGGACTAGGCCCTGCCCACAGAGTGACTACAAGTAGACACCGAGAATAATTCTGCTTCCTGTCCATAGCATTCTCTCTCTCCAAAGCTCAGAAACCACCCTCTACCATTGCTGGTATTTTAAGGCTAGTCAGCAATCCTTCTACAAGGCTCTACTCATTGATTCAATCATTATACTGAGATACTACTACTGGCAAGGAATTGTGCCAAGCATGGAAAGTCGATGGTCTGAAAATAGCTTCGTTTCCTATTGCTCAATACTGTTCTTCTGGAAGCCCCAGTTCCAACCCTCCCTCATTTCTCTTAGCAATGATGTAGAATATTTTACAGGCCTCTCTCAACCTACTTAGTCAGCCTTGCATCTAACCCATCTTTCCTTCCATCTCTCCTACTTCAGCAGAAAAACATCTCTTCCTTGTGAGTGGTTCTTTTCCACCAGTATTCTTAAATGTCTAAGTTGATTCGATAGTCAAAATAAACGACATCTCCCATGATTCTTTCTCTACTAACTCAGTCTCCTCATAGTCAAGCTTCCAGAAAGAAAAAAAAAAAAATCGATATATTCAATAACCTTATATGGCCAAAAACAAATGGAAGTGATATCTGCAGAGGAACAGATCTCGAGAGGGAAGACTGTAGGAGGGTCCACTCTACTCTTGCCCACTTCCTCCTCAAAGTCACTCCTTGATTAACCCATTTCCCATTGTAGAGAAGCAAAAGGGATGGAGTGCGGAGGAAAGTTCCATCCTCATAGAAATAAAGGAGTCACAGGAAAATGTTCCCCTCTAACAATGAGTCATATATTTTCAGAACTATGGAAACAGGAAAGATGGCTCAGCAGTTAGTAGAGGTTCTTGTTTGCAAAGCCTGATATCCATGGTTCAATTCCCCAGTATCTATGTAAAACCAGATGCACAAAGTGGCACATGCGTCTGGAGTCAAATTGCAATGGCTAGAGGCCCTGGCATGCCCATTCTCTGTGTGTGTACATATGTGTGTGTGTCTCTCTCTCCTGATAAGTAAAAAGATTTTTATTCATGTAAATGAAATTACTCAAGTAGATACTCAAATATACCATAGACAAATAGACAAAACTATTGTGAAAACTTAGCACTTGCATGTGAGAGAACCCATCCTGAGGAGAACCCTTATAGATGTGATATGTGTGAGAAAACCTTCATGCAAAGCTCAGATCTGATTTAACACTAGAGGATCCACAATTATGGGAAACCTTATAAACAGAGCAAATGTGAGAAGAGCTGCTGACACCACATAGCCCTTTCAGGACACCAGAGAACACATGCTGGTAAAAAAAAAAAAAAAAAAAAAAAAAAAAATCTACACATGTGACATCTGTGGCAAAAATTTTTAGTCATGTATCTGATGTGCTTGTCCACCAATGAAGCCATATACGTGAGAAGCCATATCTGTGCAATGAGTGTGATAAATGCTTCAGGCAAAGCTCTAACCTCCTAAGGCACCAAAGATCTCACAGAGATGAGAAACCATTTAAGTGTCTAGAGTGTGAAAGAGCTTTTAGCAGGAAACCAGATCTCATTAGCCACCAGAGGACTCATACTGGTGAAAGTCCCCACAAATGTAATAAATGTGAGAAAAGTTATCAACACCATTCAGCCTTCATTGTACATAAAAGAGTTCATACTGAGGAAAAGCCCTATAAGTGTGGAGCCTGTGAAAAGGGCTTTGGCCACAAATCAGACCTTATTGTACACCAGAGTCCATATAGGTGAAAAGCCATGTAAGTGCTTGGGATACATGAGAAGTTTTACTCAGAGTGCCCACTTAATTAGGCACCAAGCAACTCACACTCACATTTTTAAACGCCTGGAATATGACAAAAGTCTCAACTCACAAATCAGACCTTATTGTACACTGGGGAATTCACATGGAGAAACCACATCAGTAGTCTACATGTGAAGCTGGCTTCCTCTAGGTATTGATTTTGTTGCACTACAGAAAATGAGGACTCAAACCGAGGAGCTCTGTTACAAACACATTTTTCAAAAAAAGAAAGAGTAATAGCAGAAGAGCCTTCTTTGTCTGAAATGTTAAGGGAACACCTCACCTCTATAAGAAGCAGCATAATAGTGACTGGGAAGACATTCTAAGCATAAGAACCAATAAAGAGGAGAGCTCTAACATAGGAGTAAACTTGGTGGGATTGAAGCTATTAAAAAGGTCAGCAGGGGGCTGGAGAGATGGTTTAGCAGCTAAGATGCTTGCCTATGAAGCCTAAGGGCCCATGTTTGACTCTCTGGGTCCCACATAGGCCAGATGCATGAGGTAATACAGGAGCACAAGGTTGCATATGTACACATGTCTCAAGTTGGATTGCAGTGGCTGGAGAATTGGCCTGGCATGCCAATTCTCTCTCTGCCTCCCTCTCCCTCTATCCCTCCCTCCCTCCTTCCCTCTTTCTCTCTCTCTCTTGTATTAAAAAAAAAAAAAAGCCAGTCTGTTGGGCTTGCCTAAAAAAAAAAGGTCGGTGGCAGCTGGGCATGTTGTTCATGCCTTTAATTCCAGCACTGAGGCAGAGGTAGGAGAATCACTGTGAGTTCAAGGCCAGCCTTGGACTACAGAGTGAGTTCCAGGTCAGCCTGGGCTACAGTGAAACCATACCTTTAAAAAAAGGTCAGTGGGGATGGAGCAGTAGAAAAGGCTGAGTAATGCCCTTCTCAAAGAGTTCTACATCCTAATTCCTGGGACCTGTGAAATGTTACCTCGATGGCAGCAGGGTCTTTGCAGATTGGCTACATTAAGGATGTTGGGTTGGTGATGTTATCTTGAATTACCTGTCTGGACATAATGTAACCACAAGAGTCCTCACAGGGGAGAGGTGGAATAGAAGGTGAGCTGTGGGCATGGAGGGTGGAAGGTGGATGCACATGCCAAAGACTACAAGTGGCCTTTGAAAACAAGAGAAGGTAAAGAAACAGATCCCCAGCTAGAGGAAGGGTCACAGCCCTGTCCACAGCCTGATCTTACCACTTCTGACCTCAGGACTATATAAGAATACATGTAGCCAGGCGTGGTGGCGCACACTTTTAATCCCAACACTCAGGAGGCAAAGGTAGGAAGATCACCGTAAGTTCAAGACCACCCTGAAACTAGTGAATTACAGGTCAGCCTGGGCTAGAGTGAAACACTACATCAAAAAAAGCAAACAAACAACAAAAAAAGAATACATGGATATTGTCTAGGTCACTAAAAGCTGTGGTAATTTGTTACATAAGCACCAGAAAACTAACACAAGCCAAGTGAATGAGAAGACAGTAGAAAAGATAAAGTCCAACAGTTTGTTCAGTTCTGTTTGATACTGGTCCTTGTTGGTCATGATAGAGAGTTTGGATTCTAACTGGATTGTTCTAAGAAGCCATGGAGGTGAGTTAAGTACATGAGTAATATTTGTTTAATTTTATTTATTGATTATGGGGGGATCTGGGCATGATGCCAGTGAAATTGAAACACAGACATTTGTGCCATTTTTTCATTTTGTGTCTGGCTTACATGGACCAGCAGGCTTTACAGCCAAGCACCTTTAACTGCTGAGCTATCTTTTTAGTCCCCATGAGTAATATTTTTTTACCTTTTACTTCAAACACTTTGTTCTGGCTTCTATGTGAAGAAAGAGTGTAGAACAAAAGACTGATCAGAGTCTCTTGCAATAGTCTAAATGTCTTTAATCATGCTTGCAGCTGTAGAAAAAGTAAAACGCATTCAGCTTTTGAGGTATATTTTAGAGGCAGAAATGAGAGTATTTACTGGTGGGTTGGCTGTGAATTTTAAGGAAATGGGAATCGAAGGCAATTCCAGGGGTTTTTAACCAGAGACACCAAATTAAAATTGATAGCAGAGCTTCTAACTCAAATGAGGATGGAGAGAGAGCGGATGCAAGAGGGTGAGGAGAAAATCTATACTGTGTCTGTTAGACACACAAGTAAAGAGGTTACCTCAAAATGTGGATTTACAAGCTTGAAGATCAGAGGAGAATGTAGGTCAGCCATTAAAATTTTAATTCCATGGTGATGGAGATGCCTATGTCATGGATCCTACTTATCAAGGGGAAAGGGGAAAGAGGAGGTTTGAGCTCTAGGACATTTTTACCTTCAATGGCCAGCTGGAAGAGGAAGGATACACAAAGGAAAGGAAGAGTTAGTAGTGGTCTGTGGAAAGGGAAGGAAACGAGGAAATTGGATGTCTCAGAATCTACAGGGGAAAAAAGGTGTTTCCAGGTAGAAGTAGTCCACTAAGGAATAGGAAGTTATTTCCCGGGCTGGAGAGATGGTTTAGCAGCCAAGGCACTTGCCTGAGAAGCCTCAGGACCCAGGTTTGATTCTCCAGTACCCACATGGGCCAGATACACAAGGTGGCGCATGCATCTGGAGTTCATTTACAGTGTGGCTAGAAGCCCTGGCATGCCCATTCTTTCTCTCTGTCTCTTTCTACCTCTCTCTCTCTCTCTCTCTCTCTCTCTCTCTCTCTCTCTCTCTCTCTCTTTCTAATAAATAAATAAAATAAAATACTTTTCAAAAAAGAAGTTATTTCCAGCTATTTGTTCATAGGCATGAAGTGTGAATAGTGACAGAGACCCGAAAGTCCCACAAACTTAAAGAGGAAAAATGTACTCAATTCTTCATAACCGAGGTCAGCCAGCTAAGAACTAAGTTCAGGAAGTTGGTGCAGAGTACAAATAAATGACTTACTGTTTTCATGGCCACTTATTGTTGCATATTATAGTAATATACTATGAAAACTTGTATTTTATTGGGTGAATACTAACTTCCCTCTATTATGCTCTTCAATTCTTTACAAGTGATGTCAGTACTTTTATTATTTGCATCACTCCTGGAAAAAAATCCAATGTCTAGCCAGGTGTGGTGGCACCCACCTTTAATCCTAGAACTTGGAAGGCAAAGGTAGGAGGATCGCTGTGAGTTCAAGGCCACCCGGAGACTACATAGTGAATTTCAGGTCAGCCTGAGCTACAGTGACCTACCTCGAAAAACCAAAAAAAAAAAAAAAAAAGTCTGAACATTTCTTTATAAATGAGCTTGCAGATCAGCACATTTTAAAAAAATTATATTGTATAAATCATCTTCATTCAGTGAGGATGTAGCTCAGTAGTAGAGCATTTGCCTAGCAAGTATTCAGCTATGGGTGCAATTCCTAGTGTGGTCAAGAAGAGAGTGATGGAGAGATGGCTGAGCAGTTAAGGTGTTTACTGTGAAGCCTAAGGACCCAGGGTTCAATTCTCCAGTACCCAGATGCACATGATGGCGCATTCATCTAAAGTTCATCTGCAGTGGCTACAGACCCAAGTGTGAACATTCTCTCTTGCACCCTCGCTCTCTCTCTCTCTCTCTCTCTCTCTCTCTCTCTGCCTCCCTTTTTCTCTTTCTGTCTCTAATAAATAAATAAAGAAATATAAGCCAGGCATGGTGGCACACACCTTTAATCCCAGCACTCGGGAGGCAGAGGTAGGAGGATTGCTATGAGTTCGAGACCAGCCTGGGACCACACAATGAGTGCCAGGTCAGACTGGCCTACAGTGAGATCCTACTTCAAAAAAAAAAAAGAAAAGAAAGAGAGGGACTGGGCCTGATGGTGCATGCTTTTAATCTTAGCACTTGGGAGGCAGAGGTAGGAGAATTGCTCTGAGTTCAAGGCCACCCTGAGACTACATACTGAATTCCAGGTCAGCCTGAGCTAGAGTGAAACCTTACCTCAAAAACTAAAAAAGAAGCCAGGCATGGTGGCACATACCTTTAATCCTAGCACTAGGAAGGCAGAAGTAGGAGGATCAACAAGATTTCAAGGCCACCCTGAGACTACATAGTGAATTCCAGGTCAGCCTGCACTAGAGTGAGACCCTACCTTGAAAAACCAAAAAATAGGTGGGGGGCGGGGCTGAAGAGATGGCTCAGCAGTTAAGAAACTTGCCTACAAAGCCTAGTAACCTGGGTTCCATTCCCCAAAACCCACATAAAGCCAAATGCACATGTATCTGGGGTTTGTTCACAGTGACTAGAGGCCCTGACATACCTGTACTCTCTCTCTTTCTTTCTCTCTCTCTCTCTCTCTCTTTCCCTACCTCCCTCCCTCTCTCCCTCTCTCAGTCTTTCTTTACAAATAAATAAATAAAAATATTTATCAAAAAAAGGGCTCTGGGGGCTGGAGAGATGGCTTAGCAGTTAAGCACTTGTCTGTGAAGCCTAAGGACCCCTGTTCAAGGCTCGATTCCCCAAGACCCACGTTAGCCAGATGCACAAGGGAGGGCACATGTCCAGAATTCATTTGTAGTGGCTGGAAGCCCTGGCATGCCCATTCTCTCTCTCTCTCTCTCTCTCCCTCCCTCCCTCTTTGTCTGTCACTTTCAAATAAATAAATAAAAACAAAAAAAAATTTAAGGGCTTTGGAGCTGGAGATATGGCTTAGTGGTTAAGGCCATTGCCTGCAAAGCCAAAGGACACAGGTTCAATTCCCCAGGACCAATGTAAGCCAGATGCCAGATGCACAAGGTGTCTGAAGTTCATTTGCAGCAACTAGAGGCTGTGTGACAGTGTGTGGGCAGTGTGATGCAAGTTTGCCTGGATGGAGACCCGACAGAGCCATGAGGATGACCCATGGATTGCAGTAGAAACCCAGTGGAGATGCCAGGTCCATGAGATGACTGCTTAGGAAAGCTGCCGGCCCCAGATGAAGTTTTCCAGGACTGTGAGTAGCCTAGCTGGAGGGGTGGAATTGGAATGCCAGAGACTTGTTGCTGGTTAGAATTATCAGACTTGGAGATTTGCCACTAGCTAGAAATTTTGGACTTGGAGCTATAGAGTTTGCCCTTATTGTTTTAAATCTTGTATTGGTTGAATATTTCTTTGCTATGCCCAATGTTATCTTTTGCAGTGTGAGTGTTTATTCTGTGTCTTTATGGGGGGATTTTTTGTTATTATGCTTCAGTTAAAATTTCTTGGACTATAAGAATGTTTGAACATCATTGGGATGGATAAAAACTATGGGAATGTTTAAACTTGGACTGAATGCATTGCCTTTTACATCATGTATGTTTATCAGTTTATGGGGTCCAAGGGCGGGATGTGGTGGTTTGAGTCAGATGTCCCCCACAAACTTAGGCACTCTGAATGCTAGGTTCCCAGCTGATGGAGATTTGGAAATTAACACCTCCTGGAGACAGTGTATGGGGGGGGGGCAGGCTTATGGGTGTTATAGCCAGTCTCTCCTTGTCAGTGTCTGGCACACTCTCCTGTTGCTGTTGTCCACCTGATGCTGCCCAGGAGGTGATGTGCACCCTCTGCTCATGCCATGGTTTTCCCCTGCCATCGTGGAGCTTCCCCTGGAGTCTATAAGCCAAAATAAACCCTTTATCACACAAGCTACTCTTGCTCAGGTGGTTTTCTGCTGGCAATGACTACAACAGGCTACCAAAGAAATGAGCACCCCAGCCAGGCACACTGGCTAGCCTCTGTAGTCCCACCTACTTGGGAGGCTGAGGCAGAGGATCACTTGAGTCCAGGAATTCTGGGTGTAGTGTGCTATGCTGAGTGGGTACTTGTGCTAGGTTTGGCATCTGTCAATATGGCGACGGCCTGGGGAGTGGGGAAACCACCAGGTTGCCTAAGGAGAAGTGAACCAGCCCGGGTTCCCCACCTTGAGATCTGAAGTGAAGCTTGGTCCGCATCATCTCCTCCTTATCATGGTTCTTCTGACATCCCATTCTGAGTTGCCTCCCTACCTGCCCATCTGTTCGAACTAATCCAGATGCTGATACCCCAGCTTGGTCACTGGCATGCTCAATCTTAGCTAATGATATATTATTTTTAATGTTATTTTATTTATTTGAGAAAGAGAGAGAGAGAATGAGCATGCCAGGACCTTCAGCCACTGCAAACAAACTCCAGACGCATGCACCACTTTGTGCATCTGGGTTACATGGGTCATGGGGAATTGAACCATGGTCCTTTGGCTTAGCAGGCAAGCACCTTAACCACTATACCATCTCTCCAGCCCTCAGCTACTGATATTTGAGCTGAAGTGTTGATGGAGTGTAGGAGCAAGCTAGCTCCTCAGATATAAATTGAGGCCCAAAGAGGACCAGGAGATGCCACCTCGCCCTGGCACAAGAACGGAACTCTTGGCAGGAATGGAACTCGGATCTGATTGAGACCAATCTACAGTGGCCCCTGCTGCCCACAGTCTAGAGCACGCTACCTGGATAGACAGTCCAGGTGGGCTGGCCCTGGGGTCCACCCTCCAAATCTACAAACCAATCTGGTCTTCCCCTTGCAGACCTGAACCCGACACTACAAAGGCTGTGGTCTTTCGGCCCCTCCTGCTCTCATGGGGCCACCTTTAGTGCGCGCGCATCTCCCCGGCTTTTCCCAGTGTTACTTGGACACATTTGCAGCTCTACTCCAATTTCTCCTTAAAAGCCTCAATTTCTCTTGAGATTTATAAATTCCCCTTCACATTCTTGCAGCCCTACTCCAGTCTTTCTCTAAAAATCTCTATTTTTCGCAAAAGGAATCCTATAAACTATGCAGTGTTTTCTCCATGAAAGTGTGTTCTGTAATCCCCATGTATTTAAGACTCTGCTTCAGTCTGCCTTCCTGTATCCCAATCTCCATTAAGTAAACCCCACAATTTGTGATTTCCCCCTAAATAAATTTCATAATTCATAACTGACCCTCCTTGAGTTAATTTCATCAATTCTTTGCTAAAATAGAACAGAACCCAAAGTTGGGGTTCATAAGCTTGGGGAACCTTCCTGAACCCCAAAATCCTGCATCAGTGCTCTGGAAGGGAAAGAAGAATATAACACATGAAGAGAATGGAAACAATATTCCACTTCTTTTTTTAATGATTTTTTTCTGATTTATCTTATTTATTCATTAGAGACAGAGAGAGGGACATATAGAGAAAGAATAGGGTGCACCAGGGCCTCTAGCCACTGCAAACAAACTCCAGACACATGTGCCACTATGTGCCTCTGGCTTACATGAGACCTGGAGAATCAAACATGGGTCCCTATGCTTCACAAGCAAGCACCTTAACCACTAAACCATCTCTCTAGCCACAATATCCACTTCTTAAAATTCTACATCAAAACTTGTTTTAAGAAAATATACTGTAAGGGGGCTGGAGAGGTGACTTAACAGTTAAGGCATCTGCCTGCAAAGCCAAAGGACCCAGGTTCAATTCCCCAGGACCCATGTAAGTCAGATGCACAAGGTGCATGTGTGTCTGGAGTTCTTTTGCAGTGGCTGGAGGCCCTTGCATGCCATTCTCTCTCTGTCTGTCTCTTTTCTCTTATCTCTATCTCTGTTTGCAAATAAATAAATGAATGAATTTTTCTTTAAAGAAAAAATATAAAGGCTATATAAAGGCTGGAGAGATGGATTAGCGGTTAAGCTCTTGCCTGTGACACCTAAGGACCCCGGTTCGAGGCTAGGTTCCCCAGGTCCCACGTTAGCCAGATGCACAAGGGGGCGCACGCGTCTGGAGTTCGTTTGCAGAGGCTGGAAGCCCTGGGGCGCCCATTCTCTCTCTCTCCCTCTATCTGTCTTCCTCTCTGTGTCTGTCGCTCTCAAATAAATTAAAAAATTTAAAAAAAAAACAGAAAAAATACAAACTGTGAGGGCTGGAGGGATGGCTTAGCAGTTAAGGCACTTGCCTGTGAAGCCTAAGGACCCAGGTTTGATTCCCCAGTACCCACATAAGCCAGATGCACAAGGTGGCAAATGTGTCTGGAGTTCATTTGCAGATGCACATGATGGCATATGCATCTGGAGTTCATCTGCAGTGGCTAAAGGCCCTGGTGCACCCATTCTCTCTCTCTCTCTCTCTCTCTCTCTCTCTCTCTCTCTCTCACCTGCCTATTTCTATCTTTCTTAAATAAATAAAATATTCAAATATGCACATATATATATACACATACACACACACACATATATATATATACTGTATATATATATATATTTTATATATATGTATGTGTATATATATATGTATATATATATATGTGTGTATATATATATATGTATGTATATATATATATATATATATATATATATATATATGGATGTGTCTCTTTTAAGACAAGCTTTTTTAATTTTTATTTGATTTTATTTTTTTCTTTTTTAATATCTCATTTATTTATGTATTTATTTATTTATTTGACAGAGAAAGAGGGAGGGAGAGAAGGAGAGAATGGGTGGGCTTCCAGCCACTGCAAACAAATTCCAGACACATGTGTCCCCTTGTGTATCTGGCTAACGTGGGTCCTGGGGACTCAAACCCGGGACCTTTGGCTTTGCAGGCAAATGCCTTAACCACTAATCCATCCCTCCAGCCCTGTTTATTTATTTGAGAGAGGCAGAGACAGAGAGAGAGAATGGGCATGCCTGGGCCTCTAGCCACTATAAATGAACTCCAGATGCATGTACCACCTTGTACATCTGGCTATAAATGGGTACTAGGGAACAGAACCTAGGTCCTCAAGCTTTGCAAGCAAGCACCTTAGCCACTGAGCAATCTTTCCAGCCCCTAAATCAAACTTTTATAAACACTAGAGATTATTAGGGACAATTAAAACATGTAGAAAAATGAAATGCTATCATATTTAAATTTAGGAGTACATAGTCCATCTGAAATACTGTTGTTGTTAAGGACAGAAGTAGTTCTCTTTTTCTACGTAAACAACAAATTGTGTGTATTGGGTGTGGGGTAAAAACAAATTTATGTGCCAATGTGCATACCAGTCTCTTACTAAGCCTGGAGCTTCCCAATTTTTTAATTAGACTAGCTGACCAAATGATCCTCCTGTCTCGACCACAACATCCATCAGAACTGGGGTTGTAGGCATGCATTACAATGTCTGACTATTTACATAGATGCTGGGAGTCAAACTTAGTCAGGTCCTCGGGCAACTGCAAATTCTGTTTTGGAGCTTGGCCATGTTGCAAACCCATTCCTTTCCTTAGATGAGGGCGCTATCTGGTGGGAGAAAAGGGGAAAGAAAACAGCAAATACAGCAGCATCAGAAATGCCTGGTGAGAGCGGTGCAAAACGCTCATGAGCTTGAAGAGCAGCCACTCTCTCTAGAGCTGTAATGTCCCACATGCTAGCCACTAGCCATGGGTGGCTGCTTAGCTGTTAACATATTAAAGTTAAAAATTCAGATACTTAGTCAGGCTAGCCACGTTTTAAGTGCTCAAAACCACAAGCTGCTAATGGCTACAATATAGAACACACAAATACAGAATCATTTGTGGATGAAAAAAAGGTTGCATGGGGAAGCACTTTAATTCTGAAGAATTTAAAAATCGATTTTTTTAAGTTTAGAGAGACTTACTAAATTAAGAGAAAAAGAGAGAGATTATGAAGAGCTCCTGCCCATGAAAAGGCAGGAGGGGTTAAAACACATAGGAGACCCAAAGTGAGGTCATTTATAGGTTCTCAGTGGACGCTGAGATAACCAGCCCTGGTGCCAAGTTTTTTTTTTTTTAATTTAAGTATTTTATTTATTTGGGAGAAAGAGAGAATGGGCACATCAGGGCCTCTAGCCACTGCAAACAAACTCCAGACACATGTGCCCCCTTATGCATCTGGCTTATGTGGATCCTGGGGAATCAAACTGGGGGGTCCTTAGGCTTTGCAAGCAAGTGCTGTAACTGATAAGCCATTTCCCCATCCCTGATGCCAAGTTTTAGAGCTGACCTAACCAACCACAATGCCAGGTTCAGGTTTAATCCCTCCCAGGAATCTTAATTCTACGAAACCCCTGCCTAGGGAGGAACTCGGGATGCTTATGGAAAAACAGATCTAGGGAACTTCTTTAGACAAGAGATAAAGGAGAGGGCAGATTCTTCTCTGATCTCCAGCAGAGCTTGTAAGGGTAGACTCAGGACAGTCCCTGCTTTTACTTCCAAGGTCCTAGTCACCCTTAACTGCCTCAAGCCCCACATTGAAAAAGCAATAATCCTGACTGCCATTAGGGAATTGAGGTGAGGACCCATCTGGTTTCTTCCAGATGAGTGGAGTCATTGGGTATGAGAATTGGGGTACTTCTCCCGTGGGCCTATCTAAGGCACTCTGAAAGTGCATAGGTAGAGTATAGGAAGAGAGTCCCAAAAGAAAAGGTTGGGAAGAAATAATAAAATCAAGGCATTGTCTTGGGGGGGAGACATAGGCATTTTGTAAATTGGGGCTCTTCAAGGTTCCCATTCTTACAGACTTTCACACCTTGGTAGGTGCGCGAAGGGACCTAGGTAAATGGAATTAGATTGTCACAGGACCACCTGAGTGTGAACTGACTTTAAACCAGAGGAGATAGAGTTACTATTATCAGAAATGACAGGCATCTTTCATCATGAAGATCCAGAAATCCATTCCTAAAGCTGCTCACCAAATGGCATGGTGGTGTCTGGCATGGGCTATATCTGTTCTTATAGATCTTGTAAAGCAGAAAAGACATTATCAGAATTGTCAATAGCATATGACCTTGAAAATGGCATAGATGTCACTCTGAGTAAGTACTTTACGTCCTGGCTATCAAAGTCACTTTTGGATGGCTGAGTTGTCTCTCTCTCTCTTTTTGGTTTTTCGTGTTTGGGTGTCACTCTAGCCTGGAGTCTCAGGGTGGCCTTGAACTCATGGTGATCCTCCTACCTCTGCCTCCCGAGTGCTGGGATTAAAGGTGTGTGCTGTTTAATCCCAGCACTCGGGAGGCGGAGGTAGGAGGATCACCGTGAGTTTGAGGACAGCCTGATACTATATAGTGAATTCCAGGTCAGCCTGGACTAGAGTGAGGTCCTACATCAAAAAAATCAATAACAATAATAATAATAAATTGCATACAACTTATGCAAGCAAAACAGTCAAATGACTGTTATTATTCTTAGAGGAGAAATGAACTGCCCAGCTTTGTCTCTCTTTTAAAATGCAGAAGGTGGGGCTAGAGAGGTGGCTCAGCAGTTAAGATGCCTGCCTAAAATGCATAAGGGCTTACACTTGATGTACAAGCGGGGCTACCTGAGATTGGATCTCCAGAACCCTTATAAAGTGGGACAGAGTAACACAAGGGTTTGTAATCCCTGCAACAAGGAGGAAGATGGGGACAGGAGGATTCTGTATAAGCCCACAGGTCAGTTAGCTGGACAAATGCAGCAATAAACAAGAGGCTTTGCCTCAAACAAGGAGGAAAGCAAGAATCAACACCCAGAGGTTGTACTCTGATCCGCCCACATGCACCTGCACTCATACAAATGAACACGTCTACATACACACACGTACCTATCATATACACACAAGTTCTAAAAAGGAAACAAATTGCCCAGCTGCAGGCAGGCAATTTATTTACTTTAACTGTTTAATCCCAGCACTCAGGAGACAGAGGTAGGAGGAGCATTGTGAGTTTGAGAACAGACTGAGACTATATAGTGAATTCCAGGTCAGCCTGGACTAGAGCGAGGCCCTACATCAAAGTAATAATAATAATAATAAATTGCATACAATTTATGCAAGCAAAACAGTAAAAAGAATATTATTCTACGAAGAGAAATGAACATGTCAAAGAATAACAAGAAATGAGTCTGTCAAGTCAGACAGCAGCAGATAAGTCAGGCTTATTTACCACATAAATGAGCTTAGATTTGATCCTATGTGTAGGAGGCACCAAATTAACTCTCAGCTCAACTCAGAGTGCAGGGAAAACACAGGCTGCTTTTAACTGCATATCTTATGCAACATCCCAGTGGCAAGAAAGAGGATGGAAGAATAGTATCTAACCTTCAGTTGGAAGGTCCTCAGTGAAGAATATGAGTGAGGTGAAGTCCAGCTTTCCTAAGATTGGCTCTGAGTAGAATTCTGGTGGGAGACCCTCAAAGGCAGGTGTTCCCCAGCCACAAAGAGACTGAAGGAAAGCTACCACGTCCTCCCTCATGTTTGCCCCCAGTGGTCTTTAGATGGGGAGAATAAAAGAGAACACAAGAAGTGATGGGGGTTTCATTTTTTTTTGTTTTGCTCTGATTTTATTTATTTATTTGAGAGAGGCAGAGAGAGAGAAGGCGAGAGGGAGAGAATGGGCGCACCAGGGCCCCTAGCCTCTGCAAATGAGCTCCAGGTGCATGTGCTACCTTGTTCATCTGGCATATGTGGGTCCTGGCAAATTGAACCTGGGTTCTTTAGCTTTGCTGGCAAATGCCTTACCCACTTAGCCATTCTCTCCAGCCCCAGGAAGTGATGTTTTGAAGGGTTGAGCCAGATTTTGGTTAATACCAAGAGGGGGAAGACAGGAGCCTAAATATCACAAGTGTTGGGGAGGACTTTGCCAGCAAAGTTATGAATGCTGCAGTGTACAGTGGGAAGGAAGTGGCGGGAGGGGGGAGGGGCCAGGGCCAAGAAAGCAAAGAAGAATAAGATAGGAAAGGTACAGAGAACAAAGGAGCAGAAACAAAGCAGGTGGAGAAGATAGACCTATCTTTCTGTGATAGTCATAGTGGACACACATGGACACAGGACACTAAGAGGTCACACTGGAGCTTAGAAGGAAGCCAGCTCCTTGCTGATAAGTCCTCCTAGCGCTAGAAAGTGCCTGGCAAGCACTGGAGGAAAAGTACCACCAACAGCATGAGGGATCAGGGAACCCTACAAGGTACACAATCAATCAGCCAGGCAAGATGACCCTTGTTCAGTAGTGACCCATAGCCTATGTGGTAACCGACTTCTATCTGATTAGATATGAAGCCCTCTCAATAGGACAGAATTCATACCTGGTACTGAAAACCAAGTGAGAAACCTGTAAGCAGGGAAGTCATAGAGTCATAGACTGTAGAGAGAAGCCTCCACTGTATTTTTTGGCTAAGAACAGTGGGTAAACCCATCAAAAGTCTCTTAGCCAGGTGTGGTGGCACACGCCTTTAATCCTAGCACTAGAGAGGCAGAGGTAGGAAAAATCACTGTGGGTTCAAGGCCAGCCTGAAACTACATAGTAAATTCCAGATCAGCCTGGGCTAA
This sequence comes from Jaculus jaculus, assembly GCF_020740685.1. Taxonomy (NCBI): domain Eukaryota; kingdom Metazoa; phylum Chordata; class Mammalia; order Rodentia; family Dipodidae; genus Jaculus; species Jaculus jaculus. The sequence goes on from NC_059103.1 coordinate 168,293,895, forward strand.
AGAAAGACCCTACCTCAAAAAACAGAAAAAGAAATAGAATATACAAGGGGCTGGGCATACTTCTGCTAATTTTTTTACCAATGTCCTTTCATACTTCATATTTAAATGACTCACAATGAGAGTTTTTCATTTCACAAGATTTTTCTTCCTATGTCCACATATCCATCAATTCACAGGATATTAAGAATCTGGCTAGCCAGGTGTGGTGGTGCACGCCTTTAATCCCAGCACTCGGGAAACAGAGGTAGGAGGTTCGCCGTGAGTTCGAGGCCACCCTGAGACTACATAGTGAATTCCAGGTCAGCCTGGGCTACAGTGAGACTCTACCTGGAAAAAGGAAAAAAGAAAGAAAGAAAGAAAGAAAGAAAGAAAGAAAGAAAGAAAGAAAGAAAGAAAGAAAGAAAGAAAGAAAGAAAGAAAGAAAGAAACTGGCTATTCAATCTAAAATTTTAGCCAAGGAAAATATAGTCAACCTGTAGGCACTAGATAAAATTTATATTGAGAAGCTTCAGAGGTACAGATGTCAATGTTACAGGGAAGAAATCAGAGTTACAGCCAAAGTCTTTACTATTGAGTGGATTTTAAGTGAATGGGGTCCCGTGGGCTTTCCCCCCACTGCAGACACTGCAGGAGGCTGAAAGGGAAAAGCTGCAGGATGCGGCAGCAAGACTGTGTCCCTCCGCCCTCCCCCTCCCCCACCCCTGGAGCTTCAGTTCTTTCCAGTGATAGTAGAATAATGCTCACATAATGAGTCTGGGCTATTTTTATGACCCAGTTGCTATAACACACAGTGCATAGGCAGAGCAAAATCAATCAAGGGATGCATCCGTTTTTATTAAAGAAGGGCAAAATCCCTAAAAATGATGATGGTTGTTGATTAGACCCCTTGCCATTATTATAAGGAGAGCTGAGCTTATTTTGTTTGAGCAATGTTAATCACTAAGACTTTTACATATGTAGCTCCATCTTGAGGAATGATTCACATAGGAAAGTAGGCAGGGCTAATAGCTTCCTGTTCCGGCTACAATAAGTCCATGCTTCACAGCATTTCAGGTCTAATACCTTTTATTTTAAATTGGCCCTTTTTTTAAAATTTTTTATTTATTTATTTGAGAGCGACAGACACAGAGAGAAAGACAGATAGAGGGAGAGAGAGACAATGGGCACGCCAGGGCTTCCAGCCTCTGCAAACGAACTCCAGACGCGTGCGCCCCCTTGGGCATCTGGCTAACATGAAACCTGGGGAACCGAGCCTCGAACCAGGGTCCTTAGGCTTCACAGGCAAGCGCTCAACCGCTAAGCCATCTCTCCAGCCCAATATTGGCCCTTTTTGACTATCTTTTTTAACTATTTATTTGAGAGAGAGAAAGAGAAAATGAGTGTACCAGGGCCTCTAGCCACGGCAAACCAACTCTAGATGCATGTGCCACCTTGTGCATCTGGCTTATGTGAGTCCTGGGAAATGGACCCTGTATCCTTAGGTTTTGCAGGCAAGAGCCTTAACCACTAAACCAGCTCTCCAGCACTTATCTTTTTATTATTATTTATTTGTAGACAAAAAGAGATAGAAGACAGACTGTGATAGAGTGAAGGAAAATGAATGGGCGCACCAGGCCTCTAGCCACAACAAACAAATTCCACATGCATGAGCCACTTTGCTCATCTGGCTTTAAATGGGTACTGGGTAATTGAATCTGGGCCATCAGGCTTTGCAGGCAAGCGCCTTAATAGCTAAGCCATCTCTCAAGCCCAAATGTTAGTTCTTTCTATAGGAATTAATGGTTATGCTTAACTTTTTTTCCTTTTTTAATATTAGTATATCTATGTGTATGGTATGTGTATATGTGTGTGTATGTGTAAGAGTGGGCATGTACATTACATGGTGCATGTCCACATTTGGGTTCTTGCTTTCCACCTTGTTTGAGACTATTCATTGCTATGTATGCCAGGCTGGCTGGCCCTGGGGCTTCTGGGGTTCTCCTGTGTCCACCTCCCATCTCATCATAGGAGGGCTGGGATTACAGGCTCTTGCTACTGTGTCTGGCTTTGCATGGGTTCTCAGTTCATCAGTCTTGCACAGCTAGCATCTTTACCCACTGAATCCTTCCCCCAGTCCGTTTTTGATAGATGAGTGAAGTCTTGGTGGTTTCCTTCAGATGCAATAAGAATCTCAAAAGTTCTGAAAGGCAAAATTCTGCAGTCTCCTCCCACATGCCTTTCTCCTTTCACTTGAATCCAGCACACGCTGACAAGTCTCTGAAACCCACAGTCTCTGTTTCTGAAACCACCTGTTACCTCTGTCCCAAAAACTGGGTTAGATGACCCTTGCAGGTGGATTCCAAGAAGCTTGTGACAAGATCGTGATGCCAAATAGCAGCTGTCATTGGGTGGCTGAGCACTCAGTGTGCCCAAGGCACTGTACTGAGAGTTTTGCATACTTAATTTCACTTATTTACTTCATAGGAACTTTATTATCTGATATACCCGGCCTTAGATATCCGCACTGCCCACTCTATCTACCTCACTCAAGTCTTTAATCAATGGTGCCTACTCTGTCAGGGCCTCTCTGGCCACTTCAGGTAGTGTTCAACCCACCCCACTCCTTCAGCCCTTCCTTTCTTTCTCCCCTACTTCACTTTTTCCCCAAAATTTATCACCATATGTATATAGTATATAGTTCTCATCTAATCCTTCACTACTAGAATGTAAACTCTACAAGGGCAAAATTTTTTGACTTGTGTTTGTTGTCTGTTGTTTGTTTTTGTTTTCTGTTGTTTTATTTAATTAAGAGAGAGAGAGAATGGGTGCACTAGGGCCTTCAGCCACTGCGAATGAACTCCAGACACATGCACCACCTTGTGCATCTGGCTTACGTGGGTCCTGAGAATCAAACCTGGGTCCTTTTGCTTTGTAGGCAAGTCCCTTAACCTCTAAGCCATCTCTCCAGCCCTGTTGTTTGTTTTTACTAAAGTATCCACTAAGCCGGGTGTGGTGGCGCATGCCTTTAATCCCAGCACTTGGGAGGCAGAGGTAGGGGGATTGTCATGAGTTCTAGGCCACCCTGAGACTCCATAGTGAATTCCAGGTCAGTCTGGGCTAGAGTGAGACCCTACCTCGAAAAATCAAAAAAAAAAAAAAAAAAAAGTATCCACTAAGTAGATACTCAGGAAATAGTTATTAAATAATGGAACAAAAGATAAAACCAATGAAAAGATAAGATAAATGCTTATTTTCCACTATACTGACTTTCTCTTTTTTAATATTTTATTTATTTATTGTGGAGAGAGAGGGAGAAAGAGGGCATGCCAGGGTCTCCAGCCACTGCAAACAAACTCCAGACACACGTGGCACCTTGTGCATCTGGCTTACATGGGTCTGGGGACTCGAACCTAGGTCCTTAGGCTTCACAGGCAAGCACCTTAACCACTAAGCTATCTTAATCACCCAGCCCTATAGTGAATTTCTGATGCCATGTGGCAGTGATTCTTATTCACAGCTGATGGAGACCATCTGGAGATGCTGGAGCTGCCTACACAGCCACGATTCCTCCCTGACTATGGGCGCCTTTCGGAAGCAGCGCCACCACAGGCGCTGCGGGTACTGGACCTCCAGAGGGAAGCTTCCGTCTCCGCCATCCGCCCACGAATGTGGCCCATATGCTGAAGGGAAGGCCATGTGCACCCGCCTCCTGAAATTCCACGGCACTTGCAGAGTTTGCTCCATGCAGATCTCCAGGGAGACAGGCACAAAAACATGACCAACCTCACTTATTAATAAGTTCAATTGGTGCAGGATGATACAGTCATAGTATCTGGACTTTATTTGCCCATTCTCTGTCTGTCTCTCTCTCTCTCTCTCTCTCTCTATCTATCTATCTCACAAACACACACACACACAAATAATTAAATAAAATATTTTTTTTAAAAAATCTTTTCTGGCCAGGCGTGGTGGCGCATGCCTTTAATCCCAGCACTCGGGAGACAGAGGTAGGAGGATCACCGAGAGTTCGAGGCCACCCTGAGACTCCATGGCGAATTCCAGGTCAGCCTGAGCCAGAGTGAGACCCTACCTCGAAAAACCAAAAAAAAAAAAAAAAAACTTTTCTGGCCAGGCATGGTGGTGCATGCCTTTAATCCCAGCTCTTGGGAGGCAGAGGTAGGAGGATCGCCAAGAGTTCGCGGCTACCCAAAGACTTTATAGTGAAGTCCGTCAGCCTGGGATAGAGCAAGACCCTACCTCAGAAAAATTTAAAGAAAAAAAAAAAAAACTTTTCTGAGGGCTGGAGAAATAGTGCAGTGGTTAAGGCATTTGCCTGCAAAGCTTAATGACCCAAGTGTGATTCCCCAGTACCCATGGAAAGCCAGACGCACAAAGTGGTCCACACATCTAGAGTTCCTTGAGCAATAGCTAGAGGTCCTGGTGTACTCGCTCACTCTCTCTCTCTCCTTGAAAATAAATAAATAAAAGTAATTTTAAAAATTCGTTTCTGAAAAGTGACTTAGTAATATATATTAAATAAAATCTAGGCACCAAGTGTAGTGGTTTACACCTATAATACCAGAACTTGGGAGGTCAAGACAGGAGGATTGCCAGGATCAGCCTGGGCTGTATCATAAATTCTAGACCAGTCTTGGCTACAGTGTGAGTTTCCACCTCAAAAAAAAAAAAAACAATTAAATTAAGCTGATGAAATTGCTCAGTGGTTAAGGCATTTGCCTGCAAAGCCTAAGGACCTAGGTTCACTCCAGGTCTCATGTAAAGCCAGATGCACAAGGTGGTGCATGCATCTGGAGTTCATTTGCAGTAGCTGGAGGTCCTGGTACACCCATATTACCTCTCTCTCTTTAATAAGTAAACATAAAAAACATAAAAGGTGTGGTGGCACACGCCTTTAATCCCAGCACTCAGGAGGCAGAGGTAGGAGGATTGCTGAGAGTTCAAGGTCACCCTGAGACTACATAGTGAATTCCAGGTCAGCCCAGAGCAGAGTGAGACCCTACCTCAAAAAAACAAAAACAAAAAAAAGCAAATAAATAAATAATAATATCTAGCCACAATCTAATAGCTGCTATAATTTCAAAGCAGCAAGAAGGGTGGTCATAACTTGGTATCTCCAGCTATTGTAATGTGAGATGAAAATGTCTGTGGTTTCTATTAGTGAGAAAATCTTACACCTAACTAATACAATTGTACTTTGTTGCCTATGTTCATAATGGAAGGAAATAGCAAATGTTAGCTAAGGGCTAGTGCATGCATAATCCCCCGCTACAGTCCTTTGTGTTAGAAATAAGGTATCTAGGATGATGGCAGGGATAACAACCAAGCCCCCAACTCCCAGACTGGGCAGAGTACCAAAAGAGACTCAGTGCAGAGCAGAACCTTGAAGACTTAAAGTCATTTGCTGAGGAATAGAGTGAGACAAGTGGATGGGAATTTAGCCACTTCACATTCCCTTAAGGATGCTCAGAACCAATCTGCATGAGTCCACCACTGAGACCTCAGACACACTTTTTATCTCTGAGTTTGTGTTTCCTCATCTGTAAAATGAGACCAGTAGCTTACTTACCACCTAGGGCTCTTGTGAGCACCACATAAAATAATACACTGAGCTTGCTCATCCCAGCACCTGGCATGTTATGCAAGGTCAATAACTTATCCTTATTAAGTTTCTTGGTGTTTCCTTATCCCCTACACTCATTCTAATCCCAGCAGGTCATCTGCAAGCTCGGCTAAGTGAGGTCCAGGGTTCTGTTAAGACATCTGATTAAACCTAGGAACCTGTTTCCACCCTCCACCTCACTCAAGACATCTGCACTGGCCAGATTTCTAAGCCGCCCACTCTGCAGGCCTGTGCATCCATGCCAAGCAAATGAAATGAAGGCCAAGACCTCAATATTTATTGTAACAACATGGATGTTCTCCTGAATAACAGAAAAGGACGGCTGCTCTGACAGCTCACTGGCACAATTTTCTGCGGAAGGGAGAATGGTAGACACAGAAATCATAACTAACTTGGGCTATGGAGATATGAAAGTGGCTGTGTAGGCAGCAGTAGGGAAAAGTGACACAATGAAATCTGAAGAAAAATGGTCAAACCTGGAAGATCATTCTCGGCAAACTCAGCCAATCACAAAAAGATAATCATCTCATGGTCTCACTCATCTGTGGCTCCTAACCTGAATCTGCCCAAGATGCTAACATACCTAATAAACATCTTGAGGACCGGAAAATAGGGAGGGTGGGATGGGAGGGGAAGGTAAAGGTGGGAGTGGGGCTTGGGGTGGGGGGGACACAAAACTAGACCCAAATGGCAATGGTACCATAAAATTCTACATCCTAAAGGCCAAACTAAATGGTTGAACCTTCACCAGGCCCTTAGAGGGAACACCTGAGCCACAGGACCCTGGAGAGGATATGATGAAGACTAACCTTAATCTTCTCCTCCCTCCCTCCCTCTCTCTCTCTCTCTCTCTCTCTCTCTCTCTCTCTCTCTCTCTCCCCGCCCCCATCTGTTTTATATTACCTATCTTTTTCTACCTTATTTTCCTTGGTGCTAGCTCATAACTCCCAATACCAGCATGTGGTTAACATCCACAACGAGGTATTGGTCAAAGATACTACAATGTTTCCCAAAAGAGACAGAATTCTGTACGAGTACTTGATGACCCACCAAAGGTTAGTGGTAAGACCCTACTGCTGAAGACACCATATACTGTTGGTATAGAACATGGAGTGAGCTGGGCGTGGTGACACACACCATTAATCCCAGCACTTGGGTGGCAGAGGTAGGAGGATTACCATGAGTTTGAGACCACCCTGAGACTTCGTAGTGAATTCTAGGTCAGCCTGAGCTAGAGAGAGACCCTACCTCAAAAAATCAAGGGAAAAAAAAAAACAGATCATGGAGTGACTTGGCTGGAATCTGGAAGAGAGTCAGTCCCCAGACAGGTAGCTTGTCTAGTGTCAGAAGGTGCTACATGAGCGACAGAGAGAAAATGAACAACATCTGTCCAAGCAACTCATGGTTTAAGCTACTCAGCAGCAAACAACATGAGATGATGCTCACACAAGTGCAATACACACAGCCATGGTGGGTAGCCAACTGCTCTCAATTTGGCTAACGGATCTGCTCAGTGGAACAAAACCCATATCTGGAGCTAGGAAACAAGTCATAACCATATCCAAAAATGAGCCCACTCTCCATTATCAAGCTCCCACCAATTGTGTGCTACAAGAGGGCCTACACCTATTAAATTCTCTCTAAAATAATAATCTGGTGCTAACTTCACTCTCCACTGGAGAATGTTTCTGTTTCTCAGATGGAGGCAGATCCTAATGAGAGAATCAGCCCATTGCACCTGAACAGGGCTCCAGCAGAAACCACAAGTAACTAGGGAAATGAGCAAGAGTGCTGCTTTCTGGTGAACCTGGTACCAGCATAAGGGTGAAGGAGATAAAACACTCAACTCCTACCAAACCAGATGTCCAGGGACACAAAGGCTCCAAAGACCTCATTACTGAAGCAGACCTAAAATAAATCCAACATGGCTCAGGGAAATTTGCAGAAGAGCGGGGCAGAAAGATTGTTAGAGCCACAAGTTGGGACTTTATGCACAGAGACTTTGCCTCTTCCCCATAACTGATGGCTACCCCCACAATGCACAACCCACAATCCCCAACAAGGAGGTCCCTGCAGAGGAAGGAGGACAGGGAGGAGGCTAACGATGGTACCAACATGGCTGTATGTACACTGTGTACATAATGAAAGAAAGAAAGAAAGAAAGAAAGAAAGAAAGAAAGAAAGAAAGAAAGAAAGAAAGGAAGGAAGGAAGGAAGGAAGGAAGGAAGGAAGGAAGGAAGGAAGGAAGAAGGAGGAGGGAGGGAGGGAGGGAGGAAGGGAGGGAGGAAAAAGAAACAGGCTATGTATGGAGTTCAGGTTTCAGGTGGAGCATTTGGTGCGTGGCTCCAGTGACCTGACCCTTATTGTGAAAATGTCAGTGATGAGGGCAGAGACACAGCTCCACACTGTCACCCTCAATAGCCTGAAGAGTTCCCTTAGTCTAAAACTCAGGATTTGTGGCTTTTGTGCAGCAAAGAATTTCAGAACAAGCCAGGCATGGTGTTACATGCCTTTAATCTCAGCACTCAGGAAGCAGAGGTAGGAGGATTGCTGTGAGTTTGAGGCCACCCTGAGACTCCATAGTGAATTCCAGGTCAGCCTGGGCTAGTGTAAAACCCTACCTTGAAGAAAAAAAAAAAAAAGAATTTCAGAACAAGACATTATGAAGCAGAGTTGGAGTTGTATTGAAGGCATTAAAGATATTTTAATGTATATTTTAACCACAAGGGTTAAGAGAAAGACAGCTGTTCAGAAGAACAGCAAGAAACACACCAGAGCATGAATGTGTGTTTTGAGTCACAATAAATATCTTAGCATTAGCCATCGATTTCATTTGGGTGACTCTCAAGTTATGTCTCAAATGGTTGCTATTGTGGTTACCTTTAAAACACCCAACCAAAAGCAGCTCATGGGAGGAAAGGGTTTATTCTGACTTACATTCTCAAGGGGAAGCTCCATGACGGTAGGAGACAGCAGGCATGAGCAGAAGCTGGACGTCTCTGCCAGAGTGGACAGAAAACAGCAGCAAGACCATGGGAAGTGCCCTGACAAGGGGAGCTAGCTATAACACCCCTCAGCCAACTCCCAACAACACACCTCCTTCAGCAAGAACCCACTTTCCAAATTGTCACCAGCTGGGGACCAACCATACAGAACACACGAGTTTATGATGGACATCTCGTTTAAACCACCACAGTTGCTAAAAATTCACTCTATAATCTCATTTTGATAAATGAGATTATAGGGTGGCTATAGGGTGCTTTGGATGATAATCAAGAGCCTCTAGGATTACACAAGGAGTTTAGAACTTCTCCCTTCCCTGTAAATGGCATTTCTGGTGAGATTCCTACAAGATTGTAAGTTTACCGCTGGAAAGGGGAAAGACCTTAACTTACTATTTACTGTGCTGGAATTCCTGCCCCTCAGCTGAAGAGAGACTTCAATCAGACTCTGGAGTAAGGGATTCCTTTTTTTTTCAAGGTAGAGTCTCACTCTAGCTCAGGCTGACCTGGAATTCACTATGGAGTCTCAGGATGGCCCCAAACTCATGGCAATCCTCTTACCTCTGCCTTCTGAGTGCTGGGATTAAGGGCATGCACCACCATGCCCAGCTAGGGATTCCTTTTTACTATTATTATTCTTTTTCTTTTAAAAAAATTTTTTGTTTATTTTTATTCATTTATTTGATAGTGACAGACAGAGAAAGAGGCAGATAGAGAAAGAGCGAGAATGGGCACATCAGGGCCTCTAGCCACTGCAAATGAACTTCAGATGCATGTGCCAACTTCTGCATCTGGCTAACGTGGGTATTGGGGAAATCAAGCCTCAAACTGGGGTCCTTAGGCTTCATAGGCAAGCGCTTAACCACTAAGCCATCTCTCCAGTCCTATTATTATTACTATTGAGTTTTTTTCAAATTTTTATTAATAACTTCTATGACTATAAAAAAATCCCATGGTAATACCCTCCCTCCCCCACTTTCCCCTTTGAAACTCCACTCTCCATCATATCCCCTCCCCATCTCAATCAGTCTCTCTTTTATTTTGATGTCATGATCTTTTCCTCCTCTTATGATGGTCTTGTGTAGGTAGTGTCAGGCACTGTGAGGTTATGGATATCCAGGCCATTTTGTGTCTGGGGGGGAGCACATTGTAAGAAGTCCTACCCTTCCTTTGGCTCTTATATTCTGCCACCTCTTCCACATTAGATCCTGAGCCTTGGAAGGTGTGATAGAGATATTACAGTACTGAGCACTCCAGTCACTTCTTTCCAGCACCATGATGCCTTCTGAGTCATCCCAAGATCACGGCCATCTGAAAAGAGAATATTCTCTACCAAAAGTGAGACTAGCATTAATATAAGGGTATGAACATTAACAGAAGTGCTTACTGGACAGTTTGAAAAGCATAGTATGTACATTTAGCCAGACAGCAGCAGACGTTACACCCCTAGGGCTCATGACTACCCCTGTTTTAAGTTTTCAGTATCAGGGATGTATTCCCCCCATGGATTGGGCCTCCAGTCCAATTAAAGGGCAGTTGGTTTCCACCATGACAGACATGCCACTATTGCACCCGTTGGCTCATTTAGCCTGGCTGGCCAAATATAAGGCTTGCAGTGTCCACTGTTGAGTATCTTCACTGGTGATTTCTCTCTCTCATTGCACAGCATGCAGAATGGCTTCTTCCAGCTTTCTGTCAGCTGGTCTACATGGAGGAGGTTATCAACTCAGTTCCAACTGGATTTCTCAGTGGCCTTGGCTTTGTAGGCATGTGCCTTAACTGCTAATCCATCTCTCCAGCCCAGATTTGTTTTTGTTTGTTTTTTGTGGGTTTTTTTTTTTTTTTTTTTTTTTTGAGGTAAGGTCTCACTCAAATTCAGGTTGACCTGGAATTCACTATGTAGTCTCAGGGTGGCCTTGAACTCACAGCAATCCTCCTACCTCTGCCTCCCAAATGCTAGGATTAAAGACATGCACCACCATGCCAGGCTTAATTTTTTTCCATGTATGACCAAAAGAAAGTTTAATGCTTATAACTTTGCATTGTGATAGTATTTCTAGGAATATACCCCTAAAGACTACTCTGAAATATGAATACATTCGATGGCTACAGCCTTATTTACAATAGCAAAAGACTGAAAACACTGTTTACTTTCATTCCATCATTCTTTTTTTCTACTTCTATAAATTTATCATAATTATTACTATTAACAATATATTTTGTATGGATACATCATGTGTTGGTACCCTCTTTTCCCTC